>NC_090309.1:26068989-26373729 GCF_039906515.1 Pseudorca crassidens
ATTTAAACCAACTTTGTCAGAGTGTTAATTTTGTATACGTGGCTAAATTTAGTATACTCATGTTTTTGCTTGGAACTGTTTATTCATAAATGAGATTGGCCTGTACTGTACTTTTCCTTACTTATATTGCTATTGTCTGGTTTTGCTGTCATGGATAGATTCATTTTATAAAACAAATTGGGAATTTGTGTTAGTCTAGGGACATTATACGAGAAACAGATGCCAATTAATTGAGGATTAAAGGTACAAGAAACTTGCTAGGGCAAATGGCTGTGAGAGAAAGTGGGGAAGAGGCAGGGAGATCCACCAGACTGTGATACAAGTCTGACCCTGAATAAAGGAGAGAAGGTTGGTTGGGAGCATCTTAGAGTGCAGTGGGATGATTTTTCCTTTTTTTTGGCTGCGCTGTGCACAGGATCTTACTTCTCCAACCAGGAATCAAACCTGCAGCCCCTACAGTGGAAGCATGGAGTCTTAACCACTGGACACAGGGAAGTCCCGATTTTTCCATTTTTAAACTCCCTCTCTAATATACAATCTACTTCTGTTCTAAAAATTTTAACCTGCATTTTTTTTTTTTTTTTTTTTTTGGCTGTGCGGGGTTTTTGTTGCAGCACATGGGCTTCTCTAGTTGTAGAGCACAGACTCTGTGGTTGCAGCGTGCGGGCTTAGTTGCCCTGTGGCATGCGGGATCTTAGTTCCCCAACCAGGGATCGAACCCGTGTCTCCTGCATTGGAAAGCAGATTCTTAACCACTGGACTACCAGGGAAGTCCCTTAACCTGCATATTTATTTATTTTATTTTATTTTATTGGCCGTGCCACATGTGGGAGCCTGGGGTCTTAACAACTGGACCACCAGGGTAGTCCCTGCATATTTATTTAACAGCTTTAATCAATATCTTTATTCTTCTTTCAAACAATACATAGAGCTTAGAGTTCTTTAACATTAATCATTCTCTTTGAATTCATATGCTTTTGTAACCCAATATTTTAATTATATTGTTATTTCATTAATTTCACAAATCAGATATTTTGTTATTTTAAATAGTTGATATTTGTATGGATTTACCCATACGTTTAGTATTTTCTTTGCTCACTCTTCCTTCTTGTGTCTCAGATCTTCCATCTGGGATTATTTTCCTTCTACCCTGAAGTACATCCTTTAGAAGTTCCTTTCATGAGGATTTGCGGTAGACAGAATTCTAAGATGGCTCCCAAGATCCCTACCCACTTGTGTACACATTCTCTATAATCTCTTCCCCCTGGGTGTGAGCAGATCTCATGAACATGATAGAATTTTACTTCTGTGATTATGTTATATATTGGGTTAATGGGATTTGCTGATGTAATTAAAGTCTATAACCATTTGGCTTTGTGTGCGTGTGACTGAACAATATTTATTCGTCTACCATACTTTTCTTCACATCTTTCTACATTTGAGTTCCTCAAAGCTTTCCATGGTCTGTGTCATTCATTAATTTATTCATTAAATGATCTTAAATTTAATGAACTTAATTTATTAAATGAATAAATTAATGGAGTATCAACTGATCCAGGCATTGTTCTACAGTAATGAGTAGAACAGATAAACATCCATGAATTCAAGAAGTGTATATTCTAGTGGAGTAAGGGAGATAATAAAAATATATGATAAAATTACATAGCACTCATATGATGCTATGGACACAAGTGAAGCAAGAAAGGAAAGGAGTGCCATGATGAGGGGCCCAGTTTGATATTTTAGATAGGTTGGTGAGTTAAAGACTCAAGTAACCAATTGGCTTTGAGATAATCAAAGGGGAGGTTATTTTGGGTGGATCTGGCCTAATCAGGTGAGCCCTTTAAAAGCGTTCAGATAGAAGTCAGAGAGATTCTCCTGTTTATCATGAAGAAGCAAACTGCCACATTGTGGAGAAGGCCACGTGGACTCTAGTAGTTGAGTCTTCGGTTCTACGGTTGCAAGGAGCTGAATTTTGCCAATAACCAGTGAGCTTAGAAGAGGACCTGGAGCTCAGATGAGATTGCAGACCTGGATGACACCTTGATTTCGGCCTGGTGAGATCCTGAGCAGAGGACCAAGCTAACCTGTACCCAGACTCATTAGAAACTGTGAGATAATACATGTTTTCTTTTAAGCCAATGAGTTTGTAATAATTTGTTATGCAGCAGTAGACTACTAATACAGGATTTAGTGATAGCAAACTTCTTCAGTGTTGTTTGAAATGTCTTTATTGTACCTTCATTGTTTTTAAACTTCAATAGAAGTACAGTTGATTTAAAATGTTTCAGGTGTATGGGCTTCCCTGCTGGCGCAGTGGTTAAGAATCCTCCTGCCAATGCAGGGGACAGAGGTTTGAGCCCTGGTCCGGGAGGATCCCACATGCTGCGGAGCAACTAAGCCCGTGCGCCACAACTACTCAGCCTGTGCTCTAGAGCCCGCGAGCCACAACTACTGAGCCCACGCACTGCAACTACTGAAGCCCACACGCCTAGAGCCTGTGCTCCGCAACAAGAGAAGCCACCGCAATGAGAAGCCCGCGCACCGCAACAAAGTGTAGCCCCCACCCACCACAACTAGAGAAAGCCCGCGCACAGCAACGAAGACTCAACCCAGCCATAAATAAATAAATAAATAAATAAAGTGAACTGGGACATACCTTCGATTCTGGTACATTTCAAATTCCATTTTCCCCTCACCTTTCCCCAAATAACCAGTTAAGGAATTTAGCGTTTTTCCTATGTATGGGAAGATGCAAGAGTCTGGGCTCACTGAAATCATTTCTTTGATATGCACCACACCTATCTTAGCCTATATCCTGTATTTTCACATCCTGAGTGTCCTCAGGGCTCACCATAGGGAGTGGCTGCAGTCTGATGGCTGCTAGATGGCAGGTATTCTTCTTCCTGAGTTTCCTCAGCGTTCACCAGCTCAAGTTGGAGGGCTGCAATCGCCGATGACTGATCCTCTCCTCTTGGTAGGGAATCTGACCAATATTTGGGAGACATTTCACGATCAAATTTTGTCCCACGGTGCTGGGAGGCTCATCCCAGGTCAGGCAAAGATTCTTGATGTGCCACTCCAGGTGCTAATTTTTGGATTAGGCCCTATTGATAATTAAAGATTCTCTGGATCCTCTAATTATGATCCAGGAGACATTTTCCCTTGTTGCTTCTTCCCATACCTAGAATATTATTACAATTATTTTATGTTATAAAAGTGATTTATTTTCTTAAGATGTTTAGCCATAGAAGTTTTGTTTTGAGGCCTGGTTACACACTGGGTACTGCAAGAGACAACAATCTTATAAAATAGGATATAAGTAATGCAGCTAGTAGCAATGACAAAGACATAGTGCTGCAGGGAGACACAAAGCACAAACAATTTGGAAATAAAGAACAAATTCAAACAATGATTAACATAATATCAAGTCCACAGGACAGCCTGCTGGAGACAAAAAATTCTGGCAGGATCAGGTAGAGAGAAAAAGATAAATGTTTCGTCTTTGTTTACAAAGGCATACTTTATCAACCTGTTGTAGGTCATCGCATAAGAGAAAAGGTTTTTCTGAAAAACAAAGATTAAAGTCAGTATATTTCCCAAAGTCATAAATCATATCTGCCATGTTTTCAGTCTCATGTAATTAATTCCCATTGATCTGGATGAAATAATCAGGTTTCCCATTAGTTTTGTCATATGTTACCCAGTCCAGTGATATTATCTAAAGGCTATCAGAAACTTATATTTCTTAAAAAGTTCCTTTTTATCAGTCTTCTTGAAGATCTTCATTTTGTAAAAGCATCAGGACAAAACTTAAAATAGCATGGTTAAAGATTTGAGTACAATGTAATTAGCAGGAAACTTGGATATAACATCTTAGAATAACTAGTATTATGATTGATAACATATCAGGACATAGCAGATATTAGGGATTCCATATAAATTTTGGAATATCTATAAAAATGACATTTATGCATACACCATAACCTAAGGTTCATCTCCAATCACTTGACAATGTTTTTGAAGTAATTTAACATACCAAATAAAATTAGTTTGACATCTCTCTCTGAGATGTCTCAGAGATGTTCTTTTGAAGTATCTCAGAGTCAGCTGGAGGCTAAAAAGCTTTATTCAGATTTTGATATTTAGGAAGTTTGTTAAAAATATCAAAAAGGGGGCTTCCCTGGTGGTGCAGTGGTTGAGAGTCCGCCTGCCGATGCAGGGGACACGGGTTCGTGCCCCGGTCCGCGGAGATCCCACATGCCGCGGAGCGGCTGGGCCCGTGAGCCATGACCGCTGAGCCTGCGCTCCGCAACAGGAGAGGCCACAACAGTGAGAGGCCCGCGTACCGCAAAAAAAAAAAAAAAAAAAAAGATACACAAAAATATCAGAAAGGTTTTAAAACACAACAGGATCATAGGTCACTGAGAAACAGTACTTATTCATTTAACCAAAGTCACAAAATGATTAAAAGAAAACAAATACGGATCACCTAAGGGCACAGAAACTTACATAATCTGTTATCAAAAGGAGCACTTCTAACAGAGAGAGAGAGAGATCAAATTCCAGTCTTGTATTAGCTTACTTAACAAAATCCACTTACTTAGGTAACTTCAATCGAAATTTAGTTAATCCTGGCCGTGTAAAACTTTCTCAGTAAAATGTAATTCCATTCCTCATACCTTCTTAACTGAAAACACACATTCTACCATTTTGAAATGTTTTATTATTTTCAGTAGCTTTAATTATATATTTAAATTAGAGTCCCCGACTCTTAAAAACCTTAATTTCCAATGACAACCAAGAGGCAAGTAATAGTTACCAAAATCTGGAGAAACTATTTTAGATGATTTTTAAGACATAATTATTCTTATAGCTTACCTAAAAGATCTTATTTCATTTATATTTACTTTAATTTCATCATATCAAGTTATTTTTCTTGCTGACAAATTTGCAACAGATGTAACAAGATTTCATTTAACTTTTATTAAACCTAGGTGCAGTGAAAGTACTATATATAATGCTGATGGCTCTAAAGACATGTCTGTATTAATTAGATCAACAAACTTAAACATTAATACCAGGTATTAATTTCATACTAAATATTTCCCAGTTCACGTGAACCTGAAACTCATTTAGCTTAATTTCTCTTGTATTCAGAATTGTTTGGTTTGTAAGCACTTACTTTTCTTTAAGCCAATTAAATAGGGCTCATTTACAGATTAACCTCAGCAATGTTATCCAAAGACAAAAACACATACAAACACACAAACAAACAGAGAGACATCATAGTTCTCATTTCAAAAGTTCAGCCCTGAGTCAGGTACAGCAATGTAAAACCCATCGGTTTACAAAAGAGGTTGCATTAAAGTTGGGTTTCTGGCAGGTGGAACGAATCAAGCTCACTTGTCTAGCTGGCTAAACCCTTTCTACTAATATTTATGGAAAACAAGTCAAGTTCTAAATTACTGTACCCTCTTTTTCAAAATTTGCATTTTAAAAAGATGGCAGAGATAAGGGTTTTTGAGAAAACCAGATAGGACACTTGTATATAGGCAAGACACAGGCAAGTTTCTCCTAGGTTGACTTTGTTTCCCCTTTGTTTAATATTTACAAGCCTCTTAAGATCACCCATATTTATTAGAAAATCTATCAACTTGTTCCCCACTGTCAATGTTACCCGGGGCTCCTGTGGGGAAATCAGAATTGCAAGCCTCAAGTCCAAGGGAGTGTCCTGGCCTCTTACAAGATATTGGGACAAGGGAAATTGCCCTGCTGCAGAAGTGGCTCCCAGTCCAAATTGGGTGCCCTGTCGGGTCTTAGATGGTGATACTAAACCAGGTTCCTGTGTCCCGGGTGTTACCATAGAAACTTCTGTTTGATCCCCTTGGGTAGGGGAAACAGGAGGCAGTGAATATGCTGGTGGCATGGTGGGGGGGCAGTTGGAACAACTGCTGGTTCATCCTGCTTGGCCACTGGGGGAGCTGGATAGCCTGGACGGGGGTTTAAGTTTTGAAATAACATGTCCCCACTCTCATTTTTTTCTCTTCCCTTGTAGAACAGGTTTTCCCTTGGGTTTTCTTTCAGACTGCTGCACCATAAGGTGGCAGCCCTCTGACTCCTTTTCCTCCTGATGCAATAGCATAAATGCTCCTACATATGGAATCTCATCTCTTTTCCCTGCTCTTTTGCAGAACATTTCTAACAGCGAGATTGTATAATAATTGAGTGAGCCATTCAGGGGCCATCGTTCTTCTGATCCTAACATATATTGGGTCCACACCCTATTACAATAGTACATCATGTCTTTCTTAGTCATAGGCTCACGGCTATGTTTTGCCCATTTATATAATATATTCCCCAAAGGGCTCTCCTTTAGGATAGATGGAGTATTTTCCACTTTTAAAAGTTTGATGACACCAAGACACAGAAGACGCCAACAAATTCCAACACAAAACGCACAAATTCTAGCATCGATGCACACAAAACCAAGACAAAACCAACGAACTAGTTCCCAGATCGGGTAGACTTACCCTACAAAACCAATGAACTAGTTCCCAGGGAACCAGTTCCCAGAATCAGGCAGAGTCCAACAACAATTCCCCCCTCCAGCAGGGTACCTCAACCAGATTGGCTTGTCCTGTAAAGGAAAAGCCCAGATTGAGGGGGGAATATGTTCCTGGCGTGCACGCCGGAGCGACTTACCCTGCAAATCTGTTAGACCTGCGCGGTCTCCTAGGAGTTTCGACTCGCCCAGGAAACAACAAGAGTCGGAAGTCGATGCAAAACGCAAGAGGTTTATTGAAGGCCGGTGCACCGGGGTTCCTTGGTCCTCATGCAGGAGGTCGAAGAAGAAACCCTTTTGGGCGCGAATATGTCAGTTTTATAGGTTCCCACTTCCCCGTATGTAAATTATAGATTTGGTTGTGTTCTCCTGCTGATTGGTCCCGGCTTAGGCTCGGACCAGAGAGGGAACTTGTCCCCAGCTGCCTGATTGGTCTTTGACAGACACCTTTTTTACATTTTGTTATCTCCCTCCTTCTCGGAAGGGGGCCGGACATCCTGGAAATTCACCCATTGTCTAAGAAGCCCCTATTGTCTGGAGAGTTCTTAATCATTAGCTGGAACAATGTCCCTCGAGTCCCACATTCCCCCCTTTTTCTTGTGACTATTGATTCCAATCATGGAATCTCAACCTTCTGTTCGTAAACTTTGGTACTGTTGTCTTAACATTAGAACTTGTACAGTACTGATACGTTCTCTAATAAATGCTATCAAGCGATTTAGAACACATGGTCCAAAAGTTAAAATCAACAATAAAACAATAAGAGGTCCCAACAGAGTAGAGATTAAGGTGGTAAACCAGGGGGACTTATCAAACCATGATTGAAACCATCCTTTTTCGTTTTCTCTCTCCTTTTGCCTTTTATCTAAGCGTTCCCTTAGTTTATCCATGGTTTTGGTAATGGTTCCTGAATGATCAATATAAAAGCAACATTCTTCTTTTAGAGCGGCGCATAATCCCCCTTCTTTAAGAAACAGCAAATCTAGGCCTCTTCTATTCTGCAACACCATTTCTGAAAGTGAGGTGAGTGATTCCTTTAGTTGAGTTATGGAACTTTCTAATGCTCGAAGGTCGATGTCTACAGCCTGTCTTAAACTTGCATAATACTGGGGTTGTTGTATGAGGGCTGTGGTTCCTGTTCCTATCCCGGCAGATATTCCTAGTCCTAGAAGGACAGCCAATGTGAGGGTTACAGGCTCTCTCTTCCTTCTCGTTTTTCCCTCGTATTCATCTAAGAAGGACGAATCTGAATGATAGATAAGTCTAGGAACTAATTGCACTAGCACACAAAAATCAGCTGAATTGTTGAGAACCTCTAGAGAGACCCAAGGGGTTAGCCCCGTGTTACATGCCCACCATCCATCTTGGGGAGGTACAAGATATCCCGAGCCTGAAGGGAGGCTGAAATCATGACAAAGGTGTCGATGGGACTGGGGAGGTGTTCCTATACAAGTACCATTTCCAGAAACCGAAGACAGAGTTAATTTACTGTTCCCTTTCTGTTTCCATCGACAATGGTCCGGGGAGCTGACATTAGTATAATTAGAACTATATCCTATAGCATCATAGTAAGGGGGAGGGGCAGCATAACAGAGCCAACATGATTTTGTAGCCTCCGGGTTTGTAGCATTAAGGACCGTAAAGGCTGCCTGCACCAAAGAAAGCATCCTATCCTGAGGAGTCCCAGGCTTAACTGTGGGTTCTTTGGATCCAGAGGTTTCATTAGTCTCATTCTTTGTTGACGTAGTTGGAGGGGCCGGGGGAAGCAAAGGGGGGCCAAGTACGGGATTTGGGCCTATTGATATAGGAGCAGGAGTCTCAATCTTTAGCTTAAGGGTCATTAATATTCCCAAATCATATCCATTCTTGTAAAATCTAATGCCCCATGAGTGGCCATTTACCCATTTTTTATCTCTTTTTCCAGGATTACTAAAGGAAATTTTGAGGGGGTGGCACCATCCTGAACATTCGGGGGCGACGGGTCGGGGACCCCTATAAGAAGTATGAGTGTAGTTGGCTGTTACTGTAATAAAATCCCAAGTTGAGGTGGGTCTCCAATAAGTATCTCCTGTGGTTTCACATCCCCAGTTTTGGCAATATAAATTTTCAGTTCCCCCACATTTATAATTCAGGGATCGGGGGCGATGGAACCCAGGGCATACATAGAAGGAGAGGGTTCTGAGCCAACTTCTTCGGACCTGGTTTTTACAACCCTCTCCGGAGTAATCAGCTTTAGTTAGAAGTTGGGACGGAGCATTATGCTGATCATAATAACTCTCTAGATCCCAATAGGGAGCTCCTATGGCCAGTTTACAGACATCAGGAAAAAGGTCTGGCCACCAGGTCCAGGGAGGGGCAGTATGGCTAATGGACCAGGTTATATCTCCAGTTTGAGAAATTACCTGCCAAGTTAGACGTTGGGGCAGGTGAGGGCTAAAATCACTTACAGTCAGTAAAGGCAGTAAAACCAAAATTATAAGTCTTAGGTTCGTAGAAGCTTGAGTTTGAGCGGGTTGTCCGTCCTTTGGGCCTGCCATCCTGATGATGCCGCCGCTGGTGCAGCTTTCACGTGTGAAGCATGGATCCAGGCAGCGATGCCGTCCACTTTTATGGCCGTTGGGGTGGTTAGGAGGACGGTGTATGGTCCTTTCCATCGAGGTTCCAACGTCTGGGTTCGATGCCGACGGACGTATACGGAGTCTCCGACTTGGAAAGGATGAGTTTCTCCCAGTGTTCCCGGTTGGTAGGCCTCGGCGAGTTGGGACCATATCTCCTTTTGGACCAGTTGGAGTCCCAATAGCCTAGCATACAAGTCAGTGTTATTTTGACAGTCTGGTTTTATTTCTTCTCCTAAGGTGAGAAGGGGAGGTGGGGCCCCGTATAGCACCTCAAAAGGAGTAAGATGGTACCGGGAAGGTGTATTCCTAACCCGGAACAGGGCTAAAGGAAGGAGCACCGTCCAATCTGTACCGCCAGTCTCCAAGGACAATTTGGTTAGGGTCTCTTTTAGAGTTCTATTCATTCTTTCTACCTGACCTGAACTCTGGGGTCTATATGCACAATGTAATTTCCAATCAGTCCCCAAATATCTGGCCACATCCTGACTTACCTGGGCGACGAAGGCTGGACCATTATCAGACCCTATTACCTTTGGTGCTCCAAATCGAGGAAAAATTTCTTCTAAAATCTTCTTGGCTACTACAGCAGCTGTTTCTTTCTTTGTTGGGAAAGCCTCTATCCATCCTGAAAAAGTGTCTACAAAAACTAAAAGGTATTTATTACCGTACCTTCCAGGACGCACTTCGGTAAAGTCCACCTCCCAGTAAGTTCCTGGGCGGTCCCCCCTGAGTCTCTTTCCAGTTTCAAGTTTCCCTTTGTGAGCATTTACCTGTTGACATGGGACGCATTCCTGCACAATTTGTTCAGCTAATTTTGTCATTCCAGGGGTTTCGTACCCAGCTTTTTGTAACAAGGCTACCATCTTTTTAGTCCCCAAATGTGTCCATCTGTGCATCTGTTGTAACATGGATTCTGCTTGCTGAGGGGACAAAGTTCCTTTTGTTGTGGCCGGGATGATTTCTTCGTCGCGGCCTGGTTTTTCAGGAACTTTATCTGACAGTCCTAGAATGACTTCTCCCGATGCTATTTCTCGGGCCACTTGGTCAGCCATATTATTTCCCCTAATTATTGGGGTATTTCCTTTTTGATGTCCAGGGCAGTGGATGATACTGACTTTAGTAGGAAGCATAAGTGCAGTCAACAAAGCCATGATTTCGTCTTTGTTTTTAATTTCTTTGCCACCTGAAGTTAGTAGCCCTCTCTGTTGGTAAATGGCACCGTGGATATGAGCGGTAGCAAACGCATATCTACTGTCTGTGTAGATGTTTACTTTTTTATTCTCTGCCATCTCTAATGCCCTCGTCAGGGCAATTAATTCAGCTCGTTGGGCTGAGGTCCCTTGTGGTAGCGCCGCTGCCCATATGACTTGTTTTCCGTCTACCACGGCTGCCCCAGTTTGACGCTTACCTTCCTCCAGGAAACTGCTCCCATCCGTGAACCAGGTGAAATCAGCATCAGGGAGGGGCAGGTCCATCAGATCTGGCCTACTGCCGTGTGCTGCGGCCAGTACTTCCTGACAATCATGTATGATGGTGGAGCCTTCCAAGTCAGGATCAGGTAGCAAGGTGGCTGGATTGAGTCCTGTGGCTGGAGCAAACTTGATGCGATCTGAGTTTAGCAACAGGGTTTGGTAATGGGTCATCCTGGCATTAGTTAGCCACCTATCCGGTGGTTGACGGACTACATTTTCCAGGGCATGAGGAGCTGTTATCGTTAGATTTTGTCCTAAAGTTAGTTTGTTAGCATCTTTGACTAGAACAGCCACTGCAGCGATTATCTTTAAACAGGTGGGCCATCCTGATGCCACAGGGTCCAATTTTTTTGACAAATAAGCAACTGGGCGATTCCAGGGACCCAATTTCTGAGTCAATACTCCTTTTGCAATGCCCTTATTTTCGGCCACATATAAATGAAAAGGTTTGGTTACATCTGGCAGTCCTAGGGCTGGAGCTGAAAGTAAAGCTCGTTTGATTTGGTCAAAAGCCCATTGTTCCTTATCGCCCCAAACGAAAGGAGTGCTGTTTTTGGTTAGGGGGTACAATGGGGCTGCCAGCTCAGCAAACCCTGGAATCCATAGCCTACAGAATCCGGCCGTCCCCAAAAATTCTCTAACCTGCCTGGCGTTTTTGGGAGCCGGAATTTGGGCCACCGTATCCTTTCTGCTCTCCGTGAGCCATCTTTGCCCCCCTTTTAATAGATACCCCAGGTAACTGACCTGTTGTTGGCATATTTGTGCTTTCTTGGCTGAGGCTCTATATCCCAGGGTTCCAAGTTCCGTTAACAGTTTTTCAGTACCCTTGATACAATCTTCTTGGGTCTCAGCAGCTAATAAAATATCATCAACGTATTGGAGTAATGTTACCTGGGGATTTGATTCTCTATATAATGCCAAATCCTGATGGAGGGCTTCATCAAAGATGGTCGGGGAGTTCTTAAATCCCTGAGGTAGCCGTGTCCATGTCAGCTGACCAGACATTCCCGATGTTGGATCTTTCCATTCGAAGGCAAAGTAGGGTTGGCTCAGGGGAGAGAGTCTTAAACAAAAAAAAGCATCTTTAAGGTTCAAAACAGTATACCACGTATGTTGAGGTGGAAGAGTGCTCAGGAGGTTGTAAGGGTTTGGAACTGTGGGGTGGAGGTCTGCCACCCGTTTGTTTACCTCTCGTAGATCCTGCACCGGCCGATAATCATTTGTTCCTGGTTTCTTTACCGGCAGGAGAGGGGTGTTCCATGCTGATTGACATCTTATTAAGATGCCCAAGTCTAGTAGCCTCTGTATATGGGGACGGATACCGTCTTTGGCTTCTCTACTCATGGGGTATTGACGGACCGTTATTGGGGTGGCAGTTGCCTTGAGTTCCAATAGCACCGGGGGCCGATTTTTGGCCATCCCCATTCCGGCAGTTTCTGCCCAGGCTTGAGGGAACCGAGTTACCCAATCTGTAACATTAACTCGTGAGGATGAAGGCTGCTCGTATAATTTATATTCATCTTCTAATTTCATAGTCAATATTTGAAGTAACCTTCCTTTATTATCAGTTATGGTGGGACCTTCTGGCTGAAAGTGGATTTGAGCCCCTACTTTGGAGAGTAAATCTCTTCCCAGCAAAGGATAGGGGCATTCCGGAATAATCAAAAATGAATGGGTTACTCGTCCAATCCCAAGATCTACTGTCCTTCGTGTGGTCCATGAATATTGTTTATTCCCAGTGGCTCCTTGTACCCATGACCTTTTAGCTGAGATAGGACCTTTTGAGTGGAGAAGGACGGAGTGCTGGGCTCCGGTATCTACCAAAAATTGAACAGGTTCCCCCTCCACTTTAAGAGTTACCCGGGGCTCGGGGAGAGGGTTCGAGCCCTGACTTTCCTAGTCTTCTTCTTCCAAGGTTAAGATTTTGTTTCTGGTTGGCCTTCCTCCATTCTTTTTCTTAGGGCATTCTCTCGCCCAATGTCCTTTTTCTTTACAGTAGGCACATTGGTCCTTGTCTAATGGTCGCCTTCTGTTTGCCGTTCGCCCTTCCTGCCCATTTCTATCCCCTATATTTCTTCCTCCAACCACAGTGGCCAGTATCTTACTTAAATTCCTCTCTTGTCTCTTATCTCGTCTTCTTTCACGGGCTGCCTGCTCTTTCTGCTTTCTTTCTTCCTTCTCTTCCTCTGTTTCTCTTTTGTTATATACTTTATCTGCCTCTTTTACTAACTCCTGAAGCGAAAATCCCTGCAAGCCATCTAGCCTCTGTAATTTCTTCCTAATATCAGGGGCCGCTTGATCAATGAAAGCCATTGCTACAGTAGCCCTATGTTCCTCCGAAGTTGGATCATAAGGGGTAAAGCGTCTAAAGGCTTCCATTAAACGTTCCAGGAACACAGTTGGCGATTCCTGGGGCCCCTGAGTTACTTCCCTTACCTTAGCCAAATTAGTGGGCCGTCTGGCCGCTCCATGGAGACCCACCACCAGAGCCTGACGATACATTTTCAGGCGCTCCCTACCTTCCGGGGCATTGAAATCCCAGTTTGGCCTGACGAGTGGGAAACCAACATCAATCTCGTTAGCCAGCTGGGTAGGTTGCCCATTGGCGCCTAATACATTTTTTCTGGCTTCTAAAAGAACCCGTTGCCTCTCCTCAGTCGTTAGGAGAGTCTGAAGCAGCTGCTGACAATCATCCCATGTGGGCTGGTGGGAGAAAACAAGAGATTCTATTAAAGCGGTAAGGGCCTGTGGATTTTCGGAAAAAGTTGGGTTATGCATTTTCCAATTATAAAGATCTGCAGAGGAAAAGGGCCAATATTGGAGAGGTCTATTCCCTTGGCCGTCGGGGGGGCCATACTCTCTAAGAGGTAGGGCAGTGGAGTCCGGGGAGATAGCCCTCCGGCTCCTAGTGCCCGCTGAGGGACCCCTTTCTTCTTCCATCATGGATGGTTCCCTTTGTGCCGAGGGCAGTGGAGCTGGGGGTCCTCTAGGTGGTAGGGGATTTGGGGCTGGAGGATAAGGGGGTGGGGAATCCAAAAGAAGCAAATCGGACTGCGGGTCAGGATAAATCGCCTTCGGTGGATCCGGGGCGTCAGGTAGCTTTTCCGTGTTGGGGTTTTTCTTTAAGGCTAATATCTCCGACGCTGCTGATGTGTGCGCGGACGTACCTGTTGAGGAAACAAAGGGCCGGACCCACGGAGGTGGGGAGAGAATTAAATCTTCCCAGACCAAGACATATGGTACTTGGTCTGGGTGTCCGTGGGGATCTATATTAAATATTTTAGACTTCAGCAGCTTAATCTTGTCTAATAAAAAGGATCCTTCGGGGGGCCATCCTATCTGAAATGTTGGCCATTCAGAGGCACACAAAGTCTGCCACTTTCCTTTCTTCACCTCTACCGAAAAATTATGGGCTCTGGCCCAAACTTCGGTCCAATGGCTTAGGGTAAGGGAAAGAGGAGTCGTCACAGTTTGTCCCATTGTCGTCCGTCAGAGAAGAAGAATAGACCACAATACAGAAACAGTTAAAACTCCATGAAACACATATACGCATGGGCCACCGCGAGCTCGCTTCAAAACCGAAACTTCTTCAGATGGCAGTTATCACCAAGGGAACTGCCGAAACCGAGTGAAGGGGAGACAGAGTTTGCCTCTCCTTCCAGATGAGCCACCAGGGCGTCCCCTAGGGCTCATGGACGCCGGCTATTAGCACGTCTGCCTAGCCAGAGGTCCGATACAGATTCCATAATAAGCCGATTCTTACGGCTTTCCTACGATAATGGCCCACAAAGAACAAGGGACAAACAGACAATCAAGCTCGAGCTTACCTGGTACCTCCAACTCCCGATGTTCTTGTGGTCCGGGGCGAGTGGAATCCCGGACGAGCCCCCAAATGTTAGACCTGCGCGGTCTCCTAGGAGTTTCGACTCGCCCAGGAAACAACAAGAGTCGGAAGTCGATGCAAAACGCAAGAGGTTTATTGAAGGCCGGTGCACCGGGGTTCCTTGGTCTTCATGCAGGAGGTCGAAGAAGAAACCCTTTTGGGCGCGAATATGTCAGTTTTATAGGTTCCCACTTCCCCGTATGTAAATTATAGATTTGGTTGTGTTCTCCTGCTGATTGGTCCCGGCTTAGGCTCGGACCAGAGAGGGAACTTGTCCCCAGCTGCCTGATGGGTCTTTGACAGACACCTTTTTTACATTTTGTTATCTCCCTCCTTCTCGGAAGGGGGCCGGACATCCTGGAAATTCACCCATTGTCTAAGAAGCCCCTATTGTCTGGAGAGTTCTTAATCATTAGCTGGAACAATGTCCCTCGAGTCCCACAATCGAATCGAGTCCATTGCCTCGTAGCACCAAATTGAAGTTTGTCGGTTCCTTGCTTCAATTGCCAAGTGCTGGGATAACCAGTGCCGCTTCAGGGAATTTTGAAAGGAAGATCCTCAGGACAAATGGTCCTGGCAGCTGCTAGGGCCTTGCCTCAATATTCCCTGACCGGGGCTGGCTAGACAGGAGCAAGGCTCCTGGTTGGCTCGCTAAATTTGTTGCCGAGTCCAAGCTCACTCTGCTCTCCGCACGACAGGCCAATGAATCGAAGACGAGGTGTTGAGGTAAGGAATACGACTTTATTCGGAAAGCCGGCAGACCGGGAAGATGGCAGACTAGTGTCTCCGATAAACCATCTTATCTGGGTCTGGATGCCAGTTTCTTTTATAGAATCAGAGAGGGAGAGGCGGTGAGGAAGTAAAGTAAAAGGGCCATTAGTCTTGCAAAACATCTCCTGGAATGACCAGCCTCAGTGAGGTGATGTGTTAGTTTCTTTTTTCTTGCAGCCATTCACAGGTGGGCACGGTTTCCTGAGGGAGGTCATTATGCATGATTATAATAACAAAAGCAACGAAAATCAAAGGTTAAAGTCAAAGAAACAGATCCAATGTGGAGTCCGATTTAGCTCTTCCCTGTCACACACTTAAAAAATGAGATGAAGTGGGATTCCCTCCTTTTTAAAAATGTTTCTAGAGCTACTAAAAAACTTGCATTTACACAATAGTTGGTAAAAATATTCCTCTGGATTGTACAAGAAGGGAGACAGGGACCACTGATAGGACCGGGTGTTTGATATTAATCAGACTTGGCTTCTTTCTTTCCTGCTTCATCAGAGGCTGGCCTCTCCTCATTTTTATTTTCTCCGTTTTCTGCAGGTAAGTCTTCTTTAGTCTCTTGGTGAGCCACTTCAGCCTGTTTTCCCTTTGCTCCCTTTTCCCCTTTGTTTGCACATTTTTGCCTGAAGATTTATCCTTTCCTTCCACCTTTTTGGCTTCATTTCCACTTTTGCAGAAGCTGTTTTAGCCAACAGCATCGCTGGTCTCCTCTTGGGCTCCTCCTTCTCCGCCACTCGGCAGAGCTGACCTTCCTCTTGGACACCATGGCAGCGGAGCGGGCGCGTGCTGGGTGCCTGCGGGCCACAGCATGCCGCGAATCTTCACGAAGCTGGGTTGCCTGGCAGTGATGCCAAAATCTTGGCTTTCTGTGCACCAATGCCGAAAAGAAATACGGAGACGGAGTTTTGAAGGAGAAAAAAGTAGCTTTATTCTTTGCTAGGCAAAAGGGGGAACACAGCAGGCTAGAGTCTCAAGAACTGTGCCCCGGCCCCGCCACTGGGAAAGGTTTTTATAGCTTGGGGCTCGTGGTCTGGGGTAGGTGATAAGGCTCAAAGTAATTAAGGTCTTGCATTTCTTTTCTTCTGCAAATTTATGGCCAAAGCTGGCATCAGGCAGCTGAGCAACCGGATCTGGTGTCCCTGAAGTTATCAGCTGTGACCTTCTTTCGGAAATGAAGAGTGCTGCAAGGGTGTGTAGGAGAAGAAATGCCAGGTGCAAAGGGTAATTCATATGGGGGTCAGAGAGTAATTGGCTTTGCTAAGGACAAGTCTAGCTACACGTGTTTATGAGTAGTAACAGCTAAAGAATAACCAAGATTGCTTAACATTTTCAGGCCTGGTTATGCTGTTTCCCCAACCTGTTCATTGTTTACTTATTTTCCTTGTTTATCCTAAAAGAAAAGTCTCATTTCTATTTTTACTGCAACAAATACCCCACTGCTAGTTCATTCCCTCCACATCAATGAAGGAAGGGAAATGGGCCTTGCATTCTTGTCTGGCTGAGGATAAACTTCAGTTTTGCTCCATTTGATAAGCACCAGCTATCCAGCCCAGGGGCCCATCTATCTCCTACTTCAGCCGCTGCCACTTCTGCCACCCATGTTTTCTTTTTTTTTAATTAAAAAATGCCAAAGTCCATTACGTAAATTTGCATAAGGGCATGAGAATGCCTGAATCCCCATATGATGGATAATACTGAATAGCAGCAAATTTTAATTTTTTTCCTTAAGCTACCTGACGAAGGATGGTTTACTAGTATTGTTTTAATTAACAGCTTAGCACTCAGAAGCGTAGCCACCCTCTGGGGGAGCCCTTTGCTTAACGCAAAGGAATCCTCAGGCTCCTCTCTGGGCTGTCTACCCTCTGCCTGCAGAGGTCGCTGGCCACCGCTCGCCTCTCTCCTGTGGTCCTAATCGGCTTCCCGTGTACAGTGCGCACGCGCTTATTTCGCTCCAGGTGTCCAGCTTTGTGCCTGATCGAAGTCTTCTCGGCCGCGCTCAGCGCGCAGTATTTAACCCGGGCTGGTCTTCGGGGAAGAGTAGCGTGTTCCCCCGACCCAGAGCGCCTCGGGGCCTCAGCGGCTAGAGGGCCTGGGACGGGCCTACAGGGGTCGGGCGGCACGGCGGGCAGCCCATGAGGGCGGGGCGGGCCCCCGCTAGGGCGTGGGCGTCGGTCTTCGGTGGGGCCCGGAGCCGGGCGCGGAGCCCCTGACAGGACAGGTACGGAGGCGGCGACCCTGGAAACTGCCTCCTCCCCCACCGTGTTCGCGAGGCTCCTGGCTGTGCTCTGGGGACACGGCGCTCGCCTAGGGCGCGGCCGGGAGCCGGGTGTGCGGGGCGGAGGTCGGCAGGGGTGGGCCGCGGCGGGGGTGGGCGCCCCCTGCGTCTGGGCTGGTCCGACCCACCTGAGCTCTTCAGCCTGCCGGTGTGGTGTGCTCCCGGGGTCGAGTGATTGCGTCTCCGAATTCCTCCGGAACTGCAAGGGTTCCCCTCCTTTCCTGGGAGCATCCAAGGCACCCCTGAACCCACTCCAAGCTACAGGTTTCCTGTGGGGCACACGGTTAGAAGTTGTGTCAAACAGAAAAACAAGCAAACAAACAAAAAACAAAGCGGACTCAAGGTGGGGGGCCTGGATATGCGTTTGGTGTGTCAGTCTCCAATTCCTGGCGTCCGCCTTAACTGGCAGGCTCACCCTTGAGCAATCATCTTAGCGCATCCCCACAGCTAAATCACACAGGTGACGAACTCCGGTATTTTTAAGAGGCGGTGAAAAAAAGAAAAAAAAAAAAGAGGCGGTGATTTAGAAACTTACCCTTACTTATTACAGTGTGGAGAGCAGCAAGCCCGTCTTGACCACTTACTAATCCAGTATGCTTAATGTACTGAGAGTCAAGGAGCTATGAGGTGGAGATTGAAGTTCTTTAGCTAATGTATGGGCGAAGCCCAAGGCCCGGGGATGTTAGCGATAGTAGTTAAGGATAACTTTTTTTTCAAAGACATTTGGTGCTCCAATATGTTCAGAAACTTCATGGTTAAAGTTTTCTCTACTACAGAATATTTTGGAACTTTCAGTATGCTACTGATATTTTTATCACGAATTTCCTACTGGAACTATAGTATGGAGAGTTCCCCAGATTTGAACGGAAAATACTGTTTTTCTTGGGTGTTACCTCTGTTTAACATATGAAACAGTTTGGGAAATGGAGTTCCAGAATTAGAAACTCAAGGTTTGGAAGGGGCAGTGTAGCTCAGTGCTTTTTGAACTTTAATGCTGCATACACAAAATCTGTTCAAGTACAGATTTTGGTTAGTTCTGTATTTTTAACAAGTTCCCGGGTGATGCTGATGCTGCCAGTCCATGGACCACACCCACTTCGAGTAGCAAAAGGGTTTTCACTGGATTGAAAGAGACCGTGTTCTGTTCCCTGCTCTCCAGAGCAAGCTGTGCTGCCTTGAATGATCACTTCCCCTGTCCAGACCTATAAAATAGGAGACTGGACTAGAAGATCTCTCAGGTTTCCTTCAGACCTAAAATGTTGTGATTCTAGTCCAGTTACCCTTGTGATAATTGAATTACATCTAAAATATCCTTGCCCTGTGGCCAGTTTGGGCTTGAACATTTCTAGTAATGGGGAATTTACTGCATGTAAGGCATCCCATTTCATCGTGGGATAGCTCAATAAGGAAGTTTTTCATATTGCTAAAATACATCTCTATAACTTCCATCCTGTTGGTCCTAGGTTATCTCTTAGAATCAACCAGAAAAAAAAGTATAATCCCTCCTTAAAAGATGACTCTTGGAAATTCCCTGGCAGTCCAGTGGTTAGGACTTGGTGCTTTCACTGCCAGGCCCTGGGTTCAATCCCGGGTCAGGGAACTAAGATCCCACAAGCTGCGTGGCATGGTGGAAGAAAAAAAAAAAAAAAAAAGACTCTTGAAGTGTGAGATGACAGTGTTTCTACCAAGTTTTCCCCAAACTGAATTATCCTTTATTCTTCCATGACATTGTTTCAAATTTCTGTCTCATAAATTTAGTCCTTCTGTGTGGAGTGTAGTGGGGCTGTAGCTGGACTTTGAAGGATGGGTGGGGCTTGCAAAACTAGGGAGAGCATCCTAAGCAGCTGACAGTGGTCCAGAGATGACACTGCGTACGTCAGATCCAGAATTTTTTGATTCAAGTAAGAAATGGTGTGTCAGTGAAAGATTTTGGGCAAAGCAATGTTTTAGAGTGTGTAGTTGTCTTACTGTGGTGTATAATGTGGTTGGAAATGGAGAAGGAGAGAGGCAGGGAGCCAGATATGCTTCACATATCAGTAAAGAGGGCTTAGGTTGATAATAGTAATGCCTTCTATTTATGTATAACATTTTACAGATTACAGAACCTTTCACAGACAACCTTTCCTGTGAGGTAGGCAGAGCAGCTGTTACCCAGTTTTATAGATGAGGCACCAAAGAGAGTAAATGATTTGCCTTAATTCTCAAAGCTGTTACATGGCAGACCAAAGTGATGACAGTGGTAATGAAAGAGAAAGGAAGAATGCAGGAGGCAATACTGAGGAAGAATTGATAAGTTGGGCCTGAATGCACATGAGGTTACAAAGGAAAAGAAGTTGTTAGGGAGAAGTCAAAATAGTTGGGAAAATCATAATACATGATCGACAACTGCCATAGGTTGTACTTGCTCGGATCTATCATTGTTAGTGGCTGTTTGGAGTTATAGGTCGGGAGGGATTGTGGTAGAGGATTCCTAGGTTGTTTAGCCTGTCTATTGGTACTGGGTGGTGTGTGGGCCTTGGGTTAGCTGTCCCATACCAAGGGAATTGAGAACTGGATCCTCAGTGTCCTCTGAGAAGGTAAATGCTGAGCAATTGACTGATTCAAATCTATCTTAGGGTCCTTGCCATCCTGGAGTCTCTGAATTTTGTTTTATATAATTTTTGTTTTGAAGTTCCAGCTAATATTAGTTGTACTTGGCTGATGGACAAATTGGCTATCCAGTCTGACCTCCCCAAGCTCCCACATATCCACTGAGGGTTTCACTGAAGCAGAGACTGGACCCTTGCCACTCTGAAGCCATGCTAAAGCTATTTTCCCAAAAGAGCTGCACTTCCCCTAGAGCCTAGAGGTGTCCCCCCCACCCTGCCTCTCTTCTCTCTCTCTCTCTCTCTCTCTCTCTCTCTCTCATCCTTTTACCCTGGAAGCATATGAAGTTGTGATTTTTTGTCACTACCAAATTCCATAGGACCTGGAGCTGTCCCTGCACTTTTAGTTTCTTAGGCTCCTATCTGGTGAGTAAAGAGCTACATCTCTTGGGGTGTATGTGCGCCTGACTGTTGTACTTCCCCCATGGTGTCTCTGGGAAACCTGTCAGAACCAATTTATATCCCTAGAGCCTGGTGTTGGTATAGGCTTCTATTCAACATTGAGTGTCTTCTGTGTTCAGTGCTTAGGATACTGAGATGAATAAAAATTCTGTGCCCTGGAGGAATTCACGATGGGATAAGGGAGACGATATTGTAAGTAAAATGGGATCTTGTAATAGAAATATTTCCAAAGTGTTGGGCAGAGGAGGGAATGACTAGCTTCACATGGAGACATCAGGGGAATATTCAGGAAAGAGGTGATAAGTAAGTTGAGTCTTGAAGATGAAGAGAGAGACTTGGTGACGTTTGCAACATTTGCAGAGGCATAAGATAGATAGATCCAAGTGGCTGGAATCTAAGAGAACTTTGGGATCAAAGGAGAGGTGATTGATGAGATTAGATTCATAATGAGGCCAGGTTTTTAATGGCCTGTAGTTTTGTTCTAAGGTTCAATTTTGTGGGAGGAAAGCCATTGGAGGTTTTTAGGCAGGGAGGTGATGTGGTTATATTTTGGAAAGCTAATTGTGGAAATAGACTGAAAGGGGAGAATCTGGATCCAGGACATCAGGAGACTCTTGTAGTAACCTGGGCTTGGCTTCAAGCTGAATTAAGTATTAGTGGGGATGGGAAGGAGGGGATATATTGGAGGTTGTTGAGACAGAGTTCACCTGACGTAATGACTAATTAATTGGTTGTTGAGAACAAGAGAGAGGGAGTTGTTGAGGATGACTCAGTTTTCTATTTTGGATTGATGGTGGTACCAGTAGTAAAGGGGGAGTATAGACGAGGAACATTTGCTGGGGGAAGCTTCCGTGTGTTTTGGGTCGTGTTGAATTTGGGCGTCTGTGGCGCTTAGATAGGTGGAAATGTGGGTCTGGAGTTCAGAAGAGAGTGTGTGTCTAGGGGTGGTAGATGTAAGTGGTAGTTGATGCAGTTGGAATGGATGAGCCTAGCCATGCTTATAGAAGACTGAAGATAACAGAGGAGACGACAGGGATTGGTGGGCAAGGTGAGAGAGAATGTTGTCCAGGGAGCTACAGAGGAAAAAGTTGCAGGAAGAGAATCAGCAGCCTCTGTTGCTACAGCGAGGTCAAGTAGGATGAGCTTGGAAAATGTACTTTGAGATTGGGCAGTTAGGAGATTGTGGTCACCAGGGCTCTTTTATTTTTTTAGTGTGAGCAGCTGGATGGGAGCCAGGTGGATTGAAGAGTGGATGCGAAGTGAGGATAGGGAGGATGTACTCACTTTGAGTAGTTTGGGAAGGAAGGAAGGAAGGAAGATGGTGGCAGCTTGTGGAGGAGTAGCAGAGACTAGAGACAGATTTTCCTAGAATAGAAGTCTTGAGCATGGGTTATCCGATGATGTGTAGGAGCCAGTATAGAGAGGTTGCATTTGAAGGCACAAAGGAAATGAAGATTGCAGAGGAGGGTGGAGGGTTGTCTCTGAAAAGGAGATATCATTTCTTTTGAAGAGGAATGACAGAAGAAAGGAAAAGAATGTAGGAAGAAAGAGGCAATGATGGATACACCTAAATTTGCAAAGGAATTCTTATCTAATAGGTTCAATTTCCTTTCTCAGCAAGGTTATCTGCTGAGGGGTGGGGGTCCTGGTGTGGGCTCGGATAGGAACAGGGACTTGATAGTGGTAAGGGAAACTTGAAACTGTCCAGAGAGGAAAGGGAAAGAGAGCAGGGTTGAGATATGCTTCAAGAACATTGAGTACCCTCCGAACTTGAATCCTGCACTGTAGGCCTCTCTTTCCTCTTCTTCATAATAATTATGGCTGACTTTTATTGAGTGCTTCATACCAGACACTCTTCTTAGTGCTTTTCAGGCATTCTCACGTGATTCTGACAACAACTCTGTTAGAAAGGTATTGTTAGTATTTATGTTTTACAGAAGGAGAAATTGAGGCATGGAGTGTTACTTACACTTAGTAGAACTTATGTCTGATGACTCTCTTACCTCTGCAGAAATGGCATTCCTTCCTTGAGGCATCAGAGAAAGGCAGAAATTTCATCCCAACTGCCAGTTTCTGGTCCTTGAGGGGCTGGAGTTTAGGGCTGCTAAGGAGGGCCAGTCTGTGGGTATGGTAGTGGCTTGGGTGAGCAGGGTGGTAGAGTCAGTGTTGCTGCTGTATTTTTACAACTACATACAGAATTCTGAAATCCTTGTGTGATTTCCCAGCAACCTGACTAGAAAGACAAGTGACTGATGATGATTTGTTAGGTACTGCAGGCTGAGACCATGTCAATTGAGATGGTGAATAAGAAAAGAGATCTTGTCTCAGTCAGCCAGAAAAAGAATTTTTGCTGCCAGTTATGGGACTAGGCAGACCTGTGACCTTACATAATAGCATAGATTATTAACACTCACCTTTGTTTTCCCCATTGGTGGGATAGATAGAATTTGTAGGTAAGGTGCACACCTGACTTGAGTGAAAGGGGAGAATGATGAGATGGCATGGGTGGAAGAGAAATGGACTTACCTTTTCCTGCTGCAGCCACTGGAGCATCATTTCTGTGTCCTTCCTCTTGATGTTGCCATGGATACGCCTTTGCGTGGTGACTTGAGATTGATTCCCATTATGATCAGATGATGACGTGGATTTAAAAAGAGAAAGGACAGAATGCTCTGCTTCTGGGGAGTGGCCGGTGAGCTGCCCAAATGGCAGAGCCCAGCACAGCCGAGGTGGCTGTGGCTTTGTTGGCTGCTTTGGCTTTTGCTGAAGTTGTGAAATGGTGCATCTCTCTCTTTAGAGCGCAGGCTCAGGGTTCCCTGTCTGCAGGGTCCTAGTGCCAGGGACTTGCTGGTTGATCATGGGGAGAAAGCAGCAGGAACTTCGAGTAGGCTATTAAGTAGGACTGCTGCTAGCTCTGGGAGGGTTGCAGTTCTTTTTCTTTTCAAAGAACATTTATTTATTTATTTATTTATTTATTTATTTATTTATTTATTGGCTGCTTTGGGTCTTTGTTGCTGCCCGTGGGCTTTCTCTAGTTGCAGCGAGTGGGGGCTCCTGTTCCGTTGTGCGGGCTTCTCATTGCGGTGGCTTCTCTTGCTGAGGAGCACAGGCTCTAGGCGTGCAGGCTTCAGTCATTGTGGCAACGGGCTTAGTTGCTCCACAGCATGTGGGATCTTCCCAGACCAGGGATCAAACCCGTGTCCCCTGAGTTGGCAGGTGGATTCTTAACCACTGCGCCACCAGGGAAGTCCCGGCTTGCAATTCTTGAGTACCAGGCTGCACTCAGGTGCTTGTTGCCTTCCTGCAGAAGTGCCTTCATTGAGGATAAGTGAGGCATATTGTGTAGCTTTCCTTCCTGGCTCTTGGAGGTCTGGGCCCTTTGGAGGTGGGCCTGGTAGTCACTGGGTATTCCTAGGGGAGGAGGATATCCTGGGAGGGGGTAGACCTGTATTCAGTTTGAGAGTGGGCTACAGAAATTTCTGGGGATAATGAAGAGCTGGAGAGGTAAAAAAAAAGTCTATTTAGGGTCTAGGTCCTATCTGTGTGAGATCTGCAAGGCAGATACTGGAGTAGGACCTAGGAATAAAAAGCTCTGTTTATCTTCTTTCGGGGTTCCTGTGCATATCTGGAATCTGGCCTTCCAAGCTTCCAGTACCTGAGCTTCTATTCCCCTCTCCTTTCCTGACTCCTGAGGGACTTATATCCACACATATCCCACTCCTACTAGTGCTTTTAGAGATGTACAACTTCACCCTAGTTATAAGAAAATCTGTATCTTGCTGATTACCTTTATGTTTCATTTTATCTCTTTGCAACCAAATCAAAATACCCCGTGCCTAATGCAGTTCAGTTCAAGTGTGTGGACCCTGCTGTCAGACTGCCTGGATTTCAGACCTCTACAGGTGGGATCAGAGAAAGCAAACAGTTGGGTTAGCCCAGGATCAAGGTTTGGTAAGGTGAGACAAGAGGAGGTCAGGGGCATAAAGGATGCTGGGGTACCAGTAAAAGCAAGGTAGAAATGGTGCAGGCTGGGTGCCAAAGAGGCTTTTCCTCCTTACTGGCTCCTCCTTAATTCCTAATAATCCACTTCTTTTCCTGTCATTTCTGAAATGTTCTCCAAGACCACTGGTAATCTATCAGAAACAGATTTCTTTCCCTCCTCTATTTCCATTTTCCTAGAGTTTTTATTAGTATTTAATATCATTGGGGAGGAAAATGGATTAGAAATCCAGGGAGTATCTGTCTTCTGGCTGAGGTAGCATGTAACTCAGAGTTGTCCTGTGTGACATGGGGTGGGGCCCAATGGTGCTGTTGAAGGATCACCTACCTGTACAGCTAGTCAAATGTGCCCCCCTTCCTACTCACATGTGCCCTGCTGGCTATGAGACTTAGGTGAGTTGTTTGACTTCTGAGACTCAATTCTGTCACCTGTAGAATGGAAATAGTGGAATCCGTGTTGTCTGCATCACAGGTTCGTTTTGGAAGGAGATCGTGAAATACACGTGTTAGTGGTCACAGTTAAATTTGCCTCTGAGAAGGCCCTATGACTTATTTTCTCTCTCTTAACATGTTCAGTTTCCTGTCCCAATTCTATTGTTATCAATCATCACTCTCCCATTATTCCTGCTTGAAAACTCCCAAGTTTATTCATTCCTTTACTTATCCATGCATTCATTCATCCATCCATTTATTCATGCAAGGTTTGAGTTCCTACCGTGTGCAGTTGTCATTGATGTACCCTCTCGGTAATGATGAAGACAATATCTACAATTTGTTGAACACGCATTCTGTGCTCAGCACTGTACTAAATGCTCTACTTCAGTCTTATTTAATCCTCACAACATCCCTGTGAGGTAGGTATTATTTCCCCCTTTTTTCAGTTGAGGTAACCAGGGCTCTGAAAATATCTTACCCAGAGTCATACACATGAGGAAATAAGAGAACCAAAGCTGTACCCAGGTCTGTCCATCTCCACAGCCCATACAGGCCTGCTGCTTCTTTCCCCATGTCTGATCTATCATAGGGCCTTCTCGGGGCTTTTTTGTACTGTCTCTGAATCGGTCCATTTCCTCTTCCCTCTCTTTTTCTCTCATGAGCCTGGCTCAGACCTCCTCACCCCTTGCTCATTACTGCCATAGCCTCCTTGCTGTTTTCCCTGTCTTTATCAAGTTGCTCTTGCCTCCACTCCATTCTGCTCTCTGCCACCTGTCTGATCTTCCTAAAATAGTTTTCATTATGCCAGTCTCCTGCTCAGGAAGAGACTGGCTTCCTGTTGTTATTGGATCCAATTCATCTATCTCTACGTGATGTTAAATTCCCTGACTATCCATATTTACTTTCTAATACATCTCAATATCAGTGTTAATTCATTCAATAAATATTTGACTTCATGAGCTAAGAGTGATGGGATCATAAAGAGGAAAAATTGAGGAGTCTGCTGTAAAAGGCTTATAGTTTGATAGGAGAACTCATCAGAATTCACTGATTCAGCCAAGCTAGTCATCTTTAACTTTCCCCAGTCAAGCAAAATTATTTCTGTGTCTACTCATACTGTACTCACAGATTACAATGTTTGCAGGCTTTTCCTCTCCACATATCTAAACAAAAACCTCATGATTCAAGGGATAATCAAGTATCCCTTTTCTTTTTAGCTTACCTTTTTCCTCTCTGTAATTCCTTATAATATTTATCATCTAGACATTTTATTTTAATACCTATACAGCTTCTGCATTTTTTTACAGAGCACTTTTATGTGCTTTATCTTATTTGAGCAGTAATGTAGATATGGCAGGTGATAGTCCCATTTTATAGAAGAAACAGCATCTAAGAAGTTAGGTGACTATATACACTTGTGTGGCTAGTGAGCTGTGATGTTCTTGGATGTGCGCTCTTTTGAATCTTTGAAGGTAGTGTGGTCCAGAGGAAGAGCACAGCTTTGGAAGCCTAGAAATATGTGTGGTATCAATGAGGAGAGTAAAAAGTGCAGAGGGTTCTGGTTCAGGCTTTGGTTCCAGTTATGGCTCCACTCCTTGTCTTCTGTGTGACTTCAGGGAAGTTGCTCAGTTCTCTAAGCCCTGTTTTCTTGTCAGCATTGTTCCTGGCTTGCCTCTTATGGGGTTATTTTGATGTCCAAATATTATGATAACTAAGTTATTAGCTACCTTTGTTGAGTGCTTACTAAATACCAGGCAATGTCCTAAGTGTTTTACATGGATTATCTCAGCTAATCCTCACAACAGCTCTCAGAGATGTTCTTTGTTCCCAATTGATAGATGAGGAAGTTGAGGCACAGAGATGTTAAGTAACGGGACCAAGTTTACGTAGCTACCAAGTGGTGAAGCCAGGGATTGAATGTAAGCAGACTGAGTCTAGAACCGGTATTCTTAACCATGGTACTATACAATTGTTTTTTAAGGTGTTCTGTAGACTGTAAAGTGTTCTGAACATGCAGAAGTCTAGGCTGCAAGGAGCTGCATGGCCCTGCCCACCTGTGTAATGGTGAATAGGGAAAGGAGGGGGCAACATGGAGATTTTGCAGAGGAGGAGAGAAATGGTTTCCTAGGGGGTCTGGCCAGGATTGGAGATGTGGAAAGATGTTTGGGGGCCATATATCTGGCTGTTGGCTATCATTCTCCTATTAGGCTATCTGGCCTGCCTTAGAAAGAGGGTGGAATAGAGGAAGACCCTGTTCAGCCAGTGAAGCCCAGTGCCGACAAGACAGGTATCCCTCGGCCCAGGGAATCTACATCCACACTGTAGCTGGTAGAGCCATAGATCAGACCCCAGGGCAACCTTGTTAGCTACTTAGGGGCGGGGACTGTTGGTTTCTAGCCCATTAGATGGATAAATGAATGAAGTGGTTACATAGCCCTCTTGAGACCTCTCACTAGAATGTATAATCTTATTAAACGTTTTAAATTATAAAAGTAATATGGTTATTAAAGAAATTTTGTGAAAAATAGAAAACAAACCATCTCATTGTTTCTCTTAAGGAGATGCCTAGGAGGCAAGGCCAAGAGTACAGGGGACAGGTGGCTGAGGTGGACTGGGCACTGCCCCCACTTGTAGGGGGCAAGTGGGACTCTCTGTTTCTGACCACCACCCTTACTATCTGTTTGAACCTGATACTCTTAGGGTTCAGAGCCTGGCCCTTTATAACGACTAGAAGGGAGGAAGAATGACCGTGGCAACCTTTGCCAGTGTTGAGGGAGCTGGGGTACTTGACTTGCTTTGCTCTGTGTGTGTGTGTGTGTGTGTGTGTGTGTGTGTGTGTGTGTGTGTGTGTGTGTGTGAAGTTGCCTCCATTGCTGCCCTTCCTTTGCTGTGTATTGGGCAGGGGGCCTGGCTGCTCCGGCCCAGGGTGAGATTGAAATTCAGACCCTAATCACGTGGGTTTGGACGTGACTCCAGAGTTTAGAAAGGGGAGGGAGGAGGAAGAGCACCAGAAAGGGGGGCGAGAGACCCTAATTTTGGCTGTGTGAATGTGTCACTTGATGCTTGTGGGTCTGCTGAGGCCTCACATCCTGGGGGTGGGAAGGGCGGCAGTGACGGTGAGGGGGTGCAGATTAGGAGGATCAGCAGGGCTGTGCTCCCAGCCGTAGGACAGTGTACTTAGAGGTGAGTGTTGAGGGTCTTTGGCGTGGGCCTAGTCCCTTATACTCTGTCCCTCTTGACTGGCCCATGTGAAGCAAGGGGGCACTAGGACCCAGAGGCTAGCTCGATTCCTGACAAGTCTAGAGCAGCACTAGCGCAGAGTGAGACTCATCAGCTGGCAAGCAGGATTCGGTGTCTCTGGGTTCAGGAATCCTCCAGCAGCAGAGGGGACTTGCTCCTCAGCCCCCATCTCTGTCCCTACCCCTACCCCAGTAGGCCACCCAGGGAGGTCCATGGACTAGGGAGGGCCAGGCTGGCTGGCTTCTGTGTTTGTCCATGAGGGCCTGGAGCCCTGACCCTCCTGCCTAGGTTTCTGCCTTTTCTTTCTGTCTTTGGCCAGCTGGGGGAGGGGGTAGAGGCCGGGTGAGCAACATGGCCCAGAGCAAGAGGCACGTGTACAGTCGGGTAAGTGGTCCTGATCTGGGATGGCCACGGGAGGGCTTCTGGAGAAGGCCTTGGGTGGCTGTGGACATTGCTGTGGGGGGTGGGGAGACAGGCGGTAGCTAGGCTGGGGCCACTCGCGGCCCTGACCGTGTGGGACTGCACAGGCTTCCCTTCCCAGAGTTGGGCCCTCTCTGGGTACTGGTGAGGCCTGACCTTTGACTCCAAGTGGACCTCAGGCCAGAGGTTCCTGAGGGGGCCAGACTATCTTGGGGATTACAAATGGGGTTGGTGGGTTGGAATGGTCTTTCAGTGAAGTCTTTCTTTAGAGCTGCTCTGTTGTTTGTCACTCGCTTTCTTGCTCTTCTGACTGAGATTGAATCTGTAGCCACTCTTGTGTCCACCTGATTCTGAGAGGCTTATTAGGGTTAGGAGGTTGGAGAGCGTCTCTGAGTTTGGGGCCAGCCCTGATGTTACTGTCAGTTCCTTTTATTGTCAGGTCCGTGAGAGCCACTCGGCTGTCCCAGGTATGATTTGGCCTCTCGGAGCCCCAGGGAACGGTATCCTCACCTTCTTGGATGAGCTCTTTGGGGAAGAGAGTTAGGGAGTCACTGGCTCTGGCAGAGCTCTCTTATGAAGCCAAGAGGGGGCATCAGAAGGGGGCCCTGTGGAGTCTTCAAGGCCATGCTGTCACTTCTTCATGCTTCCTTCTCTGTTTGTTGCAAGGCCCCTGGTTCATAGAGCTGCTATTGCTAAAAATGGCTTAGGTGTGATTTTCTTCTAAGCCGTGGGCCTATTTGGAACCTCATTTCATGTTGTCCTGTCATCATGGGTATGTCAGAAGATGAGAGCTTCCCAAGGACAATGTTTAGTCTATTCCCTTGCCTTGTCTATTATCACCATGGATAGGGTGATAAGCCATCCATTTGAACCACTGGGCAGAGTCTGGGGGACAGATGCAGGACAGATCTGAGGTACCCGATTTACCTGGCCTTTCTTTTTCTTTTTATAGTGACATCGCATGAGTGAAGGATCTCCAGAACTTGTGGGTAGAGAGTTGATAGAACAGGACTCAGGCCAGGAAGAAGGGAGTAAATTGTTGGACGGGCTTGGTGAGGCATCTAGGAGTGTGCTGGTGGGGGTGGGGAAGTCAGGTCAGGAAGGAGTGGTAGTGACTTAAGGGCTGGAAGGAGGCACAGTTGTGTGCCCTCAGGGAGGACAGGCAGCAGTAGGGAGGGAACAGGGTTAGTGGGGTCGCTCACTGACTCACCTGCCTTCCCAGCTCAGGCTTTTGAGTCAGGCCCTGGGTTGTGGGGAGCCTGGTCTAAACTGAGTTATTTGTTTGAGCTTCATTCCCCTCCTAGGGGGCAGTGCGCCTTGAGAAAGCAGCCATGTGGGGTGACATTCACAGATCTAGCAATGAATTCTGATTTATTAAATTTAAATATAATCTCTTACAAATTCTGGCAGATTCCAGAGGCGTTTTGAGAAGTTTTAGAACACAGCACTGACATATTTTCAAAAGGGAATTTGGTGGTGGTGGTGGGGACACTTTACCTTGAGAATGGGGTTCAGGGAAGTGACTTTTGATCCCTTTTCAGGCCAGGATCCTGATTGGGGCCTTTCTTATATATTAGGATGACACCGTTGACCTGAGGCTTTTAACTGTGTATGTTTGCATGTGTCTTTCAGACTCCCAGCGGCAGCAGAATGAGTGCGGAGGCAAGTGCCCGGCCTCTGCGAGTGGGCTCCCGCGTGGAGGTGATTGGAAAAGGCTACCGTGGCACTGTGGCCTATGTTGGAGCCACACTATTTGCCACTGGCAAATGGGTAGGTGTGATCCTGGATGAAGCAAAAGGCAAGAATGATGGAACTGTCCAAGGCAGGAAGTACTTCACTTGTGACGAAGGGCATGGCATCTTTGTGCGCCAATCCCAGGTACTCACCTCCTGTGTGTGTGTGTGTGTGTGTGTGTACGTGTACATGCTCTGTTGCATGTGCGGCTGGTGTGTTGGTGCTCCCTTTTCCTGGGCATGAGCATAAGTCTCTGGTTGGTAGAGTGGGAGGTAATGGGGGAGGGAAGATTAAGAGCTATCCTTAAGGAAGCTGCCCTGTACCCCAGGTTTGCTTAAGGCCTGGGGAAGGGCCCATATTACATCCAGCCTTGATCTAGCTATATAGAGTCTATTCTGTGTCCTCAGATCCAGGTATTTGAAGATGGAGCAGATACTACTTCCCCAGAGACACCTGATTCTTCTGCCTCAAAGGTCCTCAGAAGAGGTAACAGCCACCCACTTAAGTTGCCTCCTCACATCCAGGAGTCCCCAGGACTTCTCCCCAGAACACGGGGCCACAGTGGATCCTGAGAGTTTCCATCACCACCATATTCCCTTGTTATATCTTGCCTAACCTGCCATGACGTTATCTGCCTCTACCCCTCTACACAAATACACACTTTGTTTCTGTTTGCATTCTACAGAGGGAACTGACTCAAATGCAAAGACCAGCAAACTGGTAAGTGGTTACGGGTGGGGGTGGGAGTAGTAGAGGGAAAGGAGAAAGAGAGGAGGGAGACTCAATACCAGGCAGGTAGAAGCAATAGATGAGTAAATTGAGTTAGCCTCCAGTCTCCATCCTCTCTGAGAAGGAAGCTTTCTGGGTATGAGTTGCTGCTTTAGGTGTAAGGGTGGTATCAGGGAAAAAGCTATTAAGACCCAGAAGTTCTGGATCAATTGGAACAGAGGCTGGGGGTGAAAGGGAGGACAGGTCTGACCCCAGTAGTGTTGTTGCCAACTTCCTACCTTTTGGTATCCAAGGCTGCCAGCATCTGATGGGTGTAGGGTAGGGGTAAGGTAAGAACTGGAGAAAGAAGGTGCTTTCTTTTTCACAAGTGAATGGAGAGGAGGTGGACCCTCTGCCACCTGTTTCAGGCTGTATGCAGAGGGCCTGCTGGAGCCTCCCTCCGCTGCTCTGTGCAGGATGTGTGAGGTGGGGCTCCAGACTCTCCAGCTCCTCTGGGTCAGGGTGTGGACCTCCTGGAAGCTGATCCTTAAGGGAGCCCTCACCTCACTTACCCTGGATTTGACAGTGACCTGGCTCCCCCCATACCTGGCTATGCCTGAGTTGGTCTTAATACCTACACCCAAGATATCTGGCCAGCTAGCACAGTGTGATGTTTAAGCCTATTCTCTAACTCTGCCCTTTCCTACTCCTCATGCAGCGGGGCCTGAAGCCTAAGAAGGTGGTGTGTTTACTATTTGTGCCTGGGTGGGTGAGGGCCATGAGCCCCCTCCCCAGCTGTCCTGCATGTCCTTGGGCTGCATGCATGTGTGTGTGACCTTGGGGCTGGGATGGCCAGAGGAAATGGCAGCCTTGGCTTTCAGAGTTCCTTTGAGGGGTGCAAGGACATCAGGCTCAGGTAGTACTCATTAGGGATGATCCTCACCCCTTCCCACATTCCTGCCCATCGCCTAAGGACGTCTAGTCAGAGACTCCAAGCATTTGACTGTAAACAGTAGCAGCATGGAATAGAGCATTTACTGGGTTACAGTGGATTCTCACTTAGCCTCAGCTTGGGGGCAGTGGGAGGAGAGACTGGGGGTCTGGAGGTGAGGAAAGTACCAAGTGAGGTGGTTAGGTAAGAAGGTGGGAGGTCAGGGAACAGAGCACAGGAAGAACAGTCCTGAGTTGAAAAGCCTGTGTTCTTGTCTCTGGGTGGGTGCTGCCATGAATGCCCACCCTCACTGTGCTCTGTCAGTCTTTCACTGCCTCTTCCTTCCTCTGGTGGTGTGCCTGAGGCCCACCTCCCACAACTCCCACACCCCTGAAACTCCTCTAGTCTTAAGTTGCTGCCATGACCACTTCCTCACACCAGCCCAATGCCTTGGGGCTATGCCCAAGCTGTCTCCGACCTGCATGTGCCTGTCAGACCTGTATGTGCTGTGCTGTATGTATGATTCTGTGATTTCCTTGTCACCAGCCTGTTTCAGGCCCTTCTGACCTTGCATGGAGGGCTACTAGATTGGGGCAGTGGAGGGGAGAGTAAAACATCTTTTTTTTTGACTTCTGGTTGGTGGTGGGTCCTCACTTTGGAGTTTTGCCTTGGAAGAGACAACATGATGGTACTTGCTTTGGGGTCCTGGCTTGGGAGGGAATGGGGATATAAAAAGGAAAATAATTCTCAAAAGTATACTGGACCCATTCCAGACACTGGGCTTCTTCCCTTGATTATTGGCTCCAGGTTGGGGTTCCCATCTCACACCAGACCCCTGAATAGAGAAGAGGATGGACCTGCAGTCTGATATCTATGGAGGAGTTCTGGCCGCAGTCTGACTTGATCCTGAGAAGGGACCTGAGCTGTGCCCAAGTCTTGGGGTTTTGGCGGCTGCCTAGAGAAATGTGGCAAAGCCTAGCCTAGGCTGCCTGTGCTGGGATATAGCACCTTCTTGGCTCATGATGCAAAATGTCAGTCAAGTAGTCAAGTCCTCCCCTGGGTCTTCCTCTTCAGTGCTTCTGTCACAGCACATCACTTAACCCAGGGAACAGGGAGGTAGCACCAGAACAAAAGAAGGAACTTTGAGGAGGAGGGTGGAAGAGAGAACCCAGATGTCTCTGCAAGGTGCCCAGTCCTTTCTGGAAGCCCTTTAGAGACAGGTTTTAACCTGACTACAACAAGGGTAGAGTTGAGAGAGGAGCCAAACACTGTCATTAGAGCTGCTGCAGCCCAGATGGAATGTTCCCCAGGTTTCTTAGTGTGCCCTGCTGAGCTGATGCAGCAGGAGTGCTGTGGGTACATGTGCCTGATGAGCCACCATAAGGGTATTATTGTCCATGTGTATGAGACAGAAGTAGAGTTGATGGGGTTGTGGACAGAGGGGAGTGTGAGTATGAGAGAGGCCTGATGAAGCAGTGAGGCCCTGTGTCCCTGTGCAGTGATACCCGGGTCCCAGAGAGGTCATCCCAGAAATGAGATGGCCCTTAGCCCAATTTCTTGGAGCAGATTCTTGGGGCTGGGGGAGAGGGAAGGAGAGGGAGGAGCCAGAACCTGTTCTTTGGAGGAGGAAGCAGGGCGGGTTCAGTAGAGGACTTTGTCCAATCATGAGGAGGAGGAGGAGCCATCAGAGCCTGGTGGTTGCTAGGCGACTGAGGAGCAGTGTCTCCACCCCTAGTGGAGCAGAGGAGGGTGGGTGCATGACGTCAGGTGGAGCTGCTGCTGCGGCCACTGAGGCTGCCATCAGCCTCAGCTGGCGAACTAGGCCGGCTACCTCTCCGGTGCCTGCCAGAGCCTGGCTGTCCCCACTGCGCACCGTGGGGGCTTCTGCATCTGAGCTGCAGCCATTTGCCAGCTGGGAAGCTGCTGGTCTGGGAAGCTGAGGCTGCATTGTTGGGATTTGATGCACTAATCTCCTGTCTCCGCCGCCTTTCCCTCTGTTCGGTCTCTTCCCCCCCCTCCCTCCCTCCGTCTGTCCTTCCTCTGTGTTTGTCCATCTTCCTCTGTCCTTCCTTCTCTCCTATCCTGGCTTTCTTTGGTTTTCTGCAATGATGAGACAGGCACCGACTGCCCGAAAGGTACTCTTGCTTGCTCTGGTCCTGCTGCTGGGTTGCCAGCGTGATGGTGGCAGCAGGCTGCTGGGGTGGGGGTGGGGGCTGATTGACTTCCTCTGTCTACCTGGTTGGGGGAAGAGGATGGTGATGAAGGTGGGGGGCAGGGAGAGGTGTGTGTCACTGCCATGCCCCACACCCTGGGCATTTGCTCCCTGGCCTGCCTGCTTTTGGCTTTGAATCTGTGTTCTGGGCCTTGTACCCAGTGGCCTCTCAGGCTTGGGCTTCAGGCAGCTTTTGCTGCAAACTGGCTCCGGATGCATTTCCTATGAGAGAATCTTGGGAAGCAGGTCCAGATGTCTTTGTGCCTCTAGCAGGCCTACCTCACCCAACCTTTGCTAGAATGACTCTTGGTTGAATACCAGCATCCCCGCCCCACTGGGGTTTGTGTCAGGGGTCTTTCCCTAGAATAGTTTTTGATACACAGCTATGGAGGCTTAGCCCAGGGTAGTAGAGGTGGGCGTTGGTCTCCTTGGGAGACCTAGAAGCAGGGCCCAGGCCAAATCTTGCCTTTGCCAGAAGTATGAGACACTGGGTATCAGGAACATTATTTGGGAGTTGGAGTTAATCATCTGTATCACTTTGCAGTAACCTGAGGGGTTTCTGGATTTGGTTTAGGGCAGTAGTTTCCCTATGTTGCTGCCCACCCTCCCCCTCTTTTCTTGCAGCTGGGTGGGGTTACTTTGCTGAGCTCTGGGCTTCAGGCTCATGCAGTATTCATGGTCCTGACACCTGAGCCCTCTGCCCTGGGGAAGGGAATTGCTGCTGGAACTGGTCCTGGGGAAGGGGGTGGGGGTGGGGTATACAGTAGGGCTGTTCTGCCTTGGGGACCTGATCTCCCTCTGCTGGGTTCATATCGCTCACTTCGGGCTCATATCATCATTCTTGTCACATGGTATTTCTAGGGAGTCCTCTGTGGAGTCTAGCACTTGAAGGAAGGGGCTGACCTGGGAAAGTCCTTGGGAGTGGTGGGTGGGCGGGGCTCTGGGATAGAGTGGGAGACGTTGTTGCAGAAGGACTGGTCTTCTCTACCAGCTGCTGTGTTTGGTCTCCTGTGGTTCAGCCTAGGAGACAGGGACTTCCAGGATTTCCAGGGTGTCTGAAGGGGTGAGGTCTGCAAGGGCAGGACAAAAGTGGGAGAAGGAACTAACGGGAAATAGGAGTTCTGAGTTCCTGGAATGGGAACGAGGTGATTCACTGGATGAAGGGGATGGGCTGGGGATGGGGGAGGAGTGGTGGGACCGCTAAGCGTAGCCTCATTTCTGTTGCTTCTGCTCTCATTGCTGTCCCTTTTGCTGTCTTTCTGCCATTATCCTTTCTTTCCTGACTACTACTCCTCTGGCTCCTGTTGCCTGTCCAGACTACAACCCGGCGGCCCAAGGTGAGGAAAAACAGGCCTCTGTACAAGCTACTGCTGAGTGGACACACACTCATTTTAGGCGTGTGCATGTGTGTGGGCATGTGTATGAGCAAGTATAAGTTGGTCACAGTGTACCCTGGGTTCTCTTAAGGGGAGTGAGGGGACTGAGGCTAATGACAGGCCCCTCCGGGGAAAGTGACTTCTGGCTCTAAGGAGGGTGTCTGAGCCGGTAGCTTGAGCGCAGAAGAGAAACGAGAGTGGTTGCAGTTAATCAAGGTAGGCTTTCTTGAGGAAGGGCATTTAGACCGGGGGGGGGGGGGGGGGGGGGGGGGGGGGTGTGTGTGTGTGTGTGTGTGTGTGTGTGTGTGTGTGTGTGTGTGTGTGTGTGTGTGTGTGTGTGTGTGTGTGTGTGTGTGTGTGTGTGTGTGTGTGTGTGTGTGTGTGTGTGTGTGTGTGTGTGTGTGTAGGGCATTTAGACCAGCTGTGTGTGTGTTGTGGGGGAGGGCGGGGATTGGAAGAAAGGTGAAAAAACTTGGCAGTGTAAATGTCAGGAGATAAGGAGGTGGGTGTATCTGTGAAAGGCTTTGGGCATGTGGCCTCTGAGTGTCAGCCCATCGGGAGAGCTTCAGGGCTCAGCCCTGCAGGGAGGAGCACTGGGCAGGCCTGTCTGCTCCAGGGCCTCAGCTCCACAGGGGCCTGGGTCGTGTCATCTGATTAGAGCCCCTCTGTCTTGGAGGGAGGGAGGTGACAGATGGGTTGGCTGTACTGACCTTGTTTCAGAGGGGAGCCAAGGATTACAACTTTCACCCTGGCTCTTTCACCTGCAGGGTCCCCTGAAGTAGATCAAGGGGAGGAGAATCAGCTTGATTTAAAGAGCTGGGGGGCCTAGTACCCCCACTTTTAGCCCAGCCTTCTCTGGGAACATGAAAATTAGAGATCAATCTGTTCTTTTTCTCTGGGAATGACACTGAGGCACTTTTTCACTCTGGGGGAGGAGGGCACAGGCCCAGAGCAACAATGGGATTGGGAGTATTAAGAAATTGCTAGAATGATCACAAGTGGGTCACAGAAGGAATGGTCTGGGGAGTGTGGGATTCTGCTCTAAGGGGTTACTGCCAGAGCTTGGAGGAATGTGGGGTCAGTGCCAAGGGAGGAGCATTGTAATCTTATGTCTTTTTCCATCCCTTCCTCTCCTGCCATCCTCTCACCCCCACCCTGCCCCGGTCCTTTGTCGCTATCTCTGACTGTGTCATTTTCATTCTGCTCGTCACTGTTTCTCTGTTCTCTTTGTGCTTTGATACTCTCTGCCTTTTTCCTTTTCTGTCACTTCCCTCACCATATTCTCATATTCTGTCTTACTCTCTTTCACCACCCCTGTCCCCTACAATTCTGGTCTGCCCCTACCCTGTCTGAATAGCCCACCCGCCCAGCCAGCACTGGGGTAGCTGGGGCCAGTAGTTCCCTGGGCCCCTCTGGCTCAGCATCAGCAGGTGAGCTGAGCAGCAGTGAGCCCAGCACCCCAGCTCAGACTCCGCTGGCGGCACCCATCATCCCCACGCCAGCCCTCACCTCTCCTGGAGCAGCCCCACCGCTTCCTTCCCCGTCTAAGGTAAGGTCTGGGGTTGGAGTGAAGAAGATCCAAGACACGAAAGGGCCTATGACCCCTGGCAGGGTCTTCGAAGTTTCCCAGGGTTGGGGGAGACCCGGAACTTGGATTAGAAGAGTGGGGGACACAGCATATAGGTACCCCATCACTGACTAAGCTCTTATACTCTCTGCCCTTCCACACTTTCCCCTTATGTATCAGGCTCTTCTCAGATGTTTGTATGCCACTTGCTTTGGCCCTGGGCCTGGAATGATGTCTGCACACATTCCTGTCCTTTCCACTCCAGCTCAGTCTTGATGGGGAAAACGGGGGAGGCTGTGCATAGACTGAAGGGTCTCTCCTTTGCAGGAGGAGGAGGGGCTGAGGGCCCAAGTGCGGGACCTGGAGGAGAAACTGGAGACCCTGCGACTGAAACGTGCAGAAGACAAGGCAAAGCTAAAAGAGCTGGAGAAACACAAGATACAGCTGGAGCAGGTGCAGGAATGGAAAAGCAAAATGCAGGAGCAGCAGGCAGACCTGCAGCGGCGCCTCAAGGAGGCTCGGAAGGTGGGACTTGGGATGAAGAGGGTGTTTGGGGAGGCACGGGGCCCAAGGAAGTGTACTGGAAGCTGAAACTGGAGCCTGGAGTGTCCTGTGAGAAAGGGTGCATGAGGCAGCTCTGTGCTTGTAACCCAACCAACCTCCACTCCTCTTCAGGAAGCCAAGGAGGCCCTAGAGGCAAAGGAACGCTACATGGAGGAGATGGCTGACACTGCTGATGCCATCGAGATGGCCACTCTGGATAAGGAGATGGCCGAAGAGCGGGCTGAGTCCCTACAGCAAGAGGTGGAGGCGCTGAAGGAGCGTGTGGACGAGCTCACCACTGACTTGGAGATCCTCAAGGCTGAGATTGAAGAGAAGGGTAAGGGGCCAGGAGCTGCTGGGGGCCAAATGGTGGGGTTGGAACTTTGTCTGAAAGTATTAATGGTTTTCCCCAGGCTCAGATGGCGCTGCGTCCAGTTATCAGCTCAAGCAGCTTGAGGAGCAGAACGCCCGCCTAAAGGATGCCCTAGTGAGGTAGGGTCCTCTCGTTGTGCGGCTCACTCTCCTGTCTCCAAATGTGTTAGAGCGCCCACCACCCGGTGACTCCGACACGCGCTCTCCTCTCTCTTCACTTTCCCACAGAATGCGGGATCTTTCTTCCTCCGAGAAGCAGGAGCACGTGAAACTCCAGAAGCTCATGGAAAAGAAGAACCAAGAGCTGGAAGTTGTGAGGCAACAGCGGGAGCGTCTGCAGGAGGAGCTGAGCCAGGCAGAGAGCACCATTGATGAGCTCAAGGAGCAGGTCTGGGGAGCCCAGCGCCTTGCCCAGAGCACCCCCACTGACTCGCTTCTGTTATAGGCACCTTCTGTTTCTAGGTGCCTTTCAGCCCTTCTCCTTGTTCCCTCTCTGTAACACAGGTGGATGCTGCCCTGGGTGCTGAGGAGATGGTGGAGATGCTGACAGACCGGAACCTGAATCTGGAAGAGAAAGTGCGGGAATTGAGAGAAACCGTGGGGGACTTGGTAAGAGAAGAGCAGACTCTGACTCATGACCCTGATGGAGGGTAGTTGGAAGTGACTTGCTGAGAGAAGGGCTGACATGTGACCCCTGACCTTTGAGTAGGAGGCGTGGTGAGTGAACCCACCCTGGCTTGCTACCCTGACTCTGACTTTCCTTTGCCTCAACTCCCCTGTGGCCTCCCAGGAAGCAATGAATGAAATGAATGATGAGCTGCAGGAGAACGCACGTGAGACAGAACTGGAGCTGCGGGAGCAGCTGGATATGGCGGGTGCACGGGTGCGAGAGGCCCAGAAGCGTGTGGAGGCGGCCCAGGAGACAGTTGCAGACTATCAGCAAACCATCAAGAAGTATCGCCAGCTGACCGCCCACCTGCAGGTGCCTGCCTACCTGCTATTCTCTGCCCACCATCTCCTCAGGGCTCCCTGAGGACCCAGCTGTGCCTCATTGTCTGTCCCTGTTCCCAGGATGTGAACCGGGAACTGACAAACCAGCAGGAAGCATCTGTGGAGAGGCAGCAGCAGCCACCCCCAGAGACTTTTGACTTCAAAATCAAGTTTGCTGAGACTAAGGCCCATGCCAAGGTCAGGAAAGTGGGTGGGTCGCAGAGGGCTGAGTGTTGGGGACCCCAGCCTGGGTGTGGCGGTGGGCTGATCTGGTGTGGGGTTCTGGGCTTCACTTCCTGGATGGGGGCGTGCTTTGTGTGGTGGTTTGGAAGACTCCTGGCCTGGGCCTAGAAGCGGGGAACGTGGTGGAGCACGGCATGGTGGTTATGAGGCTCTCTGCAGCCTGTGAGAGCCCACCTCCCTGTCCACCTCACAGGCAATTGAGATGGAGTTGAGGCAGATGGAGGTGGCACAGGCCAACCGGCACATGTCCCTGCTGACAGCCTTCATGCCTGACAGCTTCCTTCGGCCAGGTGGGGACCATGACTGCGTCCTGGTGCTGCTGCTCATGCCTCGTCTCATTTGCAAGGTATGGTCTATCAATCACGTGCCCAACAGGACTCTGTTGAACTTGCTGTGAACCAGGCATTGAGGATGCCAAGTAAAGATAACAGTCATTCTCCCTGCTCACAGAGTTTATGATGTAGTGGAGGAGCACAGTCAACAAAGTCACAGATGGATGTATATTACAGATGGCATGTTGTGAAGGGGAGATGGCATGTTGTGAAGTGGAGGTAGCGTTTTTGAGAGAGCACGGTCGGAGAGCCGATTTAGATAGAGGGTTGTCACTGAAGGAATGACATTTGAGGCCAGACTTAGAAGATGACTAGGAGTTAGTGGGGAGGTCGTTGTCAGGATAGCATTCTAGGTAGAAAGGTAGCAGGAGCGGCAGCTTTAAGGCGGGAAAGAGCTTGGTCCCACTGGTCCTGCCACCCTTTCATCCCCACATCCCAAATCTTCATAACCACCAGTAATCGCATCATTACCCTTTCCCCATGTGATAGTCCCTGCCCATCTAAGAGCTGTTTCTGCTTTCTCCCCCATGTATCCATGCCCCCTACATAGTTGCTCAGCTCTCTCTATTCCTGAGTCTGTGTTCTCCATCCCCTGCTCTGAGCCCCAGGTCTCTGGTGCTTCTTCCCACAGGCAGAGCTAATCCGGAAGCAGGCCCAGGAGAAATTTGAACTAAGTGAGAACTGTTCAGAGCGTCCAGGACTTCGAGGAGCTGTGGGGGAGCAGCTCAGCTTTGCTGCTGGGCTGGTGTATTCGCTGAGTTTGCTGCAGGCCACACTCCACCGTTATGAGCAGTAAGTAACCCCTGACCTCTACTCCAGGGCCACGGGTCCGAGATTGGCTGGAACTGAGATTGCCTGGTAGACGCTGGCCTCACAGGGCCCTTCTCTGGTCTCTAGTGCCCTCTCTCAGTGCAGTGTGGACATGTATAAGAAGGTGGGCAGCCTCTACCCTGAGATGAGTGCCCACGAACGCTCCTTGGATTTTCTCATTGAGCTGCTGCACAAGGACCAGCTGGACGAGACTGTCAACGTAGAGCCTCTCACCAAAGCCATCAAGTACTACCAGGTCTGGGGCGAGAATTCAGCCTTGGCACAGGAGGGAGGGAGGGTTTCTTCTGCTGGAGGCTGTTGCCAGTGTAGCCAAGGTTGTATGTCCCAGGCTGATGGCTTGAGGCTCGTAGATGGACTCACCTTAGGATGCAGCTCCTTGAGGGTTTTGGATGCTCTCATACCTCTGGAGTCCTGTGATGACAGGGTCAAATTGCAGTTCGGGAAGAATTCTCCATTCTTCCAAGGCCTAAAGACTGTCTGTTTCTTTGCCATCCCTCCTCAGCATCTGTACAGCATCCACCTTTCTGAACAACCAGAGGACAGTACCATACAGCTGGCTGACCACATTAAGGTGAGGTGTCTGGGCCAGTGGTTGAGCCCCTTATAGAGATCAGAAATGGGAGACATCAGTTCACACCCTCAAGGGGTGTCGCATAAGACTGGAACAGGGTCACTAAGGCCAGATCAGGGAAGCCAGAGGACCCACTTATGGATGGGGGCCAGCCGAGGGCGGAGACTTCTTAGAGATGGTGATGGGGCAGAAGGGCTCCTGTTGGGGGCTGACAACGACCTGCTTCTGTCCTCACAGTTCACCCAGAGTGCCCTGGACTGCATGAGTGTGGAGGTGGGACGGCTGCGGGCCTTCTTGCAGGTGAGAGCACAACTAGATCTGTTTGAGCTCCTCTTCCTTTTAGTCCCCACCTCCTCGCCCCAGCCCTAATGCTGACTTGGCTCTCCATCTGTTTCCTATTCCCTGAGTAGGGTGGGCAGGAGGCTTCAGATATTGCACTCCTGCTCCGGGACCTGGAAACTTCGTGCAGTGATATCCGCCAGTTCTGCAAGAAGATCCGGAGGCGAATGCCAGGGACAGATGCTCCTGGGATCCCAGCTGCACTGGCCTTTGGACCACAGGTTTGGGCTGTGAAGGGCGATGGGAAGGAAGCCAAGTAGAACCAGGAGGGGCCCAGCGTGTCAAGATCTGGATATGGTCAGGGGACAAGAATGGTTTTGAGGTAGCTGGGAGCTGTGGTGCGGGGCCCAGAGTGGGCTCCTGACTCTGGCCTGTTGCACAGGTATCCGACACACTCCTAGACTGCAGGAAACACCTGACGTGGGTGGTGGCTGTGCTGCAGGAGGTGGCTGCTGCTGCCGCCCAGCTCATTGCCCCGCTGGCAGAGAATGAAGGCCTGCCTGTGGCTGCCCTGGAGGAGCTGGCTTTCAAAGCAGGCGAGCAGGTGGGCTGGGAAGGCTGGGCAGAAGGTGGTAATGGGGCAGTCAGGTGGCCAGTGTGGGGTTTTCACTACTGCCCTTGACACCTGCAGATCTACGGAGCCCCCTCCGGCAGCCCCTATGAGTGTCTGCGCCAGTCATGCAGCATCTTAATCAGTACCATGAACAAGTTGGCCACCGCCATGCAGGAGGGAGAGTACGATGCAGAGCGGCCCCCTAGCAAGGTGGGTGGGGTCGCTCCTTGGAGGGGCTCCAGGGGCCTGGAGGAGCAGGACTTGGAGAGCTGCTGGTAATTGTGGGAGGGAGGGCTGGGCGGCAGCAGGAAGCAATCTGGGGAGCACCATCCTGCTTAGGAGGCAAGGAGAAGATTTTCCCTTTGACTGGATCTCTGAAAGGAGTGCCTTGATTACCTCCTCTCCCTATCCCTGCCCTCTGTCTCCTGTCCCTACCCTTAGCCTCCCCCAGTTGAGCTGCGGGCTGCAGCCCTTCGTGCAGAGATCACAGATGCTGAAGGCCTGGGCTTGAAGCTTGAAGATCGAGAGACAGTTATTAAGGAGTTGAAGAAGTCACTCAAGATCAAGGTGAGGATAGGGAAGGCTCTGGATCTGGGGGGCCAGGAAATAGCATGGGGCACAGGGAAGCAGTGAGTGTTGGTGATCATAACTCAGGGGGGCTGGGGGTTGAGTGGGGAGAAGTGGCACCTGTGATCAGTGGGAGTTCTCGTGGGCCCTCAGGAAGCTTTCTATCTCGTGGTCTATTCCAGGTCTCTGGGGGGCCATGGGAGGGTGTAAGGGAACTAGACGCTCTCTGCCCTCGTCCAGGGGGAAGAGCTCAGTGAGGCCAATGTGCGGCTGAGCCTCCTGGAGAAGAAGCTGGACAGTGCAGCCAAGGATGCAGATGAGCGCATCGAGAAAGTCCAGACTCGGCTGGAGGAGACCCAGGCGCTGCTGCGGAAGAAGGAGAAGTCAGGCACCTTCCCAGGCTCCTGCTCACTCCACCCCTCCCTCCTTCCAGCAGCTCCCTGCCGCCTAGCCCAGGGCCTCTTGTAGTGAGACTCCCCAGGGGGACAGACGCCATCTTCCTTCCCAGCTGACATCCCCATCATCTCATCCCAGTCTGAGCCTCTTCTGCCTCTGGCTCCTCACCAGTAGGGCTACTCCAAGGACTCAGTTAGGACTGAGAAGGGGGGGTGGGGCCATGGGGAAGGGACACTGTCCAAGCCCAGATTCTTTCACAGAGAGTTCGAGGAGACGATGGATGCACTTCAGGCTGACATCGACCAGCTGGAGGCAGAGAAAGCAGAGTTAAAGCAGCGATTGAACAGCCAGTCCAAGCGCACAATCGAGGGGCTCCGGGGTCCCCCTCCCTCGGGTATTGCTACCCTGGTGTCTGGCATTGCTGGTGGTGAGTGCAGTGGAACAGGCAGCACTAGCCCAGAGGAGATTGGATGGCCCCCCTCCTGCCCTTGGCTTCAGTTTGACTTCTGCCCCCCTCTTTTACCCCTGGATATTCAACCAGGAATATGCTTGCCCAGTTTCACTCTGTGGCAACTTTTTTTTTTTTTTAATGAATTTATTTTTGGCTGCACTGGGTCTTCCTTGCTGCACGTGGGCTTCTCATTGCGGTGGCTTCTCTTGTGGAGCATGGGCTCTAGGCGTGCGGGCTTCAGTAATTGTGGCTCGTGGGCTCTATAGCACAGGCTCAGTAGTTGTGGCGCGTGGGCTTAGTTGTTCCGTGGCATGTGGGATCCTCCTGGACCAGGACTCAAACCGGTGTCCCCTGCATTGGCAGGTGGATTCTTAACCACTGCGCCACCAGGGAAGCCCTCTGGCAACTTTCACCAAGTTTTTACTTCTCCTTGAAGATATGTGCAGAGTTCTGACCAAGGTGGGGCAGTGGGGCCTTACCAAGTTGTTGGTGAAGCTCAGCATTACAGTGACAGTCGGACTCCAGTAGATGTCCCTTCTGGGTCTACCGTCTGGCTTTCCTGTCCCAGCCCTGTATTCCAGAGGGTCACCAGCCTGCAGCAGGCTGGGCTGAGTGCTGTGGTATCCACAGCAGTGCATGGTCCTTGCTCTTGATCCCTCCTCTGCTTGGGCACTGCATTTTCTCTTCCCCACTGAGTTCACGTGGCTTCACCCTATAGAGTAGTTGTCTCTTCCATTGCTGAATTCTCCCAGCTTCACTTGGGGCTTGTGTTCTGACCTTTGCCTGGTCTCTTAGTGTGGTCAGGGCTCCTTACCTGGAGTTTTTCTGGCTTCCAGGCCTAGTCTCCTTAGTTTCCTGACCAAGGAGGCGGCCACCGCCATGTTAGTTCTCATCTACCGTGTAGTTCGGTTTTTGTTCTCTCTTCAGTTTCTTACTTACCCTTCTCACCTCCAGAAGGCAAACTCCTTGTAATGGAATTAAACCCTCAGGATCTCTAGATCTCCCCTGCTGTGCTTGCCTTGTCAGCTGGCCTCACCTAGGGTCTTGTCCTCATCAAAGCCCCCGTCACTGGTGCCGCTTGACCCTGAAAGTGACCAAGCGTCTTCTTGACTTTAGACTCTTATGGTGCAGACGGCTCCATGTTCCTTGGGAGGGGAGTCTCCAGAATTACCGCATTGAGTTGCTTTAGCATAGGCTCTTTAAACAAATATCGGTTCTTAGTCTATGAAACTTCACACCCAAAAAAGGGTGACTTTTGTCTCAGAGCACTGGGGAACCTGAGGAACATGGGAATGTGTCTACATCCTCCACTTCAGTTTTGCTGCTAGGGAGCACTGAGGGTGCAGACATATCAGGGTGTCAGGAGCGTTCCGGCTGCCCTTCTGGGAGCTGGAGTCTGAGGCAGGGAGGCAAGAATGGCCTCAAGTGCTTCTCCTCCTGCGCACACTCCCGCTGCCACTCTTCCTCACGTGTTGCACCCTGTATCGTGGCCTGGCTCCCCTTTTCTGTTTTTCACACATATTTGCTCTTTCCCCAAAAGTAGAGGCAGGGTCTTGTTAGAGAAGGTATGGTGATTAGGAAAAAAGTCTTCTTGCGTGCCCAGGATTCCTCTGGTATGTCCCCCTCACTCCCAAATCATCTAATTCCTCTCTCCTCTTTTCCTGCTCCCCAATGGGCTATCCTGAGCACAGAAGAACAGCAGCGAGGTAGAGACCCATCCTGGTGGGGGGTTAACAGGGCTGGTGGGAATTGGGGCTGGGGGAGCAGGGTGAGACTACCCCCTTGGGAGCAATCAAGACTGGAGGTAGGAGGGGATAAGGAAAGGGGATGAGTAGGGATGGGTGCCCATCTTCAGCCTTCTGCACCTGGGGCTCATGACATTTGTTATGGTACCCATAGGAGGTGCCTCTGGGCAGGCTCCGGGATCTGTGCCAGGCCCAGGGCTGGTGAAGGACTCACCACTGCTGCTTCAGCAGATCTCTGCCATGAGGCTGCACATCTCCCAGCTCCAGCATGAGAACAGCATCCTCAAGGTGAGGAGGTCACAGGGAGGATGGGTAGAGGTGGAGTGTAACTGCCTCGTTGATGATAGATGGCAGGGCCTTCTATCACTTATTACCGCTACCCTTCTTCCCCCTTCCCCCACAGGGAGCCCAGATGAAGGCATCCTTAGCAGCCCTGCCCCCTTTGCACGTGGCAAAGCTCTCTCTCCTACCCCGTGAGGGCCCTGGCAGTGATCTAGCTGCTGGAGTGCTGTATCGTAAGACTAACCAGCTGCTGGAGACATTGAATCAGTTGAGCGCACACACCCATGTCGTGGACATCACCCGCACCAGCCCTGGTATGGACCAGCCAAATCCTGAGATGGAAAACACACCCCTTCCCCTTGCCCCAGGCAGTTCCCACGCCAGAGAGGCTCTTCCTAGCACTGCCCTTTGGTCTCAGTGTTTAATTTGCTTGATTCACCTACCCTCTTACATGTCTACTCCATGAGCGGGTCCAGTATCTGCACTAATGACCCTTAATCCAGTACAGCTGCCTGCCTGGGCCTTGGTGGGCCTCACTAGCCTTCTATCCCCACAGCTGCCAAGAGCCCATCGGCCCAGCTCCTGGAGCAAGTGGCTCAGCTCAAGTCCCTAAGCGACACCATCGAGAAGCTCAAGGTTAGTTTAGACCCTGCCCTTTCTCACCCGACAGTGCCCACTTCAGAACATTCCGTGGTGGAGCCCCTAGCATGTTCATTTCCACAAGAACTCCCAGGGTTCCTGGGGGCCCATCCCTGTGCTAGATGACACACTGGGGAGGAGATGGAAGGGGAGGCAGGATTCCTGCCTTGGGAACCTGCCCTCACTCCCAAACAGATTCTCATCAACAGAAAACAGATTCTTATCAACAAAGTGGGTTGAGCTAGGATCATCTTTAGAGTGTGTGGTTTCAGGCACAACTTCTGTCAGAGCTGATATCACTGCAGAGTAGAATGGTTGGAAATGGCTTCCCAGAAGCTATAGAATCTGAGTTGAGCCTTAAAAGGGTAAGTATCTGTAAAGTAAGGATGTTGGGTAGGGATGGGATTGGAGTTGAGAGCAAAAGTATTATGATAAAGAGGATTGGTCCCTGCTTCTTTGGTATTAATGTTCCTTCCTGTGAAACCAGGGAGGTACTGGGCTAGCCTGTGGGGGTCCCCTAAATGAATCCTTTTCCCCTCTGCCAGGATGAGGTCCTTAAGGAGACTGTATCTCAGCGCCCTGGAGCCACGGTCCCCACTGACTTTGCTACCTTCCCTTCATCAGCCTTCCTCAGGGTAAGAGGGAGCGGGGGAGGGGGATGGGCAGTATGGAGGGCTCAGGTGGGTCCTTCCCCTCTCCTCCAGAATTTGAAGAGGCTTCTAGGGTCTCAGGTCCAACAACTGAACATCCTGAGAAATCTGGCCAAGTCTTACTTGCAAGTATCTTAAGAGTGCTTGCATTGCTTCCTGAAATTCCAATATTTTAGCAGTTAAACATCTTCTATGACTTTTGACATCAGAAGGGGCTCAAAACTCCCTTGTCAGGCTGTGCACCTCAATTCTGATTTGGAAAATGTGCTTATTATAGTCTAGCAGCCTCAAGCCTCAGTCACCCAGGGTCTCAGTGCTCAGGGACCCTGTCAGTGGCACACAGCTCAAGTGAGCCCCTGACCTGGAGGCCTCTTCCCCTTCCCAACTCCCAGGCCAAGGAAGAGCAGCAGGACGACACTGTATACATGGGCAAAGTGACCTTCTCGTGTGCTGCTGGCCTTGGACAGCGACACCGGCTGGTGCTCACCCAGGAGCAGCTGCACCAGCTTCATGGTCGCCTCATCTCCTAAATGCTCCTTCCCTCGCTGTCCTCTTCTACGCTCAGCCCTCCTGGTGCCGCTCTGCCTGATGCATAGCCACTGGGTAGCCCCCAGGTAGAACCGCCTGTGTGAAGCTGTTCCTGCCCCTTTCAGCTTCACTCCCACCTGTCAGTGCCCTGCCCCTGCCCCTTGACCTGGTTCCCCTAGTTCCGTTCCCCGACCTCTGCTGGAACTTGCTGTTCAATTGCTCCCTCCTTCCTGAGGAGACTCAGGGGCCGTGGTGGGTAGGTAGGCTGAGACCCCACCACCAAAGGTCAAGTGAGGTCTCCCTGATTGAGGACTTCACCCCTTGATTAAAGTCACTTCTGCTTCAGTGTTCTCTGTGTGGTGTTGGGAGTGGGACTTGGGCCGTTTGGCTCAGAGCAGGAGTGGAGGAGAAGGGATGCTGAGGAGGCTTTGGCTGGGTCACATATGAAGGTCTCCCTCTAGTGACCAGTAGAATGCCGTGTTCCTCAAATTTGTGTGCAGTAAGTTTCTCGGAGCAAGGGGAAAAGGGCTAGACCACGGGCTTAGCTCCTGAGTTCGTTTATGGAGTTAGGAGGCCAGGAGTATGTCGTCTCTGCCAGCAGGCCTGCCTCTGCTTTCTGGATCTTCCACTGCTCTTCAAGCCAGTGTTTGGAGCTGGGCTAATGGTATGATCATCGCCCCAGACAACTTTCTGATGCACTGGCACAGTCTCCCCATAAGATCTGGGGTCTCTCAGAGGGAACATTTACTAAGCAAGGGAGGACCAAAGCAACAGACTGGTAAGAAAGGATAGAAGTTGCAAAAGCTGCTCCCAAGTCCCACTACAAATTAGTATCACCTGGGGAGCTCCTTTGAAAAAAAATTTGCACATTTCTGGGCCTTGGCCCAGACCTACTGAAATCACTTCTAGATTTGGGGCCCGTTAGGCCAATGAACAGTGCCCCGGCATTTTAGAACGTAACCCCAGTTTAGTTCAGTTGGCTGACTCCTTGATTCTCTCTCTCTCTCTCTCTCTGTCTCTCTCTCTGTCTCTCTCTTTTTTTTTTGTCTGCGTCGTTTACCCGCGTCCCCCTGCAGTGGAAGTGTGGCGTCCTAACCACTGGACTGCCAGGGAATTCCCTTGATACTCTCTTTTATTCCCTTCTTGGGGAAATCCTACGCAGGCTGCCAGAGGTCTCTGATCCAATTGGAGGGAGAGACCCCTAGTGCTTAGGAGCAGCTCCAGCTAGGTCAGGTCCTCTGCTTGTGGGAAAGGAGCAAACAGGACAAGGAGGTTCCAGGTTGGGAGCCCAGGGCACACGTTAGTGCTGGGCGGATTCCCAATTGATGTACCCTTTGGGAAGGCCAGTGGATTATGGTGTTTTGATACCTGCTCTGCACCTTAGCCTTTTTCAACTGGGGTTCCAAGAGAAAATGATTTGTGTGACTTTCCTCAGTACTCTCAAGGATTACACATAGCTGATACCATTCTAGATGCATATACCTAAGGGATACCTTAGGGTATTAGGGCTTAATTCTTCCAGAATTGGTTGAGGAGGGTGGCTGTGTCTTGATATCAGAGAGTCTTTACCTCACCTCTCCAAATTGGCCTCCTCTAGTGCTGAGGAAATTGCAGACCACACTGTTCTTTCCCTGGGATTGGATTGTGTTCCTGTCCTTTCTACCTAAGCTGCTGACCTCCCTTCCCATTGGTGTTTAAGATACCAAGGGCCAAGACTGGGCAACTCCCAGGGGTACGAGAAGAGGATAGGGCTTTCTTGTTCTGTCCGTTTGCCTTGGTAGTGGTTTCTCACCATTACTGCTTTCCGAATACCATACTTATTTATTCAATTGCCTGCTGGTATCTATCTCAAAGTCAGCATGTCTAAAATGGAAAGCATCTTTTCCATGTCCTGTATGTAACAAGCCACAAACCAGGGTATCTGATGGCTTCTCCACTCTCCTTAGCTAATTTAGTTACCCAGTCTTGTTCAGTTTTTCCTTCATTACTGTCTCTCACATCTGTTCACTTTTTTCCACTCCCTCCACTGCTAACTTTGTGTATAATTTCTTGCTCTGGGTATTTCAGCAGTCTTTGAAATGGTCATCCTACCTCTGTTGCCTCTCTCACCCAATTCTCATGGATGCCCGAGAGACCTTTCCAAAATGCACACTGGGCTGTGTCATTCTCTGTTTAAATTCTGAAATGGTTCTTTCAAGTAGAATTTAAAAGTTAAAATCCTGAAATGGTTCCTCCAAGTGTCTAGAATTTAAAATTTAAATTCACTAGGATGGTGCATGAGGCCATCCATGATTTGGATCCTGCCCACCTGTCCAGCCTCTCTTGTGCCTTATGGTCTAGGCTTAGTGAACCCCTGCAGTTTCTTTGCCACCATGTGATTGCTCAGGCCTCTTCCCACTGCCAAGAATGCCAGTTACCTCCTTCCTTCCTTTCTATCTCTCTGCCCCCACCCCACCCCATCTTAGCTGACAGCCTGTTCATTTATTAAGACAGTTCCGGCACTGCTACCTTAGGAAATCTCCAATCCCTGTAACCTCTTAGGTGCTCCTCTTCTGGAGCAGCAAAGAATATGAACCTTTTTTTTCAGGTGTGCTTGGATTTAGTTGCTTTGTGACCTTGGCGAGGTTTCTAATTTCTGGTCTGCTTTCTCAACAGCAAAATAGGAATAACGATACCTCCCAGGGCTGTGGTAAAGGCTAAATGAGAGAACGCATGCAAGCCTAGCCCAAAGCAGCCTTTCTTCTCTTCTTCAGTACATGCCCCTATGGCATTGCTTTATACCAGTACGTGTCTCTTTCCATTGTAATTGTGAGTTCACCCATCTGTCTCCTTCTTTAGCCAGACTGAGAGTTCCTTTAAGGTGTCTTTCATCTCTGACTCCCCCAAAACACAGGAGAAGGGCACACGGTTGGGGAGCAGCACTATGAGTTTCATTTTAGAAATGAGTTTGAGGTGCCTGTGAGAATGTCCAAGTGGAGATGTCCACTGGCAGTTGGATCCAACTGGGTATAGAGCTCAGCAGAGAAGTCTGGATTGGAGGTAAACTTTGGGGAATGGGTTGGGAGTGTGTCAGTGGTGGTTGAAGACATGATTGGGATGAGGTGTATTGTCTTAATTCAGGTTACTTAGAAAACTGAACCTGAGGCAAAGCTGCAGTGCTAGTGCTTTATTGGTAGATACAATCCCCAAGCAGTGAGGGTGAGGAAAGCTAGGCAGGAAAAGAGCAGAAAACACAAGGTTTGTTTTAATGAGTGGGCCACTGCTTCACAAATAACTGGCCACTTGTCCAAGTGTGATGTCTCTGGATAGACTATTCAGAAATGCTACGTTTGGGGTGATGGAGGGATGGAGAGAGCAAACTCACCTCCTCTCTCTTCTGTCTGCTGTCCTTCGTTGCTCGAAGTTTGCCCTGTTTGGTGTTCGCTCCCCTTCACTTGTTGAGATTGTGTTAGTTGACCACCCGAAAAGCCAGATCCCACGCCCTGCAGCATGGCATATCATACAACTCCTGAAGTGTGAGGTGAACAGACGGGCACTGGCCTATAGGACTTGGTCAAGACAGAGTAAGCAGCTAGAGGCCTGGGAATCAGGTGAGGCTGCAGATCACCTGAGGAGAGAGTATAGGGCAGGAGAAGGGCGGAGCCCTGGGCAGTTCTGAGAGTTAAAGAACCCACAGCAGAGCCCCAGGGATCATCACTGGAGCAGAGGCCCCCAGAGGAAGTGTCACAGGGCCAAGGAAGAGGGAGATTTGGGGGAGGTAGCTGATAGTTTCTTGTATTGCTCAGTGGTCAAATGGGCCTGAGTTCAGAGAGAAAGTGGCATCTGATTCTGAGATGCCCGGTGAGCTGGTCAGAGCTCCCTCTATTGGTGGAATAGAGGGAAAAGAAACTGGGTTGTGGTGACGAGAAAGGGGAGAGAGGAGCACGTGTGCACTACTGTTTCCCGTTATTCAGTGGTGGAAGTTGGGTGGCCAGGGGATGGCAGATAGCTGACGCAAGCATCATTGCCTGTAGATGATAATGGGAGCTGCTTATGGAGCCCAGGAGATTTCTGGAAACGCATAGGATGTGGTGGTGGGGAGGGAGGCCTAGTGAGGCACTATGTGTACCAAGGATGGTGCGTAGCATGGGAACAGTCTCCTTTGATCCATCTACACCCAGAACTGCCAGTTGTGATACAAGAACACAGTCTCAATTTTGTCTCCTATGAGCCCCTCTCTTTTTGGGGTTCTTTGGCGGATTTCCAGGGTCAACATCACCTTCCCCAACCTGGAGACAACTTTGTGAAGTAAGTATAAGGCTTATATCCCAGCTCTTACACTTATAAGCTGTATGAACTTAAGGGAAGTTGCTTAACTTCTCAACCTCAGTTTCTGTATCTATAACATGAGGCTAATAGCACCTTCCTCAAGTGGTATTTTTTCCTCGTAGTCTTCAGGGAAAGGTTAAATGAGGAAGCGTGTTTGACACAGGTACTCAATAAGAAATGATACTGGGGGAGGATGATATTGAACAAATGAAAAGGAAATAAAATGCAAGCAGCCATGTTCCCAAGACACACACTTGTGACACAAATCATCATATTTTGGGCTCCAAAGGACAGGCAATCCTCAGTGCCCCAGTTTTTGGCTTGTTTTCATGGGTGGTTACCATCCTATTTTCTACCATCTAGGCACTGTTTCCTCCTACTGTTAGCAGGCCAAGGCTGGGGAAGAGTCAAATGTTCATGGCACTCCTACCTCACCCCAGTTTGAATATACCTTCGTGGTTCCCATTTTCTGTGCTGTCGTGGAGTGGGAAGCAGGAGTGGGTGCAATACAGAGACCCTAGTCTCTGCTGGCTAATCCTAGGAAATGTGCAAGGCCCCAGAGTCAATTCTGCCCTACTCAGCCTTGGAGCTGAAAGTGAGCCAGGAGCCTGTGTGCTCTACAGCCCCACGTGCCCAGCTGGGGAAACTTCATAGCACTGAATACCTTGAACCCTGTCAGGTAGGCCCAGAACACCTAGAGAACATGGAATCAGGGTGAGCAGCCTCTCCTGCCTCCCTGTGGATGTTAAACTCCATGTAGCCCTCTCCTCCTCTGTGTATATTGAGAAGCATGTCCATTCACCCAGGCTTCCTTCATCTCTACCACATGTGACAACGGAAACAGGCAGTGCCGCTCCCAGGGACAGCCAGCCTCTGTTGCTGAGGTACTCGGGGGGGTAGCCTGGGATGTTCGGCCTCCATTTCTCTCCAGAAGGCTGGGGAGTTTGGAGGTGAGACCTGGATTCATCTCGCTCAAATAACTGGTGTCAGAGTAAATATATGTCTGCCACCCTGTGTTTTGTTACTTTTTATTGTGGGAAATTTTAACATACAAATGAAGAGAGTAGAGTGTAATGAATCTCCCTGTGCCCATATTCATTGTCTCATGACCCATCTTGTTTCCTCTGTGTAGCTCTTCTTCACTCTCCTCTACCCCCAGGTTATGTTGAAGCAAATCCCAGACATCATTTCATCCCAAAGTATTTTAGTATCCCTAAAAGAGCACTTAAGAAAACTACAATACCATTATTGCACCTAAAAAAAAAATTCATCAAATATCCCGTGTTCAAATTTCCCTGATTGTCTTATAAATGTTTTGTATTATAGTATGTGTATTTGGGTAAGGTTCAAGAAAAAGATATATACTACAAATAGTTGTCTTTTGAGTTCCATATTCTAAATTACCATTAGTGTACCAATACAACATATACTTTATACGCATATATCTTAAACTTCATTTTCAGTGTGTCAGCAATTCAAATATAGCTTATGTTATCCTGAGAATACAAAGAACACAACGTGGAGGAAGATTGAGAACAGAGGTTCCCAGTACGTAGTCACTAGTGATTGTAGAGATTTTCCTTTTAGTGTTTTCTATGTAAAACATGGATTTAAAGATGTCCTGCCATGGCTCTGCAAGAATAGATTTGCCAGAGGGGGAGTACAATGAAAAAAAAAAATGGACCCAGAGTCGTTAGGAGATAAAAGATGGAAGTCAAGGAGAGAGAATATATTTTGAAACGAAATATAAGGATTTCCTTCATTCAGAGTGTAAGCATCTGTCTTAGCTTGGGCTGCTATAACAAAATACAATAAACTGGGTCACTTATCAACAACCAAAATTGATTTCTCAGTTCTGGAGGCTGGAAGTCTGAGATCAGGGTGTCGGCATGGTCAGGTTCTGGAGAGAGTGCTCTTTTGGTTGCAGGCAGCTGACTTCTTCATATCCTCACATGGCAGAAAGAGAATAAGCTAGTTCTCTGGCCTTTTATGAGGATATTAATCCCATTCGTGAGGGCTCCACCTTTCTGACCTAATTACCTCCCAAAGCTTTTACTTGGAAAAATACATCACATTGGGGATTAGATTTCAACATATGAATTTTGGGGGACACACACATTCAGTCCATAACAGCGTCCAAATTGGTGTTGAGGAAAGAAATTATATCCTCTTGATTTTGCCTCAGATTACCCATTAATATACCAAATATATAGTGCCCGTCACCTGAGAAGGAGTACTCTCCTCCCAGCATTGTATATGGAAAGGCTGGGCAGTGGGAAAGGAAAGTGATGGGAGAGCAACTTGCTTTTGAGATACTCTAGGTAATGGGTATCAAACCCTTCACTTTGGGAAGTCTGTCAAATAGCTGAAGCAGTGACTCTCCAACTTTACAAATGATGGTAGATGTAGCAAATTTATGCTGAAGATTTGAAAGGATTGAAAAAATGTTTATGGAAAGGGGTCAGATAGATACCCAGGCAGTAAGGGAATGTGGGTATTAAACAAGAGTTACGTGCTTTCAACCTCTGCTCCACAAGTCAGGTTCAAAATTCTAAACCCTTTGACTTTAAATATGGGGCAAATACCAAGTAAAGCTTTTCTTCAAATGCAGCAACTGGATAGAGCTATAAGAAAATAAACACTTCCATAGAATGTAATTTAGAACAGCCCTTTGAACTTCCTTCATTCAAGCCACACCACACTGGCCAAAGATGTTGCACTTTTCAACAAACAGAATAGTGGAGGTGCCACAGACAACCCTTTTATCATAGGAAGAGACATGTAAACGTGCAAGAGAGTGATGGAGCTGCAGTCAGCACTTGATGCAGTGAGGAAGAGTATAGAACAGTGACCAGAAAAGATGACTTTCTCCATCCCTATCGCTGTCAAAATTCTGGATTTATAAACACTGAGGCCAGTCTATCCATTTTCAGAGAATTGGCTTAGTGGAGAAGGAAGTGGCAGGATTTTTTTGTCCCCTGAAATTGCTAAATAGGACTTTACAAAGAGACACATGAGGGTCGTGAGATGACTCTGAAATAAGTTGAGGAACTTGAAAGGTGAATTTTACAGACGTTAGAGGTCATTTCTCCCTGGCTTGCTGAGCCCTTCAGAGTCAGCCATGAGTGTGGTATGACCCACTATTCCCATCTTGTTCATCTTGGCTGCACAACAACAAAGGGAATGGCATAAACCAGCTTCCCCATGAAATGGGGAAGCTAAGAAAAAGATTGCCCAGTAATTTTAGTTCTGGGGGAGGGAGGTATTTCCAACTTCTCAAAGATTTGTGCCCCCAGGGTAATTTGTTTTCTGTTTTATTTTTCATATTTTATTCCTGGTATTAATAGGTTAAGAAAGTAGAACTTTCCCAAGTACTGATTGATAGATAATGTTTATAAGCAGCACACAAAATGTTCAGTTTCACAAATAATAGCATTCATTGATCCCTTTAAATGCAATTTCAAAATCTGTGTATCCTGGACGGCAGTAAGTTGAGCAAGTGATTTCTATAGCTATGTTTGATTTTAGTCAAGGACACTTTTCCACAATGAACAAGTACTAACAAATATTAATAAAATACTATACCAAATGCTTATTGGGCTGTCAACTTTTTTTTTTTTTTTTTTTTTTTTTTTTGCGGTACGCGGGCCTCTCACTGTTGTGGCCTCTCCCGTTGTGGAGCACAGGCTCCGGACGCGCAAGTTCAGCGGCCATGGCTCACGGGCCCAGCCGCTCCGCGGCACGTGGGATACTCCCGGATCGGGGCACGAACCCGTGTCCACTGCATCGGCAGGCGGACTTTCTACCACTGCACCAACAGGGAAGCTCCTGGGCTGTCAGCTTTTTAAGCAATGCCATTCCAGCTACTACTGAAAGCATTTATTTTAGAAGCTTTAATCTGATCTGGGAAAATGGGTTCTTCTCCAACTTGACAAATAGTATGTATAAGCCCCAAAGCTTTTAAATAAAAAAAAGCCTTCCAACTCTGAAGCATTCATGTGAAACTTAGTTTCTCAAAAAAAAAAAAAAATCACTCGGTATCTGAAGAAAATATTAAAACAAGTTATCTTTTGAGACAGGTAAACATTCTTACAAAAGAGAAACACAAATTAATTCACTATCCTTAATAATCTGTTAGATTACTGTTGTCTAGAAATGAGAATACATGAAACACATTTTCACTTATCATAGGGTCCAAGGTGACATTTATATTTCACATATTAAACAGTTATAGTATAGCCTACAATGGCACAAAGACACGTAATACTTAATTCAGATAGTCAAAAGTCAGAAGGAGCTACATGGTTTGCAAGATACTTTAGCTTTTGTGTGGTCATTAAAACCCAATAAGTAATTTGAGTATGGTATTATAAAGGCAGGCAATTAAAATCTCAAATATCACTCAAAAATCAAAGACATGAAAATCTTGTGTTTCTTTATCTTTTATTTACATGGTTAGGTATCAGGACCTTACTGTAGAAAATATTGTTACTATTTATGGTTGCCCCAGAAAATAATGAAGCTTCAGAAATTTAAAATTATAAAAGAAGCTTCAGTTCTTCATTCATAGTAAGCAAGACTTTAACCTCAGCAAACTTCCTGGGATCCTTTCAAATGAAGACGATATCTGGGACGTCCCTCGTGGTCCAGTGGGTAAGACTCTGCTGCTCCCAATGCAGGGCGACTGGATTCAGTCCCTGGTCAGGGATCTAGATCCCGCATGCATGCTGCAACTAAGAGTCCACATGCTGCAACTAAGAGTCTGCAGGCCACAACTAAAGGTCCCACACGTGGCAACGAGGATCGCACATGCCTCAACTAAGACCCGGAGCAGCCTAAATAAATATTAAAAAAAAAAAAGATATCTTCAATTTGTACTTGACCTTGTCTTCCAATTGATGTTTCCTTGACGCATTTCAGTGATGAACTCTATGACAAAGTCTTCAAGAATATCCACTGGCTTAGTAAAAGGATTCTAATCATCCCCAAACCCATACATCATTCTTGTAATTCTTTAGAAAAAAGTTTCTTTTACCAGGTCTACCTTCCGCACCTCCTCCTCTTTCTTCATTTTCTTCCTCAAAGATGGGGTTTTCTTCCCTATCTTCTCAAGGACATTTTTATTCTTCAAGTGTGTCCTTGATGTCCTGCCAGTGCTATTTCAGACTTAGACTCAGTTGGATGGCTGGGGTGCCAGGTTTGGAACAGAGCTGGGTGCAGTGCCAAGGTCTCCCCAAGTCATTACTCAATGACTGGAGCTGGTGTCATGACAGCAGCAGGAGAATCCCACCCTAAAGGGAAATCTGCATCACTGCTTCCATGGTTAGATTTGGATGGGTGGTGGGGCGACATGATTGCTGATGTCGGTCTTGGAGGATGGAGGGAGAATAGTGACTTTGCTTCCAGATGGGGTTGGGAGTAAACTTAGGCCTCCAATCCCTGTAGTCCTGGGAAACGTCATATTTGGTCCTAACGTTCCCATCATTTAACTTGATGATCTGTCCTTCCTTGAAGCCCAGATTCAACTTGGGATGAGCAGCCATTTCCTGAGATTCTTAGGATATCTCAGATACCTGCTTTACCCACCTGAAGTGATTTTTGCAAAGGGATATTAAAGTCAAAGACATCACCCTGATCTATGAAGCAAATGCCCATGAAAGCACTATGTACAGTGTCATCCTGAAGCTAGATTGCAAAATAGAACCTGGAATCTGTCACTGTCTCCTCAGCCAGGATATTGTTCTACTGGTGCCTGAGCAAAGAGTTCCCCCGATATTTTATACTCGAGTTGATATAGGCAGTCTTTCCTTTTAAAGTGAACAGTCTAAGCAGACTGACCTGAATTCCAGCCTGTAGCCACCATTGGAGGCCTGGGGCAGAATCTGGTAGACATTGACATCCAGCTTCATGCGCAGGACAAGGCTTGTACTTTGGGCCACTGTCTTGGCCCTGCTCTCCATGCCTATTGTTTCCTTTAATCCCTAGATTCTTTTTTGCTTGCTTTTTCCTTATAATTTATTTGTTGAAGGAACAATTTCTCTGAGTCTGTTTTTTTAATGCATCCTCATGGTGTTAATAGGTTACTCTACCTTTCATATTTCCTATAAATTATTAGTTAGATTTAGAGCAGTGATTCTCCAAGTATGGTCCCCTGACCAACAACATTAGCATCACCTGGAGGCTTGTAGGAGATGCTAAATCCTACCCACCCAGAGAGGCTGGCCGTCAAGGTCACCATCTTGGTGAGGCCTAGCATCCCATTTTTGTGAAGTCACCCATTGAAGTAGAAAGGTCAAAACAACTGGAGTGGGAAGGGGTGAAAGGGGTGGGCAAGGTAGTGGCTGGTCTACCACTAGGTAGGTATTTCTAGGCTTTTTTTCTAACAATGACAATTTTGATTTTTTTTTTTTTTTTGCATAATGTCAGAGCAAATGGAATGGAATGGTGGGCTTATGGTTAAACAGTTAATTTAGCTGATTTAATGTATTTGAAAACTATATGATTACTGGTTCAATGTTCCCTGTCTTTCTTGGAGAAGTGAGAGGACAAGTATTCACTCTCCCTCAATGCTTATGCCATCAAATCTTGACACTTTCTAGAAGACAAGGTAGCTCAGATATGGCAGACCCTCCTCTGGAGTTTTCGATCACCTTTGTACTTGGCAGCCAGGAGCACCTGGTTTTGAAAGATTCTTGGCTGGATCCTTCATCTGCAGCAACAGCTTGTCAATTTCCTACAGAGAGTAAAAGCCAGTCCTGTTTTGTCAGGAGCGATCCTTCTGATCTTCGTGGAAAGGGTCAGCCCAGGACTGGCCATCCTGGCAGGCAATCAGTACCTACTTAAACAGTTGAGGAAGGACCAATAGGTGGAATTGCACTTTCATGAACTCAACCTGCCTACTAAGTTGTGAAGTCAAACTTTGTTTTCCAAAGCCCCAATAAACAGTATCTAAGAAAAATTACTTTAAACCCATCTTGATACTCCTTTGTAAAAAAACAAACAAACAAAGGATAAGCTGTATGCATTAAACACTCATAGACTTGACCCCCAAAGGAGAATGGATTTTACTGTATATAAATATTATTTTATTTTATTATTTCTAACATATGCTATTTTATTTATTTACTTATTGAAGTATAGTCCACTTACAATATTAGTTTCAAGTGTACAACATAATGATTCAATACTTTTATAGATTATACTCCATTTAACATGTGTACATTTTTAAAAGTTAATTTATCATTATTATTATTTTTAAAATCTATCTTATTTATTTTATTTTTGGCTGTGTTGGGTCTTCGTTACTGCGCGCGGGCTTCCTCTAGTTGGGGCGATTGGGGGCTACTATTTGTTGCGTTGCGTGGGCTTCTTATTGCGGTGGCTTCCCTTGTTGTGGAGCATGAGCTCTAGGCACGTGGGCTTCAGTAGTTGTGGTGCGCGGGCTCAGTAGTTGTGGCTCGCAGGCTCTAGAGCGCAGGCTCAGTAGTTGTGGTGCACGGGTTTAGTTGCTTCGCAACATGAGGGATCTTCCCGGACCAGGGCTCGAACCCATGTCCCCTGCATTGGCAGACGGATTCTTAACCACTGCGCCACCAGGGAAGCCCTAAAGTTAATTTAAAAAGAAAAGGAGCACTTAGGTTAACAGAATGATAAAACATGACCACAGCTTGTTAAAGAGAATTTTCCCACATATTAATACAATGATATTGGAAATTCAGTTTTCTTTTTCTTTTTTTTTTTTTTTTTTTTTTTTTGCGGTACGCAGGCCTCTCACTGTTGTGGCCTCTCCCGTTGCAGAGCACAGGCTCCGGACGCGCAGGCTCAGCAGCCATGGCTCACGGGCCCAGCCGCTCCGCAGCATGTGGGATCTTCCCGGACCGAGGCACGAACCCGTGTCCCCTGCATCGGCAGGCGGACTCTCAACCACTGCGCCACCAGGGAAGCCCTAAAGTTAATTTAAAAAGAAAAGGAACACTTAGGTTAACAGAATGAGAAAACATGACCACAGCTTGTTAAAGAGAATTTTCCCACATATTAATACAATGATATTGGAAATTCAGTTTTCTTTTTTTTTTTTTTGCGGTACGTGGGCCTCTCACTGTTGTGGCCTCTCCCGTTGCGGATCACAGGCTCCGGACGCGCAGGCTCAGCAGCCATGGCTCACGGGCCCAGCCGCTCCGCAGCATGTGGGATCTTCCCGGACCGGGGCACGAACCTGTGTCCCCTGCATCGGCAGGCGGACTCTCAACCACTGCGCCACCAGGGAAGCCCTAAAGTTAATTTAAAAAGAAAAGGAACACTTAGGTTAACAGAATGAGAAAACATGACCACAGCTTGTTAAAGAGAATTTTCCTACACATTAATACAATAATATTGGAAATTCAGTTTTCAGTGGAAAAGTATCCTAACTTTCTATTTTGGAAGTAGGTAGTTGGGCTCCTGTTTTAAATGAAGATACATCTGAAAAAGAAACATGCCCACTGACCTAGGGTCAGTGGGGGGACAGAGTGAAGAAGGGTGCAGAGACTGGAACATACTTATGCATTCTACTCTTGATAGACATTTGGGTTGCTTCCATGTTTGAGCACCTACAAACAATGCGACATAAACATCCTTGTTCATGTGCCCTGGTACACACATACTCAAGTGAAACTGCTTGGTCATTCAGTATGTGTATTTTCATCTTCATTAAACATTGCCACATTGTTTTTGCAGAGTGCCTGTATTGGTTTACACCCTCACCAGCAGGGTGAGTGCCCTTGGGTTGGATTCAAGTGCACTCCCTTTGGGAGTGGGGGGAGATAAGTCTTAGAAAAAATGAGGAAGCCAGGCAGGGGAGGGCTTTGGGCGCCAATCCAAGGAGTTCAGACTTTATTTGACTCTCCTGTGAAGCCACTATTGATTTTGGAACAGGGAACAAAATGCAAAAATGAGGTTTTAGGAAGGTGAGTCTTTAAAGCTCTCAACTGGTTTGTGTTTCAGCGGAGAGTGGTGATGGTGGTGGAGTTGGCTTAGGCCAGCAGCAGGATGCAAGCTCACAGGAGAGAGGAGAAAATTTGTGGGGAGAAGCTAAAAGAGGGGAACTGAGCAAATGCCAGGGGGCAGAGACCCAGCGTGTGCCAGATATACCAACTTTGTCTTTAATCTAATTAGACTACGGCACACTGCTACAACACCTCTGGAAAACACTGTGGTGTTATTTAGCAAAGGTGAAGATGCACATACCCAATGACCAAGAAGTCCCCCAAATTTACCAAAACAAACAGGCAAACGAAATCACCTCAAAAGAAGGGATTTCAAGAAGGAAAGAATTGCCAACAATGTCAAATGTACAGAGAGGTCCATCAGGAAAAGACCTGAAAAGCATCCACAGGCTTTTGCAATTACGAGTCTGATGATGAGCTTTGTTAGAGAGATGTTTGTGGCACCATGGGGACAGCAGTCGGAACACAGTGGCTTGAGAGGAGAGTAGGTAGTAGCCAAAGGAGGCTGAGTATAGAATATGCTATCAGGATGGTTGGCTGAGCACAGACTCAGCACACACAAACATTTAGTATTTGAGAAAGGTAGTATTTTGAACCAGTGGGTACAGGGTACAAAGTTTGACAAATGGTGATGTAACACTTGGGAAAAACAATAAAGTTAAATCCTTATCTTATAGCATATACCAAATGGTGATGTAACACTTGGGAAAAATAATAAAGTTAAATCCTTATCTTATAGCATATACCAAATTAAAGTCCGGAAAAAACAAAACCAGAAAAGAACTAGAAGAAAATATAGGTGTACATAAACTTGGGGATAGTTGAAGCATTTCTGAGATTAACAACAAACCTAGAAACCTTAAAGAAAAATATGGATAAATTTGACTTCCTTAAAATTCACAAACACACACACACACACACACACACACACACACACACACACACACACACGAACTAAACACCTCTGTAAGGAAAAGAAGAAAAAGACCATAAACAAGAATGAATGACAAACAGAAAAATATTTACAATATATGGTAAAGAATTCCTATAAATAAATAAGGAAAGGGAAATACACCAATATAAACATGGATATGAATGTCAATTCACAAAAAAATGCAGTTACGTTAGGGCTGGACAGAGGCACAGGCAGTCCTCCAGCCATGTCTCAGTGGACACTGGACACGAGGAGGAAAGCACTCTGCTGCCAGGGCAGTTCCCTTCCTATGTCCTCCATCAGGAAGGATCCTCAGCCTGCAAACCTGTTCCCTTTGTGCATCCTGGAGGGAAAGCTACCTATCCCATATCTTCTTGTTCCCTCCCCAATCCAGGATAAAGCTCACCCTCAAATACCTCTATGAAGTCAAAAACAAAAACAAAAATTAGAAGCTAAAATAATCTGAAGTAAATATCCAAATGGTTTAGACAAAACCTGGGTGCGTAGAAACCAAAGGGTTTCACTTGAATTCTTGACAGTAATGTCCCCATTTGTCTTCCCACCTGTGCTACAGTCTACTCTGATGCCAATTACTCCATTCTTGTACCAAGTCCCATTCCACATTCCTTTGAGTTAGACACGTTTGCTGATGTTTATTCCTCTCTCTAGAATGGCGCAGCCTATCTTACAGGCCCAAACCTTTTTCTCCCCAAATTTGCCCTGTGCCAGGGAAACCACGTCCATATTCCCAGGATATACTGTGTTCTTCCACTCTCAGTTCTTCATTTATGTGGCTCCTTGCCTCTGCCTCAAATGCTCTTAGAAGGCAAGAAATGACCATTTGTGGAACGAATTAATTCTCCAAACACACATAGTTTCTCTTTTACTGAATGCCTTCCTCCCTATGTGCTTCTTCAGGGGCCTCACACTCTTCTGCTTGTGAATTTGTCTAATCTCTGGCCTGCTGGAAACTCCCTGAGGCAAAAGTCTGTATGTCCTCTGGCTTAGGCTGTCCTGGTCTGCCTGAGCCTGAGGGGTTTCCTTGGTCACTGGACTTTTCAGTGCTCAAACCAGGAAAGTCTCAGGCAAACTGGGATGAGTTGGTCATCGTCGTCTTGCTAGTCTTTCATTCCTTGGATTGTGAAGAGAACTAGGATGTACAGTTAACGCGATGGCTCAGCCATGGCCTCCAGAACATGTTCCACTGTCTCCTGCGGGCAGGACTAGGTCCAAGAGTGTGGCTTTTCCATTGAGGGAAAACTCCACATGATCTAGGAATAAAGTAAGACTTTAAACCAGGAGAGAAATTTCCTACGTGAAAGGGAAGTAAACCCTGAAATACAGGTCTGAAGACACAGAAAATCCACAGAAGGGCCTGTGGAATAAGAGGAGTGGAGTTCATTTTTCAATGGAGCTTCCAGCCACTGCGCTTTCTCCTATTTCTATGAGTCCATGGGCAAGTATTGTATTCTCTGAACCTGAGTTTCTATGTCTACAAGGTTGGGGATGAAAATGCTGTCCTGGCAGAACCGTTGAGGAAGTTAAGTAAGGGAAGGTATGTGTAGTATCAAGCCCAGTGCTTGGTTCCTGGAGTTCCCAAACTGCCAGAGACTTCCCAGCATGCTTCCTGCCCCCTCCCTGCGCTGGTGCCTGGCCTCCCACTCCCACTTGCTTTTTTTCTTTTCACTTCCCGTTCACTGTCTCTCCTTTCTCTCTTCTCTCCAAACTCCCTATTTTCCACTTACTGCTCCCTCATCTTACGTTTCCTACTTACGAAGAAGGAAGTAATAAAATGAGGGCAAACATCAGCATAAAACCTAGAAAAATCAGAAAGTATGCACCATTTTTCTTGCAGGGTTTGGTTTGTTCTTTGGTTTTCCTTTTCTGTATCCTTCTCTGAAAAGTCAGGACTTGGGGTTTGCAGAGCTGGAGTGGCAGTGGGATGTGGAACATTCTCCTTAATCTCAGGCTTATGGAGAGAAGAGGCAAAAGGTCTGACATCCTTCCCTAGGATTGCCTGTTTTAAGAAGCTGATTCTCCTTGAGTAAATGCCTCGGCTGGCCCTGTTGTGCTTGGACAAGCTAAACCAGCAAATAATAAGCCTCCCTAGAACATGCTGATTAGATAAGCCAATGAGAATCATGGAAGACACGGACAGTAGATTAAAAAACATAAAATGAATGTTACTTTTACAGCGTCTATGAATAGACAAAGACCTTTTGATTCTAAAATAGATGGTTGGTGAAGCAATAGTGGAGGGGCTATCTTAATAGCAAAAGTAGAAAAAGGAGGGACGGGTGGGTTCCAAATGCAAGGCCCACCTTAACGTGATTGGATTCAAGGGCCCAGGAGCAACAGGCCGCTGCACTGGGGGTGAGTAGAGTGAATTTTAAATATATGAAGTTACAGCTTGGTTGTGTGTTTTGGTTTGACGATGTGAGTGAAAGAACTTAGTAGTATAGGCAGAAATCCTCAGCCCACCGAGTGTCACGTGAGAATATTATTGCTTTTTGCTAAAGGTCTGTGCAAGACTTAGAGAGCAAAGGTAAGAGACAATCTAATTGTTTAAATTAATCTATAATGATTCCAACACGGTAAAGGACAAGTAAGAGAATGACCAGTTTGTCCTATAGTAGTGTTGTTTTTCTGTGCTCCCATCTCTGCCTTCGGAGAAGGAATCATGTATGCGTGTGTGCACCTGTGCAGGGTCAGACTTCTACAGTGAGGGGCTGAGAATAGTTATATTCTCTGCACGGAGGTCTAACTACCCCCCTTAAATCCATGCTTTTCAGCCATGGAAGTCACAGAGGTTGGTCCTGTGCCTACTTCACGCTTCTTCCAGTTCAGTAATGATTATTCATAGCAACTTTTTGGAGGCTCCTAAAAATGCAGGAAACATGGGACTTGTACAAAAATCCCCACTTCAGCTAAGCTTTCAGGCCTGAGGGACGCACCCTTTTATGAAGGACCCGCTTCTGGGGCTCTTGAGGCAGTAAGAGGGAGGGATGCGTGAGAGGCCGGGGGAGGGGGCGCCGAGTCCACATCTGTCTCCCTAGATGGAACAGGCTGCATAGTTCTTGTGTATCAGGACCCCTGGAGGTCAGATGGCTTTCTAAAGAAAGTGTCACGCAGCCCTTGATGAAATTCTGACTCAGAAACCCTGAGCCCTTGGCTCTGTGGGCTTTTGTCCCTGAGAAAGTGTGTTTTACTGTCTCTCTAAGCAGGCATCCTGGAATTTGGAACTGAGCTGTAAGCTCATGACCTGAGGTATTACCTCAGGAGTACCCTAAAGACCCACCAACTATGGTCTTTCTCCCTCTCACGTCCCAACTTACTTTGGATGGACCAGTCTAAGGAGAGAATATCTTTCCCCATCAATTGCAGGCACTCAGTAAGTGATTTGTTGCTTGACTGAATGCTTGCCCACTCCCCTTTCAGTCAAGTTCATTTTCCCAGAGAGGCAGTAATCAACTACTTAAACTTAGTAATGGAGCCACTCAAACATCTCTTTTACCTCCCAACAGGGATGGAGGCCATGCCAACAAAGGAGATAACTTCAGCATGAGTGATGTCATGACAAGAATCAGGCAGTAGAGTGTGTTCTCCAATGTTATCACTCCCCAAACCAGAATCAACTGGTCTCGGGTTTCCTTTTCTCAACCTTCATTGTAGAAAAGGTTGCTCCTTGAGCTACTTGAGATATACTTCCCTATCTAAAATCTATTGATTTATTATCTCAAAAGTACATGATTGGGATGATTTTATATAACCTTGAGGACAGGAGCCCTTTAAGATTCTCTTAATAAAAAATGAATTCAGCTTGGTTTGAGGCCTAATAAGGCACTGCAATACTCACTTCTGGTATAACAGGTTGTAAACTAGGTCTGACTCACCCTTCTCTTGTGGTTTAGCCTTCCTCTCCTTAATCCAGTACAAGAACAGCCCTACCAGAGAAATAGAAAATGACCATCCACACCTCCTTCATCTCTGCCTCTTTTACCTTAAGTCTGGGCAACCTGCAACAACATTTTATTTTATTTTTTTAAACATCTTTATTGGAGTATAGTTGCTTTACAATGGTGTGTTAGTTTCTGCTTTATAACAAAGTGAATCAGTTATACATATACATATGTTCCCATATCTCTTCCCTCTTGCGTCTCCCTCCCTCCCACCCTCCCTATCACACCCCTCTAGGTGGTCACAAACCACTTAGCTGATCTGCCTGTGCTATGCGGCTACTTCCCACTGGCTATCTATTTTACGTTTGGTAGTGTATATATGTCCATGCCACTCTCTCACTTTGTCCCAGCTTACCCTTCCCCCTCCCCACATCCTCAAGTCTATTCTCTAGTAGGTCTGCATCTTTATCCCTGTCTTGCCCCTAGGTTCTTCATGACCATTTTTTTGTTGTTTTTTAGATTCCATATATATATGTTAGCATATGGTATTTGTTTTTCTCTTTCTGACTTACTTCACTCTGTATGACAGACTCTAGGTCCATCCACCTCACTACAAATAACTCAATTTCATTTCTTTTTATGGCTGAGTAATATTCCATTGTATATATGTGCCACATCTTCTTTACCCATTCATCTGTGCATGGACACTTAGGTTGATTCCATGCCCTAGCTATTGTAAATAGAGCTGCAATGAACATTTTGGTACGTGACTCTTTTTGAATTATGGTTTTCTCAGGCTATATGCCCATTAGTGGAATTGCTGGGTCGTATGGTAGTTCTATTTTTAGTTGTTTAAGGAACCTCCATACTGTTCTCCCCAGTGGCTGTATCAATTTACATTCCCACCAACAGTGCAAGAGGGTTCCCTTTTCTCCACACCCTCTCCAGCATTTATTGTTTGTAGATTTTTTGATGATGCCCATTCTGACTGGTGTGAGAGTAACATCATTTTATATCAGCCTTCCTAGAACACAGGCTCTCTCTTTAGGAAGAGTCATTTCAACTCAACCAGGTCTTGTTGCTTACCTGCTCTGTGCTAGGTACTGTATAAGCACACTAATGGCCCGGTGCTGCTTCCTATGGGGTAAGCCCTCTTGGTCAGCAGCCATTTTAGTGCCCACTGTGTACATACACTTTGCTAGGCACTTTGCTAGGCTGTGGGGGCAGTATGAGGATAAATAGCACATGGGACCTGCCTTCAGGGAACTTACAATCTAGGGGGATATGCAAGATACATGCATTTCAATTAACAATTGAAAATAATACTGTGTAACTATTCCATTGAATAAGCATGACTCATCAGATAAAATCAGAAAGTAACTTGATTTCTGCCTCTTGTTGCTTTTATTAAAAAATTAATTTATTTATTTTTGGCTGTGTTAGGTCTTTGTTGCAGCGCGGGCTTTCTCTAGTTGCAGTGAGAGGGGGCTACTCTTTGTTGCAGTGCACGGTCTTCTCATTGTGGAGGCTTCTCTCGTTGTGGAACACGGACTCTAGGCGCGCGGGTTTCAGTAGTTGCGGCACGTGGGCTCAGTAGTTGTGACGCAAGGACTTAATTGCTCCGTGGCATGTGGGATCTTCCCAGACCAGGGATCGAACCCGTGTCCTCTGCAATGGCAGGCGGATTCTCAACCACTGCGCCACCAGGGAAGCCCCTCTTGTTGCTTTTTAAAATTGATTCTGTAGGTCTAGATCTTGCTCTGCCACTGGATGAAATTTAGACAAGTCACATGATTGTTTTGGTCACCCTTGGTCTCAGTCTTATTTCAGTAATGATCATGTCCATCCCAATAATAACCCAAACTTCAGTTTCAACTTAAAACTGAGGCCTCTTGCCAATCCCAGCTTGGTGTTGTTGAAGAAGAGAAGCCTATGGTAGTTGGTGGTCTGGATGGGGAGTCTGCTCTTCCTCACTTATTTAGCTACCAGGGGTCTGCAACCCCTTCAACGTTGTTGCCTGGGGAAGGAGAAGAGGTGAGAGGAGAGGAAATTCTCTCTACACATTTGTGATCTCCAGCGTCACCAGCTTCCTCAGAGGAAAGTGGTGGTTCTTTTACTCATCCCTGGTCTGGCCCCTCTGTGATTCCCCTCAAAGACCAAGCTTTTCTAGCCCCCTCAAAATCTACCCCCAACATTCCTCATGGAGAAAGTCTATGTGGTCTGGCAGGAATTTCCTCTACTTCTGCCCCACCCATCACCTCTTCCCTTCCATTTTCTTCCCTGTCTTGGATGAAGCTGCCCTCCTCCCACGGTCCTGGCTCAGCCTGTCACCTCTGCTCTGTACCATGAATTCCCCAAGAGCCATTCGGCAGAACAGGAGAAACTGGCATGGAAAAATGCCAGGATTTGGAGACCGAGTCCTTTTTTCGATAGGACCATTCTTTGTTGTGGCTCATTCGATACAGCTCCTCATAATTAATCTCTGCATTTAACATAACTCTGATCAAAATTTTAAAAATGATTATTTTTATTATTAAAATTATTTAATTGTTTTTTGTGATAAAATGGACATAATATACAGTTTACCATTTTAACCATTTTTGAGTGTACAATTCAGTGGCATTAAGTAAATTCACTTTGTTGCACCACCATCCATCTCCAGAACTTTTTCATCATCTCCGGCAGAAACTCTGTACCCATTAAACACTAACTCCCCATTTCTCCTTCCTTCTAGCCTCAGGTAATCACTATTCTGCTTTCTGTTTCTACGAATTTGGCTATTCTAAGTATCTCATAGAAGTGGAATCATACAAGTATTTGTCCTTTTGTGACGGGCTTATTTCACTTAATGCCTTCAAGTTTCATCCATGTTTTAGCATGTGTCAGACTCTCCTTCCTTTTTAAGGCTGAATAGTATTCCATTGTATGGATAAACCGCACTTTGTTTATACATTCACCTATCAATAAACATTTGGGTTGTCTCCACCTTTTGGTTTTTGTGAATAATGCTGCTACAAACAATGGCATACAAGTATCTATTTGAGTCCCTGCTTTCAACATTTTGGACATATACCCCAATTTGTTTAATTGTTTTTGACTAGAGAATACATCACTATGATGGACAATATAAAAGGTACAAGAGGTTATACAGTAGCCCTTGAGCTCCTGCCTCTCACTGTCCCTCCCAGGAATCATCACTGTTACGAGTTTCTTGTGACTTCATCCCTGGAGAGACTGTGCACCTCTAGGCACACCCCACACACAAATGGTGGCAAACCACAAGCATTCCTCTACACTTTTTTTTTTCCATTTAACAACATTTTTAAAAGATCATTCCATAGCACTGTTTAAAGAATATCCTCATTGTATTTAAAATCTTTGTGATTTTTCAATGTAAGGCAAAACTTATTTTATCAGTCCCCTCTTGATAGACATTCATGTTGTTTCCAATGTTTTGCTGTCATGAACAATGCTGTAATAATAACAGCTGGCATTTACTGAGCACTTACTATGTGCCAGGCTTTCTTTAACATCCTTTCCATGCGTTATATCATTTAATTCCCCTGATAACCCTCTGACATAAGTGCAGGAAGGTGAGTGACTGCCTCAAACCACATATGTGTCTTTGTCCACAGGTCGGAGTGTATCTGTAAGATAACTTTCTACACAGGAATAGCTGCTACCCAAAGGTATGTGCATTTTCAGGTGTTATGAATATTGCCGAAGTGGTGCCGTAGAGCCTGTACCCATCTGCTGTCTGTCCAACTGCTGTGTGGAAGAGGACCCATTTCCTTCCACTCTTGCTGTTGTGAAACCTTTTGCTATTTGCCAATCTGAAGGGGAAAAATGGTATTTCACTGTAGCTCTAATTTCCCTATTTTTCTTTTTTATAAGTGAGTAAGGTTGAGCATCTTTTCAAATGTTTAAAGTCAACTTGTTTTACTGGTGGGGCTTTAAAAACTTGATAAAATGATTCCACTGTTGACCTAGAAGCCTGGATTCCTTTATATTTTAATTCTATTTATGTATTTTTGAAAAGGTAATATAGTAAAAAGATTCAAAATTCAATAGGAGCAAAAAGGTATAGAGTAGCCAGTCCTGCTTCCATGTCTCTTGTTAGTTGCCCAATTCCTATCCCCAAATGCAATGAGGTTCCATTTCTCCTGCCTGCTCCCGTGGTCATAACTCAGACCACGCCATTACCCTGCGCTACTCCATGTCTGAAATATTAAGTTCGAACATTCCACTCTGACCCCCACCACTGTCCTCTCAACTCCACACAGCACCTGACCTTCAACCTCACCACAACTCCTCTCATCATGTAACACGTGCCCCTTCCTTTGCTGTCCGGGTGAGATTCTCAGCCCATCCAGAGCTTCATTGTCCCACAGCCTCCAGCCACCCCGCCTGGAAATCCTTACTTTCTATTTCATAGCACCTCACTCAGAGTTGGTCAGCCCATGGGATCACTCATTTAAAAATCTTGAGCAGAGTAACCGTATAACTTACTGCCCAGACTGCATCCCTTTTGAGAATGAAAGAGGGCACTGTTGATAATGAAGCCAAGACAACAGGGCACCTGGTGATTGTCCAAGGCAACCTGGGCTGCAAGTTCAACCCCAGTATTAAGGGACAATCACGTCTGATTTCAGAGCAGAGATAAATGTGCTGAGTGCAGCAAATGATTAGATTTCTGCCTTTGTCTGCTGCCCAGGCTTCTCCTCTAAGTGTAATTTTTGAAATAGTGCATTTCTCCAACACTATTTTCTTAAAAAATCTATCCTTTGGAATACTGGTTTTGGTCCCTGCACTCAAGGTTGTAAGAAACATGAGTTTCTAAAACTCTTCATCTATATTTTGAACCCTCATTTTTAAAAGGTGCTGACACTTAATCCCTGTCTGTTCTGAGTGTCCCTCGTGGTTTCCATTTTGGGGTTGGCGTGGGGTGTACCGCAGGGTTCTCGACTCTTAGGGACCTACATAGGTCCCTACACTTGATGTCATTTGTTCTTGTTCCATATAGTCCTTGTTCATTGGTGCCTGCAGGTCATTGTGGAGCTCAGAGTCCCCCTCCATGTTTCCATGCAGCCTTGAATGAGGGGTAGGGGACAGCCTTGATCTGTCTCATGAACATCCTCTCCTACACTTCAGTCTGGGTTAGCCAGGAGTCTTTTCTCTTCCTCTAAGGGAAGAGGCTCATTTTGTCTCTGCTTTCTGCTTTCATACACGCTCCCTGAGGCAAAACATGGAATAGTCTAGCTATTTGGGGGAAAGAAAAGGAGGCAAAGAAAATATCAGGCTGGAGGAGGCATTGGCTCATCTGAGGAGTGGCTTTACAGGGTGTCTTAGGTTGGCCCAGGTGGCCAGAGCATTGTGGCCTGGCTCAGGAAGTACAGCCTGGGGGAGGGGAGGGGTGGCCTTTCTCTGGGTCCCTCTTGGGGTCTGAGAGATGAATTCCTAGGTACCCACAGTTCTTCTGTGGCCTCAGTGATTTCCAATCATGTTTGCCACATGATGGCTCCGCTGGCGGTTTTGTCAAGGGCCAAACTTAAGTAAGGGTGCTGCCATCCAGTAAAGCCTCATTCTTCCCTAGGAAATACATCATCTGCAGAGTCCCTAACACAGTTAGCTTTCACCAGTGTCCAACCAGGACCTCCAGAGGGCAACAGAGAGCAGGTGCAGAGGAGAGACAAGGACTCTGGTTGAGAGCCTGCAGGGGGATCTTGGCTCCTGGAGAAGTAACAATGACTGCTTCATTCCTGCAAGCTGCCACTCCCCACTCCTCAGAATACACAGGTCATGAGCTTCCTGGGAGTATAATAATTATAATAATATTCATAGTTAATACTAATTATTTCCTGTGGCCCAGACATTGACCTAAGTTTTTTTAAAATTAATTAATTAATTTTATTTATTTATTTTTGCCTGCACTGGGTCTTCGTTGCTGCTCGTGGGCTTTCTCTTGTTACGGTGAGTGGGGGCTACTCTTCGTTGCGGTGCGTGGGCTTCCCATTGTGGTAGCTTCTCTTGTTGCCAAGTACGGGCTCTAGGAGCACGGGCTTCAGTAGTTGTGGCTCGTGGGCTCTAGCGTGCAGGCTCAGTAGTTGTGGTGCACGGGCTTTGTTGCTCCGCAGCATGTGGGATCTTCCTGGGCCAGGGCTCGAACCCGTGTCCCGTGCATTGGCAGGCGGATTCTTAACCACTGTGCCACCTGGGTAGCCCTGACCTAAGATTTTATATACATTGATCCAATCAGTTCTCATAACAACCCTTGAGGCAGATATAATTCTTATTCTCATTTTTCAGCTGAGGAATATGAAGGAAAAAAATGATAGGTAAGTTGCCCAAGATCCCACAGTTAGTGGAGCCAGGATTTGAACCCAACCATTTATAAGCCTCTATTTTAGACATCAGGGATAAATCTGTGAACAAGACAAAATCCCTGCCATATTAAAGGAACAGACAATAAATGAATAAACAAACAAACACAAAATATGATTTGGGGTAGAAACGTCATATAGACAAGGAAGGCAGAATTAAGGACTAGAGAGGGGCATTTTAGATGGGCTGGTCAGGGAGAGCCCTCTTGGGTAGATGGCATTTGGTCAGAGAGCTGAATACACAAGGGGGCAAGTCATGCTGAAGGTTAGGGAAACAGTAAGTGCAAAGGTTCCGAGTAGGAATGAGCTTGGGGTGTTAGAGGAACAGCAGGACATGCAGTGTGGCTGGTGGAGAGTGAGCTAAGGTCTCTGATGTTGCTGGCCACAGCCACAGCAGTGATCAGGGGGTAGATGGAGATGTGCAAGGCCAGGACCCAGCCACTGCCTAACCTGAGCCTGGCATTTTGGGTATCTCAGCTTCCCTTTAAGATACCATCTTTTTTTTGCCCTCCTGTGCAGACTTGACACCATCACAGTATGTTCCCTCCTTGACCCTGGATACAGTTCAAAAGCAGCTAAAGTTGACAAGAATCTGGGGCAGCCAGTCTCGTACCACCTGCCAAAGCTTGGCACAAACAATCTGAGAGCCAAATAATATGCATACTGGAGTGAGTCTTGCCCAGCTCATGGAGAATTTCTTATGGATAAAAGTTCTAGATAGGCCTGCTGGGGCCTTGAAATGTGTCCTTATTCTCACAAACACAAGGACCTAAACCTTGCAGACCTCTCCAGGGTAGGAGGCTTGTTCTCTCTTCATACTATGCCCTCCATGCCAGGACCCTGTGTCAAACCTGCTTAAACCCTGCCATATGTTAAACTCAGGTGGAGTTCAGATGGTATCTGGCCAGGAGATGGAAGGGCATCTGTCCCTGTGAGTAGCCATCTCTCTCCACCAGGTCTCTAAAGGAAATGGAAGCACAGAGGTCAGAAACTGCGAATTACTAAGAATCTTTGCCCCTCCTTCTTCCTTGTAGAGCCCAGACCAAGATGGGCCCATGTGGAATGCTCTTTTGGCCTGGATTAGAGACAGCCTAGAGCCTAGACCAGAGGGGGCTGAGCTGTCTGATCCAGGACTCCTCGACCTCAGCACCATCGCCAGTTGGGGCCTGCTAATTCTTTGTTGTGGGGGGTGTCTCATGTAGGATGTTAGCAGCATCCCTGGCCTCTACCCACTAGAGGCCAGAAGTACTCTCCTCTCAGTGTGACAACCAAAAATGTCTCCAGATATTGCCAGATGTCCCCTGTGTGGGGGATTCCTCTGACTGAGAACCACTGGGTCCAACTTCTCCCTTTCCCCTAAGCGTGGATCTCCACTGTTAGCACTCTGGTGGTAAGGAAGGACCGATAGCCTCCAATTTATCCCGGAGCTTAAAGCCATCTGGGTGAACCAGTCTCCTTGGAAGTAACATGGAGAGAGGCCAGCGGGAAGGGGGAGGAGAGAAAGGGGATGGCCAGATCTTCTCTTAACAGTTTTTGGCTCACAAAACTCAATCATGGGGAAGGGCAGGGATAGTGTTGGCCACAGGCATCATGGGGCTAGGTCTCCCTCCCCCTCCCCATCCTGTCTGTCTGTCTCTCCCTCTCACACACACCCTCCCCCCAACACACACCCTCCCCCCGACACACACCCCTCTGCCACTCTGTGTATTGACTTTGTTCTCTCCCGTGAAGACAGGCTTTCTTCAGAGATGAAAGGGAGTTCAGTGCTGGAGGAGAAGGTTGATGGGTGGGCTGATCTAGAACAAGAGATTGGCAGGGCAGGAGCCAGAGGTTATGGGTATCACTGAGGGAGGAGTGAAGGGATTCATCATGGGGTCCAGACCAGAACAGGGAGTAAATGAAGCCACAAGGGGCTGGTGGAGAGGGGAGGAGAAGAAGATGTTTGAAGATTTGAGGTCTTCTTTGTATTGAGAAGCAGGAAGGAGGAGAGTCAGAGATTAAGAAGTTGTTTGCTAAGAGTTTGGTTTTTTCCCAGAGAAATAGACTCATAGAATCACAGGATGTTAGAGCTTGAAGGAAACTTAGAGACCATTTAGTCCAATCAACTCCATGCTGACTCTCTCATTAATTCACCAACATTGGAATTTGAGAGTGATCCTTGTTCCCAATCTTTCTCTCTATGCTTGGAATCAAATGAGAAATAAGATACAGGGGTCAAACCACTAGAGATTAAAATAACTTCATAACAGATAAAGCTGATTGGAGAATTTGGTTTAGAAAGTACAACCACAATCAGGCTTCCTAACTCTTTCCCCAAGAACCAAACTTATCTTTCCAGCACTGAAAGACTCCATACCTGTGTGACAAGAATCTGCCCTGGGAAGTTTACTGAGAAGAGAGGAGGAGAGGAGGGCAGCTTCGGCCTTCTCTGGTGCAGGCAGTTCTCAGAAGGATCTGAGTCATGGCACATGCCCATTTTATTCTCCCAAATTCATCAAGCACATGAGCCACTCCTCATCCACTAAGCAGGAGTAAGTAGGAGAGGTGAGTGGAGAGTACTTTTCTCAAAGCTTCAGAAAGGACAGAAGCTCCTACTTTGTAGGGAAGAGTAAAGTGCTTGGAGGGAGAAAGATGAGTTCCCCTAAACAAGCCACCATTTATTAAGTGCCAATTCTGCTGCAAGGATGGTGAAGCCCAAAGAGGTGAAGTATTTTCTCAAGGTCACACAGCTTTGGGGACAGAATAAGGTTCTCCAGATTCCTAATGCCAAGGCTTCGCCATTTCACACTTCTAATCACAGAAAGTCAGATTCATCCAGGGTCATCAGCATAATAGTAAAAATAATCTCCTACTCCGTCATTTAGGAGGTCTTCTCACCCATTCCTCCATCACCACCACTGCCTCCACCACCTCCATCTACATCTTTTCCACTTCCATCTATACGTCCACCACCTCCATCTATACGTCCACCACCTCCATTTATGTCCAGCTACCATATTGCCGCTTCTACCATTCCACCTACCACTTCCACCTCTACCATTTCCTCCGTTCTTATTACCACCTCCCCCACTTTTTTAGCAGGCAGCCAGCACAAACCATTTGGGTGGAGTGGCGGATGTGAACTAGAAGGTTACCCATACAGCTCTGGTCTCCAGAAGTCTTCAAGATCTTTGAGATCAAGATCTCCCCAGCTCATGACATTCCCTGATCCCAAAAAGATCATCTTGGAGTATTTTATGAAGATTGTGATAGAGATACATAAACATAAGTACACATGTCTATACAAAAACTCATTGACCACAAGTACAAATTGCTGTAATTTCTAAGCCATGCCCTAATCTGATAGCTGCAGATTTTTAGGTACCTGAAGTGTGACAAGATCCATTTAACTGGCATCTCAGCAGTCCTCAAAGCTCTAATGACCTAACAGTTGAAGATATTCAAGTGAGCTGTAGTATTGGTGCCAGCCAGTCCTGGTCACGCCAGTATGCATTCAGACCCAGGCCTCTGCAGGCTCCTGGAAGTGCTGCTAACTGACTATAAAATGGGTGGCCCTGGGGCAGGACTGGATCATCTCTAAGGTCCCTTAGACCTCTACCTCTAAGAGCCCTCTAAGACAGAATTCAAAAGGGTCTGGGATAGAAACCATGCGGGAGATAAACCAGCATTTCAAAATCCAGGCTGAAACAACACTGCCATGTAAAATCACCAAGTTAAAATCTAAGAAGAAACTTAAAGATGTCTGCCTATGATCCTGGGCAGCTCTGTTCAGACCCTGCACCACCCTTGTCTGTCAGCCAACCAGGCATCAGTCCCTCACCCTGCAGGAGTATCCCTTCCCCCATTCTGGTCACATGGCTGGCCGCCACTGAGCCCACAAGTCAATCTCCAATGCCCCAAATACTGTTCAGCCTGGAAATCACAGAGTGTCCTTCTCACCACCCAAGAGCAACAGAACGAGTGGCTCTGGCCTCCCTGAGATTTGGATTGTGGTTTCCAACGCTTAGAGCTTGAAGGTAAGTTTGCAGCTTGGAGCTTCAGAGATAGTAGACAAAGCTATGCAGATAAGGGAAAATGTGCTTTACAGTACGAGCACAGAGTATTTAAGAGTGAGCTTTACACACACTGAGAAGGAGAAGAGCATGAAAGCTGAGTAAATCCTCCAAATGAGCATTGAATATTTGCCTTTCCTTAAAAAAAGTATAGTGTGTCATCTTGGTGCCTTGAGTTCATTGGTTTGGAACTCACACCAAATGAACAGAAATGACAAGAGACTCATTCTCTCTGACACCCTGGTGAGTTCTTTTTTGTCCTCATCTGATGCAACTGAGACTCTTTCTTCCAGGTAAATAAGTTTCTATTGTCTTTGCCAAAGTTACAAGACTGACTGAAGTATTTATGAAGTACGCAAAACCCCTGAGACTTGCCCCTTCCCCAGAAAACTATGGGAAAATAGATTATATCTGTTAATGTAACATCTCAGAATTGAAACTGACTAATGGCTAGCCTCCTTTTATTAGACATTTCTGTTGTTAGGTGTTGGATATGATACCTCATTTTGTTACTGAAAGTTTGTTTAGGGATATTTTGTTTGCTTGATTTTCTTTCCTCTCCTGGGGCATGCATGTTAGGGGTCTGCTAAGCCCAGAGGCAATGAATAAACTATCGGTTGTGAAAGTGGCCTTTCTATGGCTTCTAGCTTAGTTTTTTTAAAGCCCAGTATGACCCCATGTCATTCTTGTCAATTCAGTTCACAAAATAAACTCAGAGGAGCCCTTGGGGAGGTCCTTTTCTCAAATACTTTGGGCTATCAGAGGAGTTCACTGGATACCATGTTGGGCTAGTCCTGTGTTCTTAGATAGTATAATAAGGTCAAATGGCTTAAAAGATGGGGTGGGAGGAAAAGCTCCCAAAAGGCTGACTTTTGATGAATGTGGCACAACTTTTTTTCTGTTTTTTTCCCCAGAGATATGAATGTCTAACCTGAAGGATTTTTTTTACCATATTTTGCCCTTCTTCCCTAATAAACTATTTTGTTCTCTTTGTTTGCAGTGTCTAGTGCAAATATCTGGAACAAAGTGAATTTGTTGGACTGAATTGATGTGCCCTCGTGGAAGGGAGGTTGGGGTGGGGGTGGGGTGGGGGGAGTGTTTAAACGGCAGGTGATTCAATTACCAGGGTTTTGATGGTCAAAACACACTGTCTGCCCATAAGACTGGCTGTATCACCACCTCCTTGCTGCAGTGGACATGAAGGCTACTTGTGCAGGGGCCCTGAGGGTTCACTGGTGTGGCACTCTGGTCCTTAGCCTTACAGGCTTAAGACATTGATTTTTGTCAGTAGGGTTTGGATTCGCAGGGTTCCCAGATGTGATTTCACACTCGTGGCAGGGGCAGTAAAGTGGAATGGGGCCCTTAAGTGACTTGGGACAGAAGAGAATTTGGTCTGATCCCTCACTGTAAAGCCATGCTCATCCCCAAGACAATCTATGATCTAAAGATGGATGGGAGGATAATAGTGAGCTAGTTGGGCAGTGGAGGGGCTGGTATGGGTAAAACTGCTGTTACAAGTTCCTTCATTTGCTACATGCTGGGACTGCTGTGTTCTAACACAATTCCTTTGGCAACATATTGAGGTGGGTAGCTGTACTGGTTAATACTCTTTGGATGCAAGTAACTCAAATCAGCTGAAGCTAGGTGAAGAGAAAATGGGGTTTAGTATAAGGCCATTGGGAGGGCTTATGGTTGGCACCTAAGGCAGGGTCTGGAATCCAGAAGTGGAAGGCTTCTTCCAGACCTCCTCTATCTCTTGTTTCTTTGCTCTTCTTCCTCCGTCCCTCCCTCTCTCCCTCCGTGTCTTCCTTCCTTCCTTGGGTCCCAGAATCAGAGAATCCAGTATGACTCTTGGCTCCACCATGCCTGGCTCTGTGACTCAGGAAAAATTACTTAATTTTCTGAATCTCCATTTCCTCATCTATAACGTGGAGATCAAAATTATGCACCTCACTGAATTTTAGTCAGGATTAAATGAGATTATGAAAACAAATATTTGACAGCCAATTAATATATATTATATGAAATTGTGGAGATAGAGCTTCTGTTTCAAAGTTTAGGTCATGATTGGGAATTTTTATGACGGGCCATGTAGCTGCCAATCAGAGCAGTAATTAATCTAAACACTTTCCATATGGTCAACACTCTGTTTGAGTTGTTTTAAATGGATGGCTTCCTTTGAAGATGAATCTGGGCAGTCTGGGTTCTTCTACTTCTGCATACTCCTGGAAGGGAGCTTCTCTCAAATTGTGAGGACGCGGGACCCAGCACAGAGGAGGTGAGGAGGGAATGGTCTCAGCTAGTGCAGAACTGGAAGTTATGCGTCTACCTGAATACGAGCTACCTTATAGCTCCATAGTTCTGTAGCCCTGGAGAGTTTTCATCTCTATTTACCTCTGTATTGTCATTTTGTATTCATTTTTGCTTGGTTTCCAATCTGAAAAATCCATAGAACTTCAAATATGAAAAAACACATTTTTAAAACATGTTGGAAAACTCTTACTTCATTTGTATTATTCAGGAACTATTGACTCCAAGTGTCAGAAACCCAACTCAAACATGAGAAAAAGTAAAGTGAATTTATCAGCTCAACACAACTGAGAAGGTCAGTCAGAATTAACTGACTCAGGGAGTTACAGTGTTATCAGAACTGTTTCTCTACTTTCTTTGGATGCATCCTTCCACAGGGCAGGTGAGATAGTAGCCCCCCAAGCTTATAAGTTTCACAATGCCAGAACCAGAGCAAGAGCCAGAACAAGGCAGTGTTTTTGGACGGTCCAAGTGGAAATGTCCTGGGAATAATTCTGATTGGTCCAGCTTTGGCCATGGGGTCATCTCTGAATCAATCTCTGACTGGGGACTAGGGAGTGTTTTATTGGCCAGCCTAGGTCACATGGCCTTTCCCTTTTGTGGTTGGAGGTGGTCTTTGTGAGAAAGAGGATTTGTTACTCAGCTTCTCTTTAGTCCTCATGCTATGCCTGAGGAGGTGATTTTCAAAAAATCACCAACCTACTGGAGCTAGCAGTGTGTTCTCACTAAGCTTACCAGTTCACAATGCCCAGTTTGAATGAAAAGATGTGATATTATTATGTATGTAAACCTCATGTGAAGCAAACTCCAGGTATGGTGATTCAATTTGATAGAAAATATAAATTAGGAGCTATTTCCTTAAAACCATGGTTCTCAAAGTGTGGTCCCTGGATCAGCAGCAGCAGCATCAACTGAAAGCTTGCTGGAAATGCAGATTCTCAGGCTCCACCCCGGATCTGCTGACTTAGAAACACGGGTAGGGCTGAGCAATCCGGGTTTTAAGCAGCCCCACAGATGACTGATGCCCACTTAAGTTTGAGAACCACCGTCTTAAAGTTTCTTTTTTTGTAGTTCTCCTGAATATCATGATTCAGTTTGAACAAACAGATTTAACCATGGATTTTCAGGGAATACAATTATCACATAAAGTGAGGGCACATATTACATTATTTGTTTTAAAATGTTTAAAGTAAAAATAATATATAATCATAATTTAAAAATCAAGTAACACATGTAAGAGCTTATAATAAAAAGCAAACAGAACTCCATCTCAGCTTTCTGCACACCCCACAGTTCTAATTCCCAAAGACAGTCACTTGGAATTTTCTTTTTTGGATTATAAATCTATAGTTTTATTAAGACAAAAACTTACAGTGTTGGTATGAAGCTTAACATTTAAACAAAATTTTCACAGAAACCTAACACATGCCTAAAAATGTTTTACAATGGAGTTCTAGATGCAGGTCTAGCTGATGTCAGAACTGATGGATCTCATGATTCAAGACAGAGTTTTGGGTTTTAGTTAATTCTTAGGATTAAAAAAACTTGTTTTGTTTTAACGTGAGCCACTGCCCCAGTATGAAAATTTAATCTTCTCCTGAGACCAGGGCTTCTGAAATTATTCAGCTCTTGAAGTGATTCAGTGAACTTGTGCTGTCAGTGACTGAACCCTGCCACCAATGGTTTCAAAGTTCAAGAAACAGAGGCTCCAAGAGTTTTCCACCCTAAGAGTACCAGCCCTTGCCTTTCCCTACTCTCCCATCTCCTATACCACCCTCTGCCCTTCCCCAAATACTTCAGTCAGTGGCTTGGGTGGAGAAGCTGACATTTATAACTTCATAATTGGAAAAGAAAGGGTCTTCTTGTCAATTTCAAGAATTATCACCTCTAAGACAGAATGACCTGCCTGCGTATACACTCCAAAAAGACTTTTCCTCCTCAACCCGTTTCCATCCCACAGACGACAGCTTTGGTAACTTCTTAACTGGCTTAGTCCTTTGTTGGGAACAGCATTAAGCTCAGGCAGGGAACACGTTGGCTTCTAAGTTTCAGGCATTTACAGCTTTTAAACAGTCTCTCATAGTCCTTATTTAGGTTGCCAATGACATGTTCTGAAAGGATGAAATATTCTGGACACAGAACCAAATCATCATTAGTTGTTCTTTCCTTTGTTTCACCACTTCCCCCATCAGGCCCCAAATTTTAACAAAAATGATCCTGACCCATCTCCCTTCTTTCCCACCCCATCCCTCCTGCCCCAAATAATACACCAGTAATAGCCAAAAACTACATACATGCTACGCTGTAAAAATGCAGAGTTAACACTATTGGGAAGAAGGCTGTGGGTTGTGGAGATGCTCTTTGAAGATCTATAGTATCTTCTGCCCTCCCACATCCCATTCTGCAAGTTTTGTCCTTCATAGAAAGCCCTTTGCTTTTCTCAGCAAAGTTCAGAGTGGGTTGCCTTGAAACACTGACCCTCCTTCCCCTCCACTGGAATGGGTGTGCAAACTATACAGCATGGAACGGCTTTAAAGCACTTGGGCTGCTGTAGGGCATGGAAACTATACTGGCTCTTCAAAGGACATCTTCCCAAGCCACCTCTATGGTGTCAAGACAAGTAGAACTCTTTCTTTCCCCACTTGAAACCCACAGTCAGATGTGAGAGGGGCTGGTACTCAGGAGAGTTAATTCTTGTCATCATCCTCCAAGGGGTAGGAATGCCACGTCAGCCTTTCCTCATAGAAGGATATGACGACCTGTGGGCATGTTGACATTGGCTTCCTTGGCAGGAACCAGGTCATCCTCATCAGAGTTTTTCCACTTCATCAGGAATATGAGTTCTCCACTGGAGTCTATAGCTCCAATAATCCACTCGGGTTCCAAACCCCGAGCAAAGCCTTGTGGCTTTTCTGACTCTTCTTTCTTCTTCTTGGTTTGCTCTCCTCCCCCTTATCTTCTGAATCAAAATCAGCTTTGCGCTTGCCTCCCTCTGATTTATCTGTTTCATGTGCTGTTTTCTGTGACTGTAGGAACTCGACAATGAGGTCGGGGCAATCCAGGTTTTCTTCTGGCTCCCATGTGTTGTCCTCATCTGAGAACCTCTTCCACTTTAGGGGGTACTCCACTTTGCCCTTTACTACTCGACGGTGGAGAACTTTTTCCACCACATATTCTTCTTCCTCTTCTTCTAGCACCTCCTCCACTTTCTTCTTGTTTTGTCTTTTCCCCATGGTGCCCGCCAGCTTTCTGGTATAAAGGGTGACGCTGCTCAGAGCAGTGCCCGTGAACCCGAGAGGAATCAGTGCCGCGCTACTCGTGCGTCTTGTCCGGCCGACCAGGCGAGTGGGAACCAGAAAAGCAACAATCCTGTTGACCACGGTCAAGTCCCTCACTGAGCGGCGTTCTGCAGGCGCCAGCCAACCACCCTTCCCTCAGCCAAACAAAAGAGCCTGGCACTCTGCGCTGCTGCCACCAGCATCTGGAATTATTTTTTAAAATTGAGGTAGAGGACTTCCTTGGTGGCGCAGTGGTTAAGAATCTGCCTGCCAATGCAGGGGACATGGGTTCGAGTCCTGGTTTGAGAAGATCCCACATGCCGCGGAGCAACTAAGCCTGAGCGGCACAATTACTGAGCCTGTGCTCTGGAGCTGGCGAGCCACAACTACTGAGCCCGCGTGTCACAATTTCTAAAGCCTGCATGCCTAGAGCCCATGCTCCACAACAAGAGAAGCCACCTCAATGAGAAGCCTGAGCACCGCAATGAAGAGTAGCCCCTGCTCGCTGCAACTAGAGAAAGCTGGTGTGTAGCAACAAAGACCCAACGCAGCCAAAGATAAATAAAATAAATAAAATTTTAAAAATTGAGGTAGAGTTGATTTATAATGTTATATTAATTTCAGGTGTACCACATAGTGATTCAATAGTTCTAAAGATTATACTCCATTAAAAATTTTTTTAATAGATTATTTATTTTGGTTTGCATTTGGTTTTGATTTGCATTTTCCTGATGCTTAGTGATATTAAGCACATCTTCACATACTTATTAGCCATCTGTATATTTTCTTTGGAAAAATATCTACTCAGATCCTCTGCTCATTCTGTAATTGGGTGGTTTGTGTTTTTGATATTGACTTGTATGAGCTCTTATATATTTTGGATATTAACTCCTTATCAGACATATCACTTGCAAATATTTTCTCCTATTCAGTAGGGGTCCTTTGTGGTTCCATACAAGTTTTAGGATTAGTTGTTCTAGTTCTGTGAAAAATGTCATGAGTATTATGATAGGGATTGCAGTAAATCTGTAGGTTGCTTTGGGTAGTATGTACATTTTAACAATATCAATTTTTCCAATCCATGAACAGGGATATCTTTCCATTTATTTGTATCATATTCAATTTCCTTCATCAATGTCTTATAGTTTTCAGAGTACAGGTCTTTCACCTCCTTGGTTAAGTTTATTCCTAGGTATTTTATTCTTTTTGATGCAATTGTAAATGGGATTTTCTTTCTTTCTCTTTCTGATATTATTAGTGTATCGAAAAACAACAGATCTGTATACTAATCTTGTATCCTTCAACTTTACTGAATTTATTTATTAGTTCTAATAGTTTTTTTGGTGGAGACTTTAGGTTTTTCTATACATAGTATCATGTCATCTGCAAATAGTGACAGTTTTACTTCTTCCCTTCCAATTTGGATGCCTTTTATTTCTTTTTCTTGCCTGATTGCTGTGGCTAGGATTTCTAATACTATGTTAAATAGAAATGGTGAGAGTGGGCATCCTTGCCTTGTTCCTCATTTTACAGGAAAAGCTTTTGATTTTTCATCATTGAGTATGATATTAGCTGTGGGTTTGTCATAAATGGTTTTTATTATATTGTGATCTATTCCCTTTGTTGAGAGTTTTGTCATGAATGGGTGTTGAATTTTATCAAATGCTTTTTCTGCATCTATGGAGATGATCATGTGATTTTTATCATTCCTTTTGTTAATGTGGTGTATCACATTGATTGATTTGTGGATGTTGAGCCATTCTTATATCCATGCAATAAATCCCACTTGATCATGGTGCTGGCTAAAAGGCTCGTCAATTTTGTTTATCTTTTCACAAAACCAGCTCTTGGTTTCATTGATTCTTTCTTTCTTTCTTTCTTTCTTTCTTTCTTTCTTTCTTTCTTTCTTTCTTTCTTTCTTTCTTTCTTTCTTTCTTTCTTTCTTTCTTCCTTCCTTCCTTCCTTCTTTTGGGGGTGGGTCTCTTATTTATTTTCTTTCTGATCTTTATTATTTTCTTCCTTCTTCTGACTTGGGGCTCTGTTTGTTCTTTTTCTAATCTCTTTTGATGGTAGATTAGGTTGTTTGAGATCTTTCTTGTTTCTTGAGGTATGCCTGTATCACTATAAGCTTCCCTCTTAGAACTGCTTTTGCTGCATCTCATAGATTTCAGAAAGTTGTGTTTTTTATTTTCATTTATTACAAGGTATTTTCTGATTTCCTCTTTGATTTCTCATTGATCCATTGGGTTTTTAATAGCATGCTGTTTAGTCTCCACGTGTTTGTGTTTTTTCCATTTTTCTTCCTGTAATTGATTTCTAGTTTCATACTGTTGTGGTCAGAAAAGATTCTTCATATAATTTCTCTCCTTTTATTATTTTTAATTGGAATATAATTGCTTTACAATGTTGTGTTAGTTTCTGCTCTACAATGAAATGAATCAGCTATATGTGTACATATATCCCCTCCATATTGGACCTCCCTCCCACCCACCCCATCCCACCCATCTAGGTTATCACAGGGCACCAAGCTGAGCCCCCTGTGCTATACAGCAGCTTCTTACTAGCTATCTATTTTACACATGGTGGTGTATATCTGTCAATTTAAATCTCCCAATTCATCTTACTCCCCCTTCCCCACTGTGTCCACTCGTCCATTCTCTAGGTCTGTGTCTCTATTCCTGCCCTGCAAATAGGTTCATCTGTACCATTTTTCTAGATTCCACATATATGTGTTAATATACAATATTTGTTTTTCTCTTTCTGACTTACTTCACTCTGTAAGAAAGACTCTAGGCCCATCCACATCTCTACAAATGACCCAATTTCGTTCCTTTTTATGGATGAGTAATATTCCATGGTATATATGTACCACATCTTCTTTATCCATTCATCTGTTGATGGACATTTAGGTTGCTTCCATGACCTGGCTAATGTAAATAGTGCTGCAATGAACATTGGAGTATATGTGTCTTTTTGAATTATGGTTTTCTCAGGATATATGTCCAGTAATGGGATTGCTGGGTCATATGGTAATTCTATTTTTAGTTTTTTAAGGAACCTCCATACTGTTCTCCAGAGTGGCTGCATCAATTTACATTCCCACCAGAACTGCAAAAGGGTTCCCTTTTCTCCACACCCTCTCCAGAATTTATTGTTTGTAGATTTTTTGATGATGGCCATTCTGACAGATGTGAGGTGATACCTCATTGTAGTTTTGATTTGCATTTCTCTAATAATTAGTGATACTGAGCATCTTTTCATGTGTTTGTTTGCCATCTGTATGTCTTCTTTGGAGAAATGTCTGTTTAGGTCTTCCACCCATTTTTTGATTGGACTGTTTGTTTTTCTGATGTTGAGCTGCATGAGATGTTTGTATATTTTGGAGATTAATCCTTTGTCAGTTGCTTCACTTGAAAATATTTTCTCCCATTCTGAGCATTGTCTTTTCATCTTGTTTATGGTTTCCTTTGCTGTTCAAAAGCTTTTAAGTTTAATTAGGTCCCATTCATTTATTTTTGTTTTTATTTTCATTACTCTAGGAGGTGGGTCAAAAAAGATCTTGCTGAAAAAAAGAAAAGAAAGATCTTGCTGTAATTTATATCAGAGTGTTTCTCCTATGTTTTCCTCTAAGAATTTTATAGCTTCTTGTCTTACATTTAGGTCTTTAATCCATTTTGAGTTTATTTTTGTGTATGGTGTTAAGGAGTGTTCTAATTTCCTTCTTTTATGTGTAGTTGTCTAGTTTTCCCAGCACCACTTAATGAAGAGACTGTCTTTTCTGCATTGTATATTCTTGCCTCCTTTGTCATAGATTAGGTGACCATAGGTGTGGGCTTATCTCTGGGCTTTCTATCCTATACCATTGATCTATATTTCTGTTTCTGTGCCAGTACCATACTGTCTTGATGACTGTAGCTTTGTAATATAGTCTGAAGTCAGGGAGCCTGATTCCTCCAGCTCCGTTTTTCTTTCTCAAGATTGCTTTGGCTATTCAGGGTCTTCTATGTTTCCATACAAACTGTAAAATTTTTTGTTCTAATTCTGTGAAAAATGCCATTGGTAATTTGATAGGGATTGCACTGAATCTGTAGATTGCTTTGGGTAGCATAGTCATTTTCACAATATTGAATCTTCCAGTCCATGAACAGGGTATATCTCGTCATCTGTTTGTGTCATCTTTGATTTCTTTCATCAGTGTTTTAGTTTTCTGAGTACAGGTTTTTGCCTTCTTAGGTAGGTTTATTCCTAGGTATTTTATTCTTTTTGCTGCAGTGGTAAATGGGATTTCTTCCTTAGTTTCTCTTCCTGATCTTTCATTGTTAGTGTATAGGAATGCAAGAGATTTCTGTGCTTTAATCTATCCTTTTAAATTTGTTGAGACTTGTTTTGTGATCTAGTATGTGATCCATCCAGGAGAACATTTCATGTGCACTTGAAAAGAATGTGTATTCTGCTCTTTTGGGATGGAATGTCCTGTAGATATCTATTAAGTCCAACTGGTCTAATGTGTCATTTAAGGCCACTGTTTCCTTATTGATTTTCTGTCTTGATGATCTGTTCATTGATGTAATGTGTGTTAAAGTCCCTACTATTATTGTATCAGTGTCAATTTCTCCCTTTATGTCTGTTCATATTTACTTTATATATTTAGTGCTCCTATATTAGGTGCATATATTTACAAATGTTATATCCTCTGCTTGTATGGATCCCTTTATCATTATATAATGCTATTCTTTGTCTTTTATCATAGACTTTTTTTAGGGTCTACTTTGTCTGATATAAGTATTTCTACCCCAGCTCTGTTTTCATTACTGTTTGCATGGAATATCTTTTTCCATCCTCTCACTTTCAGTCTGTGTGTGTCTTTAGCTTTGAGGTGAGCCTCTTGTAGGCAGCATATAGATGGGTCTTTCTTTTTAAATCCAATCAACTACCTTACGTCTTTTTTTTTTTTTTCAGTACGTGGGCCTCTCACTGTTGTGGCCTCTCCTGTTGCGGAGCACAGGCTCCGGACGCGCAGGCTCAGCGGCCAAGGCTCAGGGGCCCAGCCGCTCTGTGGCATGTGGGATCTTCCTGGACCGGGGCATGAACCCGTGTCCCCTGCATCGGCAGGCGTACTCTCAACCACTGCACCACCAGGGAAGCCCTACCCTACGCCTTTTGATTGAAGCTTTTAGTCCATTGACATTTAAAGTAATTATTAATAGGTGTGTATTTATTGCCATTTTGTTACTTGTTTTCTGGTTGTTTTTGTAGTTCTTCTCCATTCTTTTCTTCTTCTTTTAGTCTTATCCCTTGTGGTTTAATGATTTTCTTTAGTGTTATGTTTATGTTCCTTTTTCTCTAGTTTTTATCTATTATAGTTTTTTTCTATTATAGGGTTGTTTTTTTTTTTGTGGTACGTGGGCCTCTCACTGTTGTGGCCTCTCCCGTTGTGGAGCACAGACTCCGGATACGCAGGCTCAGCAGCCATGGCTCATGGGCCCAGCCACTCCATGGCATGTGGGATCTTCCCGGACCAGGGCACGAACCCGTGTCCCCTGCATCGGCAGGTGGACTCTCAACCACTGTGCCACCAGGGAAGCCCTATTATAGGTTTTTGATTTGTGGTTACCATAGGGTTCATATATGTTGACCTATAACTATATCTCCTTGTTTTAAACTGGTAATCATTTCACTTTAAACACACTCTAAAAGATCTACATTTTTCTACTCCCCCACCATGTTTTGTGTGTCATATTTTACATCTTCATGTCTATGCCTTAACTGTTTATTATGGTTATAGTTGATTTTTACAATTTTTGTCTTTTAACCTTCACAGTAGCTTATTTAAATGATTGATCCTCAGCCTTTACTGTATAGCTGCCTCAGCGTTTACTGTATAGTTGCCTTTACCAGTGGGATTTTTCCCTTTCTGTAATTTATTTCTTGTTGTAGCCTTTTCTTTTCTACTTAGAAAAGACCCTTTAACGTTTCTTTTAAGGTCAGTTTAGTATTGATGAACTCTTTTAGTTTTTGCTTGTCTGAGAAGCTCTTTATCTTTCCTTCAATTCTGAATGATAACCTTGCTGGGTAGAGTGTCCTAGGTTGTAGGGTTTTTTTCCTTTCAGAACTTAAACTATATCATGCCACTCCCTTCTGGCCTGAAAAGTTTCTGCTGAAAATCAGCTGATAGCCTTCTGGGGTTTCTCTTGTATGTGACTCCTTTTTTTCTTGTGGCCTTTAGAAGTCTCTCTTTAAATTTTTGCCATTTTAATTATAATATGTCTTGGTGTGGGTCTCTTTGGGTTTATCTTCTTTGGGACTCTCTGTGGTTTCTGTACCTGGATATCTGTTTCCTTCCTCAGGTTCAGGAGGTTTTCAGCCATAATTTCATGAAACACATGTTCTACCTTTTTCTCTTTCTCTTCTTCTGGGACCCCTATAATGCGAATATTAGTATGCTTGATGCTGTTCCAGAGGTCCTTTAAACTATTCTCATTTTTAAAAATTTGTTTTCCTTTTTGCTCCTCTGATTGGGTGATTTCCATTATTTTATCTTCCATATCACTTTTATGTATTTTACTGTATCACCTAATCTGCTATTAATTCCCTTTAGTGGCTTTTAATTTCAGTTATTGCATTCTTCAGCTCTCGCTCATTCTTTTTTATATTTTCTAGTTCTTTTTTAAATTCTCACTGTGTTCATCTATTTTTATCCCCAGTTCATTTAGCATTTTTATTCTTATTGTTTTGAACTCTTTATCAGTAAATTATTTAGCTCTGTTTCATTAGGGGTTTTTCCTGTTTTTTTTCTCTTAGTCTTTCATTTGAAACATAATCTCCTGTCTTCTCATATTGTTTATCTTTCTCTGTCTTTATGAAATTAGGTGATCAGTTACTTATCCTGGCCTTGAAGGCATGTCCTTGTGTAGGAGCTCCCTGTGCAGCCTGTGTGTGCCCAGTGGTTTTGGTGGGAGAGCTGGATCTGAAGTAAGCATGAGCAGTATCTTCCCAGGGTGTGCTGGCAACCACAGCCTTTGTGGGAGGTAGGGATGGAGTTGGAGGGGCTAGAGCCAGAGTCTGGTTGAAGCCGTGGCTTATCCTATGCTCAAGCAGGAACCCTGAGGGAGTTGTTTATCCCATGTGTGGTGGCCTTCACTGAAGGCATGCCTGGGATCTGAGGGCTTGGGGCTGCACTTCTGTGCTGGTTTCATTCTTTCCCCAGTGTGCACACCTTGGTTATAGGCTGGGTTGGGGCTGGTGGGTTTGGTGCCACACCACTGGGATGGCCCTGCACCCTCTCAAGTGTGCACAGAGATTTGTGTCTCAACGATGGTGGTCTCTGCCCTGGAGCTAGCTTCACCCCTTCCAGGTGTGCAGATCCTGAGCAGATTGCTTCTCCTCCCTTCCTACCAGATTCCATGTGGATCTTTCTTTACAACTTGGTTGTAGAAGAGCTGTTTTGCTAGTCCGCAGGTCAAGTTCAGTGAGATTCACTCTATATATAGTTGCAGGGTTTTTTTTGTTTTTTGTTTTTTGGCCACACTGTGCAGCATGCAGGATCTTAGTTCCCCGACCAGGGATCGAACCTGTGCTTCCTGCAGTGGAAGCATGGAGTCTAACCACTGGACCATCAGGGAAGTCCCTATACAGTTGTAGTTTTATTTTTCCCCCCCACTGAGGAAAAATTTTAATGTAATAAAGATTCTGAAGGCAGTTCGTTTGTTGGTTCATAAAGTTAGTAAATTTTTTTTTGAATTTTATTTTATGTATATTTTTATACAGCATGTTCTTATTAGTTATCCATTTTATACATAATAGTGTATATATGTAAATCCCAATCTCCTAATTCATCACAACACCACCACCCCCTGCCACTTTCCCCCCTTGGTGTCTATACGTTTGTTCTCTACATCTGTGTCTCTATTTCTTAGTTGTAGTTTTGATGTGTTCATGGGAGGAGGTGAGCCCAGTGTCTTCCTGCCTGCCATCTTGATCTCTCACTTGGAATTCTTTTAGGTTTTTTTGTTGGTTACCTACACCCCTCTAAAATAATAATAATAATGATAATAAATCTCCTGCTAGTTATCAAAGTTAGATATCAGTCACCTACAGGTGACTATTTAACTATCATACACAACACCCATCTCCTCTTCTTTATACTTCCAATGTAGATATATCATTGCTGTTTTTAGTTAAAAATCAGTGTTTATGCTCTTATGATTATGTATATACCATAATCACATTTTATTTCTTACAGTTTTAATTTTCCCTGGTGTTTCTAATTGCTTTCTTTTTCTTTGCACTTTCTTTTTTTTTTCATTTTTAAATTTTACTTATTTATTTTTTGGCTGCTTTGAGTCTTCATTGCTGTGCGCAGGCTTTCTATAGTTGCAGCGAGTGGGGGCTACTCTTTGTGCGGTGTGTGGGCTTCTCATTGTGGTGGCTTCTCTTGTTGTGGAGCACAGGCTCTAGGCATGTGGGCTTCAGTAGTTGTGGCATGTGGGCTCAGTAGTGTGGCTCGCAGGCTCTAGAGTGCAGGCTCAGTAGTTGTGGCACACAGGCTTAGTTGCTCTGTGGCATGTGGGATCTTCCCAGACCAGGGATCAAACCTGTGTCCCCTGCATTGGCAGGTGGCTTCTTAACCACTGCGCCACCAGGGAAGTTCCCCTTTGCACTTTCTGTCTTTGTCACTTCCTTAAGTTGTTCCAAGTTCTCAAGGAGTGTATTAAGTCTCTTGAATTTCATCTTTTCCTTGGTGGTTCTTTCTGAAACCTCATTTTTAGCTATTTTGAGGACTGACTGCTCCCTAGGGCTATATCACAGCTGTTGTCCGGGGACCTTCCTTCATTACCCTTCTGTTTCAACCCCTCTCTCCTGGATCCCATTGTCTTCCCCTTCTTTGTTAACGGAGGTAATATCTATTATACATACATAACTTCCTAAGAAGATATGAGAGAGAAGTGAAATTATTTTTTGCATATCCTAAACTGTCTTCTACCCTCTCTCTTGACTGGTGGTTTGGCTGAATAGAGAATGCTAGGCTGGAAACTATTCTCCCACAGAATTTTGAAGGCATTGGTCTGGCATCTTCTCTTGTCTAAGTTCCTAAAGAGCAGTCTTCTGATAGTCTGATTTTTATTCATTTATAGGTGACCTGTTCCTGTTTCCTTAAAAGTTTTTAGGATTTTTCTTTTCTTCACACTTAATATTCTAAAATTTCATACTGACATATCAAAGTGTGAGGATTTTTCTTCCCAAATCATTCTTTGTGTAGAGTACTCAGTTGGCCCATTTTATTTGAGACTACTATGTCATAGTGCTGGGGAATAATCTTATTTATTTAAAAAATTAAAATTTTAATAATAAAATATTTCAAACCTGTAGAATGATAGTTATATTTCATTGTTCAGAATTAGCAGATGTTAACATTTTATCATATTTGCTTCATATCTATATCTATCAAAGATACAGCTGAAACATCACCATTAAACCTTACCTGTCCCCAGAAGTAACCTGAAGTTAGTGTGTCTCATTCCCCTGCATGATTTTATGCTTCTATTACTTATAAATGTAGCAATAAATAACATTGGCAGTGTTTTGTGCGTTTTAAAGTTTTATATAAATAATGTCATTTTGTTTGTATCTTTTTACAACTTGCTTTTTTTATTCATTATGTTACTGAGATTTCTACAGGTGACACATAGAGATCTAGTTCATTCATTTAAACTCCCTATAGCTTTCCATTATGTATCAGTTAGGAAGACCTTCAGCTAAAAGTAACATAAAACTTGGCTAGTAGTTTAAATATACTAGGTAGATTTTTTCCTTTCACATAACAGGAAGATCAGAGATAAACAGTCTAGAGCTCAGTGATTTTATCAGGAGCCCAAGTTTATTCTAGCCTTCTGCTTTGTCCTTAGCCTGTGGCTTTGGTTTTCATACCTGTCACATCATTGTTGCAAGATGACTGCTTCATCTAGAAGTCTCATGCCTAGAGTCTGTGCAGGAAAAAAGGGAAGGTAAAGAGCAAAACATGCATTCTAACTGTGTCTGTCACTTCTTATTAGGAAGATAAAAGTTTTCCTGGAAACTCTACCCAGTAGACTTCCATTAAATCTCATTGGCTCGGTAGGTAGGGTCACATGACTACTCCTAGGATCATTTACTGGCCAAGGGCCATAAGATTACAATGAATGGTTTAGACAGGTCACAATTTATGTCTGGGGTTGGGGAAGGTATGTATGGCAATCAAGGGCCCTGTGTCCCTATCTGAGCAAAATGGGGTTCTATAAACAGGCAAGGAGAGGAAGGAACGAACGTTGGAAAGTGTAGCAGACACTTCTAGATGAGCACCCAGTGCCCATTCTCCCTGTTTTCCTTACTAGCAGAACCCAATCTTATTTTCCCAGAGTCTTTTAATTCAGGTGTGGTTTTGAGTAACAGAAAAGTTAACTATAAATTTAGTGGTTTAATTTTTCACCATAAAAAGAAGTCCAAATGTGGGCTGTCCAGTGCTAGTAGAGTGGTTCACTGAAGATGTTAAGGACACAGGCTCCTTCGTCCCCTGTATCCATAGTTAGCATATGGCCTTCACTCCCATGATGAAAAGATGGCTGCTGCACTTCCAGGCATCATGTTCCAGGCTCTAGATATAAGGATGAAATATAATTTGCCAGATATAATACGGTTTACCAGATAAAATACAGTTTGCCCAGTTAAATTTGAATTTCAGATGAACAGTGAATAGTTTTTTAGTATGAGTATATCTCAAATAGTGCACGGGGGGACTTCCCTGGTGGTGCGGTGGTTAAGAATCTGCATGCCAATGCAGGGGACACGGGTTCAAGCCCTGGTCGGGGAAGATCCCACATGCCACAGAGCAACTAAGCCCATGTGCCACAACTACTGAAGCCCTCGCGCCTAGAGCCCGTGCTCCAAGAGAAGCCACCGCAATGAGAAGCCTGCTCACTGCAACGAAGAGTAGCCCCCGACTGCCACAACTAGAGAAAGCCTGCATGCAGCAACAAAGACCCAACGCAGCCAAAAATAAATCAATTAATAAAAACATAGAGCATAGGGTATACTTATACTAAAAATTATTTATTGTGTATGTGAAGTTCATATTTAACCTGGAGAAACTGTATTTTTGTTTGCTAAATCTAGCAACCCTATTCAGGGAGGGAGGGAGAAGAAGGAAAAATGAAGGGGGTTTCTTTGGGAGAGGCTTTATCCAGGAAGGGAATCTTTCTCCAGGTTCTTTCACCTACATCTCTTTAGAGAGGGATTGCTGAAGGGCATCTGGGGGAAATGATTATTTTCAGTTGGCCACATTGCTGCCCTGAACAAAATAAGAACAGAAGAGGAGACAGACATCAGGCAGGTAGCTAGCAGTGTCCTCCACACGGGCCTCCATGCACACAGCCCCACCTTGTTTCCCCATCATCCCCAAATCGTTATATCCAGTGGAGACATTCAAAATATTTCACAACCAATATGGCGCCAACACCAACCAATCAGAATGAATACCCAACTGTTAAGAATGGATACCAGCCACAAACAGAAGCCATACTGGTGCATATTGGAAAACCAACTTTACTTATATCATAATTTTTGATAAAATTAACGTTTATTTTTATTCATTATGACTGTATAAATTTTGCTCACAGCTGACTTGCATAGTGTACCATGATTACTTTTCCTTTCTACAATTCTTTATTCTTGGTAGAATCTCGGTACCCTCTCGAAATAGTCAAATTCATCCAGATAATTGATCAGTTCTAGGTTCTCCTTGGAGACATCCTGTCCAGAGTGTGATCTAAGATGCACCTGTTGCTCCCTGGACTGCGGCATAGCTCCCCTCCTAGGACCTACCTGTGCCAATCTTTTGTGGTGAATCCCATTTCCCAGATGCCATATTCCTTTCTTTGATGTTCCTTCATCTTGCTTCAATCACTTCCTGAGAAAATTTTTGAGACATTTCATGCCTGAAAATGCCCTTATTCTACTCTCACATTTGATTGATAGCTTAGTTAGGACTGAAATTCTAGGTTGGAAATAATTTTTCCTCAGTTTTGAAGGCATGAATCCCTTGTCTTATAGCTTCCACTGTGGCTATTCAGAAATCAATGCCAGTTTTCATGGTGGATTCTCTGTAGGTGAATTATATTCTTATTCTGGAAGAAGGTCTTCTCTTTATATGTAATATTCTAAAACTTCATGATGATGTGAGTTGGAGTGGATTTTTTGTATGTATGTATGTATGTACATATGTATTTTTGGCTGTGTTGGGTCTTCTTTATTGCTGCACATGGGCTTTCTCTAGTTGCGGAGAGCGGGGGTTACTCTATTGCAGTGCATGGGCTTATTGTGGTGGCTTCTCTTTGTTGCAGAGCACAGGCTCTAGGCGCGTGGACTTCAGTAGTTGTGTCTCACGGGCTCTAGAGCACAGGCTCAGTAGTTGTGGCTCACAGGCTTAGTTGCTCCATGGCATGTGGGATCTTCCCCGACCAGGGCTCCAACCTGTGTCCCCTGCATTGGCAGGAGGATTCTTAACCACTGAGCCACCAGGGAAGTCCTGGAGTGGATCTTTTTTAAAAAAAGTATTTTTCTGAGCTCTCAGCAGCCCCTTTCAATCAAGAGAGTCAAATCCTTCAGTTCTGGGAAGTGTTCTTATGTCATTTTCTTAATAATTTCCTCTATGGGGCTTCCCTGGTGGCGCAGTCGTTGAGAGTCCACCTGCCGATGCAGGGGACACGGGTTCGTGCCCTGGTCCGGGAAGATCCCACATGCTGCAGAGCTGCTGGGCCCGTGAGCCATGGCCGCTGAGCCTGCGCGTCCGGAGCCTGTGCTCCGCAACAGGAGAGGCCACAACAGTGAGAGGCCCGTGTACCGCAAAAAAAAAAAAGTAGTAATAATAATAACTTCCTCCCTACCATTTTTCCTGATTTCTCTTTCAGAAACTCCTACTACTTTGATTTTGGAACCCCTGGATTGATCCCCTGATTTCCTTGTCTTTTTCCTAAAATTTTTCTTTGTATTTGTGCTCTATTATCTGATGTATTTTTTCAACTTCACGTTCCAACTCTTGTATTGAAAGTTTTCTTGTAACATCTCTTTAATTTCCAAGAGTTCTATCTTATTCTTTAAAAGTTCCAGGTTTATAGCATTCTGCTTTTCTTTTTGTCATGGATACAATTTTTTTTTCTAGTCCACTTGAAGATGTTAATTATATGGTTTTCAAGTGGTTCTTTGGCTGCTTGCAGTGCTCCTGTTTTCTGGGACTTTGTCTTTTCCTGTTTGTTTTGGTCTGTGTCATTCTGGTGATTCTGCTGGCCATCATAATTTGGAGTGGAGCTGCTAAACAGCTGTTTGACAGCCTGGACTTCTTGAATGATAGACTCAAGGTGGGCAATTGGGTGGAGTCCTAACTATTTTGTTAAAGATCTCCAAAATGTCAGAATCTTTAAGTCCTCCAGTCTCCTACCTGGAGTGTGTAAGCTTCATTACTGTTCTAGGAGAGGGCTGAGTGGCTCACTATTTTTAATTAAATCCTTTTTTCCCCCAGTGAAATGACATCTTCTTGCTCTCAACTATCCAAGGGCCATCTGAGTTAACTCTTCCATCTTCTGGGATAGGGGAGCCATTCTAGGAGACTGAACCTAGGAGCGAGATCTGAGGGTTTAACTTAGTCCTTATGAAGATTTTCAACCAACTCTCCTGTTTTCGGCCCCATCCTCTATCCTGGTGTTCAGGTGAAACGACTACCTCCAACTCCCCTTTCTCTACTTTTGAGAACAATTTTGTATAAGTTAGAGACTATATATACTTGAAGGTTCAGATAAAACATTTTTAAAAAACCCTCTATGCTTCTGGTGTTTATTTTTCTTTTCATTACAGAAAATTTTCAAACTTAATAAAAATAGAAAAAATAATATGATGATTCTTTTGTCCCTACAAAGCACCTTCAATAATTATCAATAGATGACTGGTTGTGATGCTTTTCCCATAACCATTTCAGTTATTGGTTAATTTGGAGTTTCTAATTTTTTTAAGTTATTTGATCATTTCTATTACTTTTCTAATCAACTATCTGTTTATTAGCCTTGTGACTAAGAGCTATAGTTCCAGAAACAGGCAGTCTGGGTTTGAATTGCTGTTCCCCCCTTTGAGCAGTCAATTATGCCTTCTGTGCCTCAGTTTCCTCATCTGTAAAATGGAACAACAATGTTACTTATAGTGAAGATTCAAGTAAGTCATACATGCAGAGCAGAGCATTTAAAATAATGCCTGGCACATTGCAACAGTAGCTGTTATTATTATCTAAGTTAAAACATATTGGCGTGAAGTTTTTCATGGCATTCACTTATAATTTTAAAATTCTCTACTATATTTTTAGTTACATCCCTTTTTCATTCCAAATGTTGTTTACATATGAATATTCTCTTTTCTTATTGATTAGTCTTGCATGGTTTGCCTATTTTAATAATCTTTTCAAATAATTGCCTTTAGATTTATTAACCATCTCTATGCTCAGTTGTTTTCTATTTCATTATTTGTTGCTTTCATCTTTTATATTTATGTTCTTCTACCTTCTTTTCTCTCTCATTTTTTTCTAGGTTCTTTAGTTAACTGCTTATCACATTTATTTTCCTTCTACTTTCCTCTCTCCCTCCCTCTTTCTTTCCTTTCTCCCTTTTTTCTCAAAGTATATTGTAACCCACAAGTTTCAAGTTGTAATTCAAGTCTAAATATGTAATAAGTTCCATTGTGATTTCCTGTTAAGCCCATCATTAGAAATTGTTTTTCTAATGATATATGTATATATATATATATTTCCAAGTATATGTATATATAATATATTTATTATACACATATATATAAATATGTATTTATATATTTATTTATATATACAGTCATTCCTTTGTATCTGTGGGTGATTTGTTCCAGGACTGCCCACTCCATACCAAAATCTGTGATGCTTAAGTCCCTTATATGAAGTGGCATAGTATTTGTGTATAAACCAATGTACCTCTTCCTGTATGCTTTAAATCATCTCTAGATTACTTATAATACCTAACAATGTAAATACAATGTAAAAAGTTGTAAATACAATGTAATGTTATGTAAATGGTTGCTGGTGTGTAGCAGATTCAAGTTTTTCTTTTTGGAACTTTCTGGAATATTTTTAAAAAATATTTTTCATTCATGGTTGGTGGAATTCATGGATGCAGAACCCACAGATAATCTGTATAGTTTTGGGTTTTTTTGTTTTTAGTTTTTTTACTGTAGAAGTATGATACAGATTCTTTAAAATTTACTAAGGCTTTCCTGAGACCTAGTATATGTGCTCTCTTTGTAAATGTTCCATTTGTACTTGAAAAAGAAATGTGTTCTCTTATATATATATATATCTCCCCAACATATATATATTTGAGCTTCCTCAACTTGTTTATATGTTCTTTTGTCTTAATTTTTTTCATCTGCACTAAGGTCTTCTGCTATGAGTATGAATTTGACCATTTCTCCTTGAAATTTTACCTTTTTGTGTCATATACATTTTGAGGCTGTGTTCATCTTTTACTTTATAGTTATGAAGATGGAGGAGGAAAAGGCTGGGGTAGGGAAGCTGGACCCCCCTAACTACAGGAGGCGATGTCAGGATCAGGAAGGTAAGTTCACCTTGAGAACTTGATGCAAATTCTTGGAGGGTCTGGGAATTCCTTGGATATCCTTATAACAGCCCTTCCAGCTGGGAAAACTAGAGAGTTGGTCCCTTTCCCTGACCCACCCACAGTGTCTCCCCTAGATCAGGTGGGACCAGCCTTAACCATGTCTTAAAGGGACCACGTGGTCAGGTTGGAGGCAGGTAACTGGTACTAGGATTACGGCATAGCTTCTCCAACACAAAATTAAACTCACTTATTTTACAAGCTCTACAAATCATACTAAATGCCAAATATCAACTTTTTATAGATTCTAAAAATGGCAGCTCAGGTAAAACCAGTGAAAGAGGATATTGAGTGGGGATATTTTTGTTGCTCCAGAATTGCTCACTCAGAGACCCTAAGTATCCTACATTCTACAGAAAAGCAGCCACAGAGTTTATGAAGAGACACTACCCCAGCCCTTTTGGAGGGAGACAGTAATCTTCCTGTCCAGCTGGATGCTTCCTGAGCTGAGGAACGTGTAGAGTCACTCTGGGGCTGTTTATGAAGAAGAATGCAGTGAGGAGCTGGCACTGTCCTGAGCCAAACTACAAGATGTTCACAGTGAGAAGAGAGGTCCTGCAGAGCAAAGAAACAAGCTGGGGGTGGGCTAGTGATTCCCTACAGTTTACCAGCTAAACAGCCACACTCTGACGGTTATAGTGGAGAAAATGAGACAAGTTAGATCCATGGCAGAAAGAAAATATTTCCCTGACAACCATCCCCTGATTTTTTTTTTAAAAAAGGGTGCTCTTTGTTTGTATAACCCCTCACAATTCTGAAAATCATGTTCCCATTCACCATTCCATTCTATCTTCTCAAGAACCATGCCTAGCCAGTAGAGAAAGAAATTTTATTCCTGCACTATCAGTGAGAACACTGAGTCCCAAAGAGGCAGATGTGCATGGCCATACAGCAGGTGAAGAACAAGCCAGGGAGCACCCAGGGCAGCTAACTCTTGGTAGAGGCCTTTCTGATACATCTGCTGCCTCTCATTTCCATTCCTGGCCTCAAGGGTGGAGAATAGGAACTCATCATTGAAAGAACCAAATATGCTAAACCTTTAGAGTAGAACTACTTATCTCTAAATATTTGTGACCATGGCTTACCTCAGATTACAGTTTGCTCAGGCTCAGTGTAGGAGAGAGAAAGAAGGAGATGCACCAGCCATTCTGATACTGGTTCACTAGGAAGTGAGGCTGCGCTTCATAAAGGTATCTACCTCAAATTTCTCATTACACCCACGAGAGATTGAGGGTCCAGAAGAGCAAGCAGTAGGATAAGGTGGGGGTGAGCTGGGGTTCTAAAGAGATTTGGACACTGATATCCATGTAACCTTACTCTCTAGTGCCTAGTAATGCACCAGCCAGCGTAGACTAACACAGAATCTGCTCACCAGAGTGGGCATTCAACATGTCTCTAAAAGGCCTAGACATGCTTCTTCAAGGTTCAGCTTCATGTGGTTTCAGTGTGATATGTGCAGTCAGTGATGCCCAGGCATCTAGTATGTCAGCTTCAGGAGTTTGAGCCAACAGGCAGCCCTCTCCTCCAAGGGAAAATAACAAACAAACAAACAAAAACAAAACAACTCCCCCCCCAAAAAAACCCCTCACAAAGTTAGTGTAGATCTTGATGTAAGAACACAAAGTCCAATTTCCCACTCTGCCACAGACTTTCAAATTTTAGCTGCTATTCTTGGGCTTCAGAAATAGTCATAATGTTCAATAGCTGTTGACCAGCCCTAGGGAAAATTTTTACCACAAATCAGTCAATGTGATACACCACATTAATGAAATGAAGAATAAAAATTATATGATCATCTCAATAGATGCAGGAAAAGCATTTGACAAAATTCAACATCCATTCATGATTAAAAAAAAAAAACACTCAACAAACTGGCTATAGAGGGAATGTTCCTCAATATAATAAAGGCCATATATGACAAGCCCATAGCTAACATCATATTCAATGATGAAAAGCTGAAATCTCTTCTCTAAGATCAGGAACAGAACAAAGGTGCCCACTCTTGCCACTTTTATTCAAAATAGTACTGGAAGTCCTAGCCAGAGCAATTAGGCAAGAAAAAGAAATAAAAGGCAAGAAGAAGAAATTTTTAAATTGGAAAGGGAAAAGTAAAACTGTCTCTATTTGCAGATGGCATGATATTATAAATAGAAAATGATAAAAATTCCACCAAAAAATGGTTAGAATTTAAGAAATTATTTTAAATTAAAATTTCAGGATAAAAATCAATATACAAAAATCAGTTGCATTTCTATACACTAACAATGAACTTTCAGAAAGAGAAATTAAGAGAACAATTCCATTTACAATTGTATCAAGAAGAATAAAATACCTAGAAAAAAATTTAACCGAGGAGATAAAAGATCTGTGCACTGAAAACTGTAAGACACTGATGGAAGAAATTGAAGACAACACAAATGCATGGAAAGATATTCCATGTTCATGGACTGGAAGAATTAATACTCTTAAGATGTCCATATTAGCCAAAACAATCTACAGACTCAATGGAATCTCAATCAAAATTTCAATGATGTTTTTTTCACAGAAATATAAAAAACAATCCAGAAATTCATATGAAGCCACAAAGAACCCTGAATAACCAAAGCAATCTTGAGAAAGAAGAACACAGCTTGAAGATCACACTTCCTGATTTCAAACTATATTACAAACTACTGTATTCAAAACAGTATGGTATTGGCATAAAAACAGACATATAGATCAATGGAACAGAATAGAGAGCCCAGAAATAAATCCACACATATATAGTCAATTAATTTATAACAAAGGAGACAAAATATACAATGGGGAAAGGATAGTGTCTTCAATAAATGATATTGGGAAAACTTGACAGCCACATGCAAAAGAATGAAACTGGACCCCTATCTTACACCATACAGAAAAATCAACTCAAAATGGATTGAAGACTTGAACTTAGGACCTGAAACCATGAAACTCTTAGAAGAAAACATAAGGGGTAAGCTCCTTGACATCAGTCTTGGCAATTATTTTTTTTAATTTGACATCAAAAGCAAAGGCAACAAAATAAAAAACGAAGTTAAACTACATCAAGCTAAAAAGCTTCTGCACAGCAAAGGAAATTATCAACAAAATGAAAAGGTAACCTACAGAATGGGAGAAAATATTTGCAAATCACATATCCGATAAGAGGTTAATACCCAAAATATATAAAGAATTCATACAATTCAATAGAAAAACAAAACATAAATACAATTTAAAAATGGAAGAGAAACTGAATAGAAATTTTCCCAAAGAAAACATACAAATGGCTAACAGGTACTTGAATATGTGCTCAACATCATTAAATCATCAGGGAAATTCAAATTAAAACCACAATGAGATATCACCTCACAACTGTTAGAATGGCTGTCATCTAAGACAAGGGATAACAAATGTTGGCAAGGATGTGGAGAAAAGGAAACCATTGTGCACTGTTGGTGGGAATGCAAATTGGTGCAGACACTGTGGAAAACAGTATGGAGATTCCTCAAAAATTAGTAACAGAACTACTGTTTGATCCAGCAATTCCACTTTTGGGTATATACCCCCCAAAAATGAAATCATTATCTTGAAAATATATCTGTACTCTCATGTTCATTGCAGCATTATTTATAATAGTCAAGACATGGAAACAACCTAAGTGTCCATCAGCAGTTGAATGGTTAAAGAAAACGTGAAATACATATGAATATTATTCAGCCATAAAAAAGAAAGAAATCTTGTCGTTTGCAACATGAATGGACCTTGAAGACATTATGCTAAGTGTCTTAGACAGAGAGACAAATACTGTATGATCTCACTTATACATGGAATCTAAAAATCCAAACTCATGGAAACAGGGAATAGGTTGGTGGTTACCAGAGGCTGGGGGTGGGATGTGAGGAATTGGGTGAAGGTGGTCAAAAGGCACAAACTTTCAGTTATAAGATAAATTAGTCATGGGGATGTGATGTACTGTACGGTGACTGTAGTTAACAATAGTGTATTGTATGCTTGAAAGTTGCTAAGAGACTAAATCTTGAAAGTTCTCATCACAAGAAAAAAATTTGTAACTATGTGTGGTGATGGATGTTAACTGAACTTATTGTGGTAACCATTTTGCAGATATACGTATATCAAATCATTATGTTGTACACCTTAAATTAATACAATATTATATGTCAATCACAACCCAAGTTAAAAAAATAATAGGAGAAACTTGAGGTGGCATATGGTAGGGTACATGGAACTTCATGTATTATCTGCTCAATTATTCTGTACATCTAAAATTGTGCTAAAAAGACTATTAATTATTTTTAAAATTGTTGACCAACTCAAGACAATACGGATGAGAAACTGGTGGCAGAACGTCCTTTCTGAGGTCTGAGGGAATTCTAGCTGCCTCTATGTGTACAGAGTTAGTGGGGGATTTACATAGCAGCCAGGCTTCTTAGTGGAATGCTGAATTAGGGTTCTTGGTAGCTCTAGTTCTTGAAAATTCTAGTTTACAAAACCAGCTTTGAGAAATCCTTAATAACTCACCTCTCTGATGAGTAGTAGTTCACATAGTCCTTGGTTGTTAGTAAAAATGGCCCTTGATGGAAATGCATATGGCTTTCCCATAACAATTGAAGCCGGGGCTTGGCATTTTGAACTAAATATGTGACCCACCGAGGGGCTCTCTCCTGGACCATGTGTCATGAACCATATGTGTTTATTGCTGCTCTGGACTAGCAAGAATGGGGAGATGGGAGTTCTGCTCATTCTGACAGAATTCTAACTATAGGGCCAAGGGTCTCCCTTCCAGCAACTGGGGAGTTGGTTCAGAACTGGAATTCTATCAAGCCCAGTGGCCCCGTCCAGGAATGCTTTGCCTTCTGATCTTCTTCAGTGGCCTCAGCTCTTTGTAACTGGAAAATATTAAGGAGAAATGCCAATTTTCAGTAACTCTACCTACCCTCTCTTTTATTCTGTGCCCATAGACTGCCGTTCCATCCACATTGGGCTTTCAGTCCCCAGTTACCCTCACAGAAAAAGAGACCCGAAGGGACATCTTTCAGGCCTGCAAAAGGTCCACTGGGGCTTGCGGCCAGAGAAGCCGCAGCAGGGGCTGGCCAGTGCCTGCAGCACTGTGGATCATGTCATCAGGACACGTGAGTTCTTGAGGGGACCATTCTGGGGAGCCGTCTGCTGGGTGGTCCAGATGGGGCAGGGCGGGGCAGGGCAGGGCAGGGCAGGGGGGTTCTCTGGAGAATGTGAGGAACGCCCCATGTTGCTCAGGCCTCTCAGTCCCCTCTGCTCTGCTGCCATGGCAGACCAGCCTCTCTGCTCAGGGACACCTTTAGTCAGGCTGAGCCCCTGTCCCTCTCTGGTGACTTTGAGACCTCTGCTCTGATCCATTCTGCCTTGATTTCACAGTTTAATTCTCAGAATTATTTCCTGTTTCCAAATTCCTAGGGGCCACACAGCCGTTGCCCGAAGAGCCAATAACAAACATGAGTGTCTGGCGTGAGGTGTTGTGCTCAGTAAACTGAATTCCTTATTGCATTCCCCCGACCCTCGCTCTTCACCTGAGCTTGAAGGAATGGTCTGGAATTGTCTGGGCACCCTCCTCCTCAGCTTGCAGAGTCCTGGAGGCTTTCTCCCAGGACAGCAGAGCCCCTGAGGCCTTCCTCTGCTGTTGAGGAAATCAGTTCTGGGCTGGTTAAACATCAGTCTTTTGTTCTTTCCTGTGGAAAGAAAAGTATCAATCTTAGGAGGAGTGAAAAGATTAGAGCACAACTGTGACATTTTATCCTTTTGAGCCTTCGCTGTTTCTAGGGACATGATTTCACCTGCAGCATATCCCAAATCTGCATAATAAATGGTACCTAATTGGTTTCTACTATATAGTTCCACTGTCTTGAGCAAGGCAAAATGAGTTATTTTACCATCTAAACCTTCAAAAGAATGTCAGAGGCAGTAACAACCTCTTAACATTCCTGTAGGAGACCTGACATACACGCTTGCGAAGGCCATCTGAGTCACCCCCAACCCTGCACTGCCCTGAACAACTGCTGTCATTGGCACCAAGTCTACCAAAGCCTGTGACTTTTCCAAAGTAAATGTGCCTCTGTGGGAGAAGGGTTAATGGGGAGTCCTTTGGAGGTGTCTAGTTTAAGAGATAAGCTTTGATTAAAATATGCATGTGCACACATACACACAAACATGCACACACAGGCTTATGCACACATGCATGTTCGGGGTAGACATATCAGAGACCCAAAGGAGGGCTAGCCTGGAGGGAAGGCCTGCTCCCCATGTTGGATCTGGATGCTCCCACTCACTCTCTGGGGCATTCTCCTGTCACCCCACCACATTCAGAGGTGAAGTCACCCTTTCAAAGTTGAGTCTGCTGGATCCTTCCTGAGTCAGGGAAGAGGAAAGTGGGTTAGAGCTGGTGCTCTCTTATCGAAGGGTTTGGAGGAGGTCTAACAAATGGTATTTGCTGATGCAACATGGTGCATCACAGAAGTGGTCATGAACGGTGGATTTTATGTTGTTTTGGTGGTTTCTGGTTAATGGGACACTGGTTTTCACTGGAAACCAAAGGGGAGGGAATGGAGAATACTTTGGTACGTTTGCACATTCAGTTCATTCTCTTCACAGCCTGTTACTCCCATGCATGTCACATGGCATGGCTGTGGAACAGGGGAGAGAATGGGAGGGCCTAGGAGGACAGGAAATTTCAGGCCATGTCTTTCAAGCTGGGGTAAAGTAAGAACCCCTTTTAAAGGGAAAAGTGGTTGTGGACCCATGAAAATGCATTTGTACATTTGTAGAGCCCCAGGGGACCATAAAAATCCCAGTTTGAGAAATAATATCTTAATTAAGGTTTTATTCTGTAAAAGTATCTTACATTTTTGAATTATAACAACAGAAAAGTTTTGCCCTTATATCTAATGAAAGAAATCTTTTTAAGATTATCATCAAAATGGAAACATGAAATTAAAAAATTCTAATAGATCCCACCTACCCCTAAGAATACTTTCCAGACCACAGTTCCAGACATGCTGACTTAAGGGGGCCACAAAGCCTGCTAGCAAAGTCAACAGCCACCGCAAGTTTTCTGTAGCCCATGGGGGCTGAGCTTGTTCCGGCCATTCTCTTAGGGGTGGTAGAGGTTCACCCCTCAGTCCTTCACTTCTTTCAAACCAAACAGGGCATTGTGTGTATGATGCAAATATAAACCCTGCTCCACCACATCCCAGGGTCAGTAACAATGACACGAGGAAGGGAAAACAAAACAGTGCCCAAGTAATTTTACTGCATCATCTAGATAATTGCCTGAATCTGCCACTTTTCTTTGCTGTAGGACAACTGACCACATGTGTTTTCCCTCTCTGAGTGTCCTGTCTATTCTATGAATCCATTCAGACAGCCCAGGCAGGTGGTCTAGCTGGCCACAAAGTCCAAGTGGGACCAACCTCTACAGAAGAGGGGAATCATGCAGAACGGAGGGCGTGGGTGCTGGCCAGGCAGGTGGCTAGACATAGCTAGGCCTGAGAGTAAAGCAGGCTGTGCAGATGAAGGATTGACAGGTGACTCCTTTAGTTTCTGCCTCACAAAACAATGACAAGAATTTGTACCATGAAATGGTATTTCATTGTAATTTTGTTAACTAAATGTATACTGTTAATAAAAAGGAGATATTATTACCCTCATCTTCAGATTGGGAAATCAAGGTTTGAAGAGATGTAGTGTGATACAGCGGTAATCAGTGAAACTAGAATTTGAACACAAGGTCTGTAGACTCTAAAACCTGTGTGTGTCCCTTCCACTACACTACTATCCTTTGTAAGTTATCACTGGTCAGTCACCATGTTGGATATGGGCTGAGAATTGTATCCTTTTAAGCAGCCAAATTGCCTTATGATGACGGGGATAGGTAGGTAGTAGTTACACCATGATATGATACGCCATAGCAGTTGGATTACCACCCCTTCTTCCAATATGGATATAATTTAGGAAGTCAGTACTTAGCAGCCAATCAATTTTGACTCCAGCAGAGCATAGGCAGGGAATAGAACCATCAAGCTGTGGTGAGAATCAGCAAGTACCATGCTTCCTTCCCTGGAAAGAATGCATTTTCTGGCTCTGAGAACCTCTTGAGAGCTCTTACAAGCAAGAGGGTAAAAAGCAGCTGTAGAAATATGGCTGCCCTTTGGCATCTCTTGGCTGGTGTTAAGAACCGGAGCCAAGATCTAAGAGGAACAAGACCGGCCAAGTTCAACCTGGTGTGTAGGCACTAGGGTCTCAGCGCCTTCGTCTGCAGAGTGAAAGATTGTTGTAGGGTGACCAACTGTTTCAGTTTAACTGGGATGGAGGGCTTTCCCAGGACATGGGACATGGGACTGTCAGTGCTAAAACCGGTCAGTCCGAAGCAAACTGGGATGTTGGTCACACTAAGTTGTGAGCTCCTAGATGAAATATAAACAGACATGAAGTATTTCGCATGGTGCACAGTGCATGACAGGCACTTGACATATGTTACTTCAACTGATCTATGTTAACCCAATTTAAAAGCACTCCTTGGGCTGCCCTGGTGGCGCAGTGGTTAAGACTCTGCCTGCCAATGCAGGGGACACAGGTTTGAGCCCTGGTCCGGGAAGATCCCACATGCCGCAGAGCAACTAAGCCCGTGCACCACAACTACTGAGCCTGCGCTCTAGAGCCCACAAGCCACAACTACTGAGCCCACGCACCACATCTACTGAAGCCTGAGTGCCTAGAGCCTGTGCTCTGCAACAAGAGAAGCCACCACAATGAGAAGCCTGCGTACTGCAATGAAGAGTAGCCCCCACTCGCCGCAACTAGAGAAAGCCTGTGTGCAGCAACGAAGACCCAACACAACCAAAAATAATAAATAAATAAAAATAAATAAATAAAAAATAAAAGCACTCCTTTACGAGTGGACATCTGGTTTGGCTGCCGTCACTGGTACTGAGAAGCTTATGAGATCCTTCTGGTGGGAGGCGTGTGAAAAAGTATTAAGGTCTTCTTCTACTTGCCAAGTATTGAACAACTCTAGGGTCACTAAAAGATCAAAACCACCACAAGATGAGCAGTAAGGGAGACGAAGGCTATTTTTTGGCCAGGTGTTTGAGCCTCATATGGTTCCAAAGGCTTTAGATTTCATGGGGTCTTTCTTTCCCATTTCTTTTTATTTATTTATTTGTTTGTTTGTTTGTTTATGGCTGCATTGGGTTTTCGCTGCTGCACACTGTCTTTCTCTAGTTGCAGCGAGCGGGGGCTACTCTTCGTTGCAGTGTGCGGACTTCTCATTGCAGTGGCTTCTCTTGTTGCGGAGCACAGGCTCTAGGCACGCGGGCTTCAGTAGTTGTGGCGCACGGGCTTAGTTGCTCCGCGGCATGTGGGATCTTCCCGGACCAGGGCTCAAACCCGTGTCCCCTGCATTGGCAGGTGGATTCTTAACCACTGTGCCACCAGGGAAGTCCCTCTTTCCCATTTCTGATGAGGAAGGAGCAAGCGTTGGGACAGAAGACAAATTTACCTCTAAATCATCTGCTCCACTAAGGAGCTCCTGAGACAGGCTGTGTTTGCAACATAGGAGCAAAGACAATTGGATTTCTTTTAGAGTTCGAAGCGTTAAAATGAGGTGGTTTCCTCTGTCTACTTTACCAACTTGTTTCTGAGAAGGAGTGGTAAAGAGAGGAGCAGAGACAAAGGGGAACAGGAGGGACGAAAGGGGAAAGAGTATAGTCCTAGGCCTTTTAGGCATGCCCCACTTCGGTGTGTGTGTAGTGGGGGGAGGTTGGGCAGACAGGAAGGCAAATTCAAAATTCCTGAAGGAAGCCTGTATTTGCTCTTCTCTCTCTTCTTGCCCTTGACATCTTAAAACCTGGATTTCCTGGAATTATCAACATAGCATTCAAACAAACAAAAGCACAAACAAACAAAAACCCCTATTGGAAGGGAATCCTGAGTTAGTGACCTTAAGACCTAAGGGGAAATTAGGGTTGAAAGCTCAGTTTGCAAGTGAACCAATGAAAGTTCTAATAAATACAAAGTTATTATAACCCATATATGTTACCTGGATTTACCTTATTCCTTGAGAGTTAGTGTCCTTACCTCTGCCTAAATTTCTGTGAATTTCCAGCGACTTCCAGTCTCAGTATCACTGTAGCTCCAAGTCCTGCCTGCTGGGCTCACAGTCTCACTGTGTCTCACCTCCTGTACCTGTTCTCTGCCCTCACCTCCAGCTCCAGCTCAGGCATGGGATTCAGTCCTCCTTTGGTCTCCCCCAGATTGGTCACATACCACATACAAGTGAGCAGCAGACTTTCTTGAAGTTCAGAACCATGGAGCAGTTTTACCTTGCAGAGATACACAATTTTTAAAGTAAGATACTAGATATCCCCTTTCTTTAAAATCCCCTGGTCACAGGAAATTTCCTATTGGCCACTTTTCTCTGCAGTTTCAGCTTCCTACCATATTGGCAACTCCCACCTCACCCCCACTCCCCCTCGCCAGTTCCGTCACATCTCCTGCTTCTCAGTTTTCAGCCACCCCCCAGCTTCTCCTCTCCCTCCCAACACATACACTCACTCCCCTCCCTTTCAGTCACATCAATTTCCCTCTGCCCACCTTAGCTCAACACCCATTTTTGCACAGCTAAAGACACACAGTGTGTTGAACTAAACACAAAGACCATCACCTCTAAGTCTAGCCCTTTAGTTAGATTTAACATTCTTTTATAACATTTACACTTGCAGGGTTTTTTTAAATTTATTTATTTATTTATTTATTTTTGGCTGTGTTGGGTCTTCGTTTCTGTGCAAGGGCTTTCTCCAGTTGCAGAGAGCGGGGGACGCTCTTCATCGCGGTACGTGGGCCTCTCACTATCGCGGCCTCTCTTGTTGCGGAGCACATACTCCAGACGCGCAGGCTCAGTAGTTGTGGCTCACGGGCCTAGTTGCTTCGCGGCATGTGGGATCCTCCCAGACCAGGGCTTGAACCCGTGTCCCCTGCTTTGGCAGGCAAATTCTCAACCACAGAGCCACCAGGGAAGCCTTCCACTTGCAGTTTTTGAGAAGGTATACAGAAGAAAACCTCCCTATCCTAGAATTTCATATAATGGAGACGCATGATTAATATGGTAATTTGATCACAAGTATCAGAAACCTACTTGAGCTGTCTTGAACAAGGAGGGAGTGAGGGGGTGGGGGGAGAGAGAGTTAGTTTATGCTGTAAGAGCAAAGGAATTTCTCACAGTCCCAAAAGAACAAGCAACCAGGCTCAGCAGGAGGATGAGCACCCTCTCTGGGACTCATGGCCTTCCCCCTGCTTCTCCTGTAAGTCTGCTTTATTCCTCTCTCTCTGTAGCCTTTTCTGCCTCTCTGTGCCGTCAGCTTCCATTTTACATGCGCCTTCTCTCAGAAACCGTCAGGAAATGCCCAGCTATCTCAGAAACCGAATTCAGAATTTCCAGGCTTGAGTCAGGTGTCTGATTAACTGCTCCTTGTCCAATTAACCATGGCGAAGGGGCACAGGTCAAGCATTCCACAAACACGGCTACCCGAGAGTCATCCTTTGGGTGGGGGACTGTATGGGCTGGCAGACAACCCCAAAGCTACTGACGACAGGATGGATTCCCATAAACACTGCACGTCTGCAGATTCTCTCCTCTTCCTTCCCAGAGATCATATTTTGAGTTTATGGACTGCTGTCTAGAAAAAAAACCTTACTGACCGTGAAACTATGACTTGGAGTCTTCCAGTCCCCTCTTGAAGACCACCTCAGATGACTGCAAGCATGACTTTGGAGCCCTCAGTTTCTGTCTCTCCCACTCCGCAGTACTCGGGGGCCTTGAGCTTGGCTCCCTACCCAGCTCCATTTCCTTGTTGCTGCTGAGGCTAGTCCCAGCTGCTATACTCATGAGTTAAGCAGTGAAATTCACCTAGCAAATGTTTAGAGTGTCCATGCTGTGAGCTGAGAGAGAGCACCTCTGAAAAGACTCAGAGCTGAGGACCCTGGGTCCAAGTCCTCACGCTGACTTCCTGGTGGTGCTAAGTGCCTCCTAGCTCTTCTAGGAGTTGAAGACTTGCAGGTTGCAGTCCACACGGTGATGTTGTGCTTTGCTCAACTAATGACTGGACAGGTGCCCCCCTCCCTGCCCCCAGTAAAAGCACGATTCTGTTTGCTTCTTTTCGTGTGTTTCCTGAAGCTTGCTCCTGCAGAGGTTAGGTTTCTCCCAGAAACTGCTGGTTGAGTCCATACCTCCAGTTGGGCCATCGCTATGTGATTCTTGTTGTGAGCTATCAAGGGGCTATTATCTGTGGCCTTTCTCATTTGCAGATTAACTTGCATCAAGGGCCCGCAGTGCATTAGAGATGCGCTGATACCCTGATGCAGGAACCCAGCTCATAGAGCTAGGCTTCTGTGGGCCCGAGGGAAGGGAGTGGCCTCCGGGTGGAGTGGGAGGGGTAGAACAGGTATTTAGAAGCTGAAAAGGATTGAGCCCTTGGAATGTTTAAAAGGGCCGTTATTAGGGAGGAAAGTGTCAGACCTGTTGACAACATCAATCATAGCGATATTTACTGGGTAACTATGCCAAGCACTGTGCCAACCATGTCACATATATCATCTCATTTAACGGCCACCACAATCCAGTAAAGCAGGTGTGATTATTCCCACTTTATAGATGGAGAAACTAAGGCTAAGATTGCTTAATGCCTTGCCAAAATCCCACTGCTAGTAATTACCAGAGTCGGGAGTTGAACCTAGATCTGGGCTCTTAAAGCACCACACGAGTAAAGAGAATCTTCTGGCGTCCTTGGTGATCTCTCTCTGGGTGTTCCTCTGGGATTTTGAAGTCACCCACGGCCCCTGACTCGGTGTAGCGTGCAGGGTCTGCCCCGTGGCGCTCAGGAAGAAATGGGCCGACTTCAGCCTCAGTGCGGTACGAACTGTAGAGCCTGGGACCTTTAGAGGGGCCCATCTGCTCACTGCCCTGCCCTGCTAAGGAGCCCACCAAAGCAGGAAGTCCTTGGTGGGGGCATTTGCTTGGGGCCCCGCACCTAAAAACACAGCCCTGACCCTCTGCTGCTATGTTCTCAGCTTTAAAGTGGGCACACTTGATCCTTGAGCCGCAGGCATGAAGACATGGTAAGGGAGCGCAGGGCAGTGCAGGGTGAGGGCGTCAGCAGACTGCTGTCCTAACCTGGGGCCTGGTGGGGACTTCTGTGCTGTAAACTAGGTCTCCGATTTCTCATCCTCTCATCCATCGCTAAGCTCTCTCCCAGCTCTGAGACTTAGTGAATTCAGGGTTCAGAGCTCCTTGGAGCTGCAGCCACTCATGACCTCTAATCAACCTTGGCACATTGTAAGTATTCAGTAAGCACTTGTTGAACCAAACCCAGGAGATTAGGAATTTCTTAGCAGAGCAAAATAATTCCCCAGGAGGGTTCACCACACACCCTGAAGTGACCAGTTCCCACTGTCCATGGGCTCTCAGAAAATACCCACTGAGTGATAGTTGGCATTTTGTCTTAGAAGCAGACTAAGAGGGAAAGGACCAGGAGTTTGGGTTTAAGGTTGGGGAAGGAGAGAAACCAGCTGCATGGAATATTACTGACCAAGGGTGGTTGCTGTGAACATGAGGCCCCCCAGCCCCTCTCCCCCTACAACTCCACCTCCACCCTGGGGCTGTGCAGCTGAGAGAATCCAAGGGCCAGGACACCTGCAACCAAGGCACTTTAGGAGGCCCTGGGGAGTCTCAAGGAAAATCCTACCTTTGCCTCTATAAAGGGGCCTGAGGAGAGGTGCCTGGGCTCCCCTTGGGCCCCCAGGCTTGGCAGGAAGGGCCCATGGGGGAGGGGGAAAGGGGCAGTTCTGCCAGTCCTCTCAGAGCCTGCAGCTGCCACCCCCTGCTGCTGTGGAGACCCGGCTGCCTGCGGGAGGTTCTGCCCCCGCCACAGAGCCCTTCTGTCTCCACCGCACCTGAGAACCTGAGAACTCTCTCTCACTCTCCCCACTGCCTTTCTCTCTCTCTCTCTCTCTCTCTCTCTCACACACACACACACACAAAATTCTCTTATACTCACAATATCTTTAATTCACTCTCAATATTTTTTCCTCTCATGCTTACTACATCTTCTCACATACAACCCTCTCTCCAATTCCTCAGTCTTTCATACATTCCTTTTCTCTCTCCCCCACCCCCTCCCCCTCTCCCTCTCTTTCCCTCTCCCTCTTCTCCTCTCCCCACACCTCCCCTGGTGCTTAACTGGAAACAAAAGTGAGTTTGTTGTGCTCTGCTGGTGGGGAAGAGGACGTGTGAAGGCAGCAGCCAGGGTGGCAGCAGCAGAAACAGGCTGGGGCCAGAGGCAGTGTCCACAGCCGGAGACCCCAGCGCTCAGCTACTCCAGGGAGCAGGTAATGCCCCAGACAGGGCTGGTTCAGGCATCGCCCTCTCTGTCGGGTCTCATCATTTCATGACTGTTCCATTTATTTGCCTTCTTATTTGGCCTTGAAGGCGGAAAGGGATTGCAGATTTAGGGAATGGTAGGCACAAAAGGTCCAAGGAGTGATGTGCTCTCCTCTTCAGAGAACTGTGTGTGGTCTGATGTGGCTGGGGTCCAGGGCATGTAGGGTCAAGAGTGGCTGGGGTCCACAGTGTCTGGGCTTAAGGATGGCTGGTGTCCAGGGTGGCTGGGATCCAGGGTAACTTCGGTCCAGAGTATCCAGGGTCCAGGGTGGCTGGAGTCTGGGTTGTCTGGAGGAGGAACATGACAACCTACCAGGGCAGGTTAGGGCCAGATCATGAGAGATGTTTTGAGCCATGTCATAGACCCTAGGCTTTAGGTAATAGAGAGCTATTGAATGTTTTTCACCTGGAGAGTAACGTGACCAAATCTACATTTTAAAAGAGTAGTTCTTGAACGCTGATCTCATGGAGAATTGGTGTGCCCTCTCAGAATCAGGCAGTCATAGTCTTCTCCCAGTTTAAGGAAAAAATAAGGTTATGTGTTCAATTGTTAAATTTTCTTCTATAAAATTTCCTTAAATCTTTGACGTCTGCTAGCAAGTGTCAATAATCAATAAAAAGGACTAAGTTTAAAGTAGTAGAAAAATTCGGAAATAAAAATCCATTTAAATAAATGCAGTCCATTGAGATAAATTGGTAGTATTTTCTGCTAGTAAAATTATTTCTAACTCATATGCACAATATTTTATGGTGCTGCTCAAAGAGCACCATGACTCCCAGGAGTTTGCCATGTGAACGTTTGCAATGTCTTAAAGCAAACTCTGGTGCTACATAGGGAATGAGATGGGTGGGGTAAGCAGAGGCAGTGGGAGCAGTAGGTGGCTCTTGCGATGATAGGAATAGGAGATAATGAGAACCTGAACAAAGGTGGTGGCAATGGTGGGAAAAAGGGAGAGAGCTAAAAAATAGTCAGGAAGTGAGTGGAAGACGTTAGTGTCTGATTGGACATGGATGATGAGAGAGAAGGAGGCTTCAGGAGTGAGCCCAAGACTTCTCCTCTGGAGAAGAGTAGCTGGGTAGCCAGGAGCACTATTAATCAAAACAGAGGAGGGCAAGGTTGGGGTGTTGGAAGACGGGAGGCAGGGCTGCTTTGAATATGTTGAGATTGACTCGAGAAGGCTGGAGAACTACCAGATGGAGCAGTCCAGCTGGCAGTCGGAAATGCTCAGTAAGTCAGGACCTAGAGACGCGGGTAACCTCGGCTATAGGGTGACACCAAAAAGAACATGAGGTGGTCCAGTAGGGGTGTAGAAAGAGAGGAGACAAGAAGGCCAAGGAGGAATCCTGGGGAAGATCAAGATTTAAGTGAGACGTGCAAGAAGGGCCAGGGAAGGAGTCCTCAAAGAGATAGGAAAAAATATCAAGAAAGTGCTATCTTATAAGAACCAAGAGCATTTCAGTTCAGAGGGAGCAGGAGTCCTGAGAAGGAGTCCTCAAAGAGATAGGAAAAAATATCAAGAAAGTGCTATCTTATAAGAACCAAGAGCATTTCAGTTCAGAGGGAGCAGTCAGCACCACTCATGTCCCAGAGACATAAGCCAGACCATAGCTTCACAGTGTTGTAGGTTTGATTGATTTTATTGACTTATTGATTTGAGAATAGAACAAGAGAGATCTGAGAGCAGGGTTGTAAACTTGGATGCTTAGTATAAATGAGATTAGCAGGTAATAATAGGGAGTAGTGGGGACTGTGGAAAACTAAAATGCATATTCTTATCCATTACTGAGCTCTAATTGTTGTCAGGTAGGAACATGGGCACTGTCATCAGAGTATCCGAATTTTCAAGAAAAGTCAGAAATCTAGATTTTTATATGCAATCTCATAATTCTTTATATTAGCAACAATTTCAAAAACTTTTATACTCTATGAGGGCTGAATTAAACACATCTTTGAGCTTCCAGTTTAAAATCTCTGCCTTAGTCAATGTCCTTAGTGTGGTGGGGATGAATCAGTTGCAGCAGGTTGGGAAATGATTAGGTAAGGAGGAAATAGAGGCAGCGAGTGTAGACCTCCCCTTCAATAAGTTGAGGAGAGAGAAGGGAAAAAGAGAGCAGCAGAGCTTAGAAGGCAGGCAGGATCAGGGGAAGGTGTTTCATGGTAGGAAGAGCTGTTTATGGGTTGAGAGAAAGAGGGTGGAGGGAGAGAAGTTGAAGACCCAGGTAAGGAAAGACTCGTTGACGAAATAAGGATCCAGTAGAAGGGAATAGACGGGGCCAGAGATAGGCTAGAGGAAGAACTCTTGTTCAGAGATAGACTGCAGCAGTGGTTAGGACACAGAAGCACTGGAAAGGAGGAAGTTGATGGATTTCATGCCTGGAGGTCTTATTTTCTTGGTGATGTGGGATAAGAGATAGATCAAGAGGCTTGCAGAGAGGAGCAAAAGTTAGTGGTGGCGTGGAGGAACATGGGAAAGGGCATGCAAGGATGAGTGGAAGTGGCTGTACTTCTGAGACCTGTTAACAGTGGAAGCCCCCCATTTGTACAGCTGGGTGGTTTTCACCAGAGAGACTCATGAGCCTGAGTGCTAAGCTTGGTGGCAAGGGGGATTGGCACCTGTTATATTCCAGGCCCTGTGTCACATGTTATTCTCCTTACCTGATTTATTGGGACAATAACCCTGTTCACTCAGACTGAATTCTCTCATGAGTAAGTAGCAACTCTGAGATTCATACCCACATCTAGATGGATTGAAAGCCTAGCGTGTGCCTTGCATCCACCGTACCACCATACCACACTGCCTCTCCCTGCACCCCAGGACACATGTGAAGAGGTGGAGATTGGGCCAGTGAATTCTTGTTTGGGCATCAGCTGCCTGGTTTTATTGGGAAGTCAAGGAGTAAGAGACTGGAGACTGTGATGAGAAGGGTAGTTGAAATTATTGACCATTGGGAGTCCATGGAGAAATAAGTGAAAGCCAAAGGGATGATAAACTGAGGGGATAGAGAGGCTTGGAGGAAGAGGAAGACTTGATGAAGCGTAAAGACAGTCAGTGAGAGACTGAACCAGGGCAGGGGCAATGGGATTGGTGAGGAAGGAGAGTATTCTCGAAAACTTTTAATGTGGGAGTGGAGGTGAGAGAAAGAGGTGAGGTGAGGATGATGCCAGCGTGTCTAGCCTGTGCGGTTGGGTGGACAGTTATGCCTCTAACCAAGGCATTCAATGTTGTGTGATACCTCTCTCTCTCCGGCCCACCATGCCCTAGACACACTAACCAGCACACCCCACCTCAGGTCTTTGGCACGCCTGCAGCACTCTTCTTCCAGATATGCAGAAGTGGTTCATTCTCATTTTTCAAGTTCCAATTCAAATACGCCCTCCTCAGAGAGGCCTTTCTTGACTATGCTATCTAATATAGCTCCGTGGTCTTTTTTTTTTTTTCAGAACACTTATTACTACTTATCACTGAACTGAATTTTGTGGATTTGTTTACTTGTTTATTGTCTGTATCTGCCACTGGAGAGGCTCAAGAGATCAAGAATATATGGGCCTCCTTCACAGCTTTGTTTCCCTACACCTAGACCAATGCCTGGCACATAGTAGGCATTCATTAAATATTGAGTGAGAGAAAGAAGGAAGAGAGGGAGGGAGGGAGGAGGGAGGGAGGAAGAAAGGGAGGCGGGGAGGGAGGGAGGCAAGGAGGGAAGGCAGGAGAAGCATGTTTGGGGAAGAGTATGTGTTCCGTGTCAGAATGCTGACTTGAGGTGCCTGAGAGACACCCAGAAGGCGACATCCCCTGGGCAGTTGGAAAGCAGACTGGGAGCTCAGGGATAGACTGTTAGGTTGCTCATGAAGAAAGTGGGCCCACGTGCCACACTGGTACAAGCACATCCTTTCACATGTCTGATTGCCCCTTCAAGGCCAATGCTGGGAGTTGAGTGTGTGGAGTCCAGTGGAAAAGGGGTCCCTCTGGGCATGTTATGCTCAAGTTGGGACAGAGTTTTTCTCCCCTCACTTATTTGTTCTGTTCCCTGTCCTTGCTGCTGCCCTGGCTTTGGCCATTTTCCGTCTTTCTTCAGTGTCAGCTACAAGACCCAGGAGTCTGAATACAGACTAAATCCTTTCATGTCTTTTATCTTGAAGAATATCCCACCTACATCCAATCCACAGAAACTTGAGTCTAGCTTTGCCCAGAGGGTGGACTTCGTTTTACTGAATTAGGAAATACTTTTTTTTTTTTTTTTGTGGTATGCGGGCTTCTCACTGCTGTGGCCTCTCCCGTTGCGGAGCGCAGGCTCAGCGGCCATGGCTCACGGGCCCAGCCGCTCCGTGGCATGTGGGATCTTCCCGGACCGGGGCACGAACCCGTGTCCCCTGCATCGGCAGGCGGACTCCCAACCACTGCGCCACCAGGGAAGCCGTGGGTCGGGGAATACTTTGCCCTTGCCCTTGGGTCCTGCTGCATTTTGGCTGGCCTCTACCTCCCGCGGGGCACTCAGCAGAACCTGCTGCCCTCCTTTTGCAGGGTCTCCAGCTGCTGAGCAGCTCCAGGACATCCTGGGGGAGGAAGATGAGGCTCCCAACCCCACCCTCTTCACAGAGATGGACACTCTGCAGCACGACGGAGACCAGATGGAGTGGAAGGAGTCGGCCAGGTGAGGCAGAACCCCGGAGACAGGTAGAGGGGCCTTTCCACTGCAGTCTGCCCGGGCCCAGGCGGAGCTGACCAGTGGCATCTCATACCTTGAGTTCTACTAGGGCGCTTCCTGGCCCCCAAAGACCCACCTACTTGCCTTTCTTGGTGGCAGAACTGGGTTGGATGCTAAGGAGAAAACAGAAACTTATGGCTTTGTCTCATCCTCAGAGAAATGAAAATCCTGGTGGGAAAGTAGAACAGACACCCATGAAACCATGAGAGAGTAACACAGGGGCATATATCCTTTCATGTCAAGTGGTCCAAACTAAATGTTGTAGAAGGGAAAGCACCGAGCAGGCTGGGGCAGACAGGAGGGCTTCCTGGAGGAAGAAGAATGCGTGCCAGGAAACACCTACTTGGGGAGCTCCAGTGAGCACTGAAGCAAAGGGATTTGGCAGAGTCTGGGGCAGGACAAGCAGGGCGTAGCCCTGGAGGCACACGTGGGAAGCAGAGAGAGCTGTGTATATAGGGGCAGTAGAAGGAAGAGAAGAGCCGAAAGGCTGGAGGAGAACCACACGGTGAAGTCTCAGGAGCCAAGGGAGAATCAGGGTAAGGAGTAGCGCTGGCCACACCCAGTGCCTGGGGCAGAGCAGCCTCTAAATTGAGCTGGACTGATCAGCGGCCTCAATGCTGCCAAGGCCTCAAGGAGAAGGCAGAATACAGCAGGGGCAGCAGGAGGGGCTGGTGAGAGGAGGAGGGACCCTGGGGCAGAAGTTGAGAGTCTGCAAGCAGAGCGTACCAATGTTTCTCAACCTTTTTTTATATTAATGTCCCCCCCACCAAAATTTTAAATTTAAATTAACTTTGTTAAACTAGAATTAAATTTATTTCTAATGAGAGGAATGAAATGCTAAGAAATTAAATGTTGTCAGGTAGGTTTGAGCTTTGGAGTGCCACAAACCATTGTAATATCTTAAACTTTTTTGCTCTCCTAAGAACCAATGCTTGCCCCCTTGGGGCTGATATTGCCCCCGTTGAGAATGCCTGAACGAACTGCCAAGCTGTGCCCAAGGTGGCTTTGCCTGGGGGCCACCATGACACCCAGGGCCTGGCAGCTGCCCCAGTCACAGCCTGGGCCCCTTTCTCACCTACCAACCTCACTCACCTCAGTAGCTCTTCTGTAGAACGAGGTGCGGATTTAACATTCCCAAGCTTCCCCCTCCAATCTCTCCTGGAAAAAGAAAAAAAGAAAAAAGGCCATTGAGTGACTAGCAAATTCCTGCAGGCCTCAGAAGGAATGAATTCCTAGCCTCATGGCTGGGCCCAGTCCCTGTCTGGAAGCTGTGGAGCCTCTTCTTATCAGCCCATTCAATGAGCCCTTACTACGTGCCAAACAACCCTCGTTTTATAGGTGAGGATAGTGAGGTTTAGAGGGTCAAATAGATACAAGGGCCAGAGCCTGCAGGCAGCTGAGTCTGGCTGCTAGCCCAGGGCTATCTGACTCTCCAACTTGAGTGCTTATGAACTTCGTCATGTTTTCTCCAATTTCTCAGCCACTTCTCTCCCCTTCCTTCAACTTCCAGGGACTCTGTTTTGATTTCCATGGGAGGATATAATTCTGGAGGGAATGCAACCGGTGTGAGAGATAAACGGCGACAGCCACAGAGCCCAGGACATCCATCCAGGGCTGATAAGAGAGGGGAGGACATTTCAAATGACCAGGGCCCAGTCTGTGCTACTGTGGCTTAATGCCTCTGAGGGGCTTGTACCTCCCTGGGCAAATGACTTTCTTGTCCAGGGTGGGCATATAGAGAGAAGGAAAGTTGAGAAAGGCCTTCTCCAAGGCCCAGTAGGAAGAGGGTGACTTCTCCCTACCCTGGGTAAGGTGTGCATTCAGAATCCCTGGTAATAGTTGCCAGGACCAGACTTTCCATGAGGGCCTATCGTACGCACCCACAGAGCCCTTGCTGAGAAGGCCCCAGGGCTGTCAGAGACATGATTGTTGCCATAGACGAAATACCCAGTTTCTCTCTGAGTGTTGATCCATAGAGCCTTGCTCACTATAGACCCTGCAATGAAAGCGATAAACTGTAGATAATGATGTTTCTGGAAGAAGGCTCCTTTAAAATTTAAAGGGGCCTGGGGTTACCATCTGCAAACCAGGTTGTTTCCCCACAAGTCAGGCTTTCCAAGGACAGCATTTAAGGAGCCCTGGGAAGGGCCCCAGTGTAACCCAAGTTGACCTCAAACCCATAGCAAGAGGAAAGTGGAGGCTGGAAGAAGTTAAACAGCTGAACCCAATTCCAGGTTGATGGAGAAAGGAGCATCTTGAGGGCCAGCTTTGGGGCAGGAAGCAGTGGGGGGAGAGCCGCTCAGGCCTCCTTATCTCGAGCTCCTTTCTCCACCCCAGCCTCCTTTAATCTTCTCTCCAGCTCCCCCCAGCTGGTTTGCAGCTCACTGTTGGAGGTCTGAGCAGTAGGCCTCTGCAGAAGTCAGAGACAGGGTTTGGTTATCGGTGAGCAAGTCCACCTCGGCCTGGACAGCTGTGCTGGGGGCTCCTCCTGGCAAACTGCATCAGTAGAGGTGCTCCGGGCCGGGCCTGTTAGGGGCCTGTCACCCCACCAAAAAATGGGAAGAATTTCCCTCAGCTGACAGGCTGTGCCATCTACTCAGGGAAGCCAGAGGTCTCGAAAGTTTCCAGAATACAAGAATCAGCAAATCCTAGTGGGTTCTGGGCCTTCTTGGAATAACAGGAGAAAATGATAGGAGGCGGGAACAACCCCTCATGTGGACACTCAGGCCCTGAGAGGGTTGCAGGTTTGTACCCACATCAAAGAGATTGGGGGAGGGGACCTTTTAATAAAAGTATTTAATTTGTTATGGGAGTGTTTGCTTTATTGAGTTAGGAGATTAACAGAGTGAAAATCTCAAATCCGCAAGGAATTTTCCCTGGCAGTGCTTTTCTGGGGGTTATTAGTTTGGGGGATGTTTTGGGCCCTTGGGGAAAGAATCACCACTGGACAGACTTAAGTGGTTTTTGGAGCTCCACTGAGCCTGGCCCTTTGTGCGTGATGGGGACTGTGTGTGTGGGCATCATTTCTAATGTGATCCATGCTGGTAGGTCAGGCTGTCAATAAGATAGATTTTTATTAAATTTGTCTCTTTTGCGTTCCCGGGAGGGGAGTGCAGCTAGCTGTTTGCTGATACTGACCTTGCCTGAAGGGAAGCTTGGGTTGGGTGGGGCGGGGTGGACCCCCTCACTGTGAGTAAACAATTTACCCATAATTCCATTGTCTCTCAAGCTTGAATCTGCCTGGCTGCAGGGGATGAAGGGAAGGAGAATGATATGGGCTGGAAGCCAACCAAGTGTGGAGGGGCTTTTGGGGTTACTCAAAAATACAGCTTTGAGACTTCCATGAATTCTGAAAGCAAACCCCAAATCCAAGCTGCCTCTGATCTCAACTCAGAGCAGACCAAAAGCGTGAACTTGCCGGAATGTTCTTATAAGACACATATGCTCTGGAAAGATTCCCGCCGTGACCAGGAAAGGGCAGAAAGAGGGGCAGGAGAAGTAGGTCATTTTAGTTGGGTCAGACCAGATCAGTACATGTTCAAAAGCCCCTCCACACATAGGCAGGGATGCTTTCTCACTCTGTACATAATGGAAGAAGAAGCCTGAACTTTGTCTCAACTCTGAAACTGTTCCTGCTTACTACCTTGAAGCATGTTCTCCTACCATCATTTTACCTCTTAGTCTGGAGCAGAAGATGCCCCAGCCCTCTGGTCTCACCACTCACCTGGGATCACTCTTACAGCGCCCCAGCTGCCCTCTCTATGTAGAAAGCAGAGCGGGGAGCTGAGAGCTCTTAGTATAGACTTCAACAAACCTCACCCATTCATTCAACTACTATTTACCAAATGTTTACTGTCTGTAAGCCCTGAGCCAGGTGACTTAGAGATACAAAAAACATGGCAGATGCCATCCCTGCTCGCTCAGTCTCTCAGTCTAATGGGGCACAGAGGTAAATAACTAGATACTTGATGATGAGGTTCTAAGAAAGCACAGTGTAGGGGCACTTAACCCAGACAGGAGGAATCAAGGCAGATGTGCAGGAAGAAGAGTTGTTCACATAGACACCTGAAGGATGGGTCAAAGTTAGCCAAGAGAGGGTACGGAATGGGGAAGAGGCCCCTGGAACAGGGGAAACAGACACAGAGGAAGCGGCAGAAGTTCCCTGTAGCTGGACTAGAGAGGGAGTGGCCAATGATGCAGGTCCTACGCAGACCATGTTGTGGAGTTTGAACTTGATGCTGAGAGATTTGGAGGACCACTGAGGGGTTTGAGGCAGGAGAGAGGATTGTCTGTTTGAGAGAGATCACTCAGGCTTCAATGTGAAGAATGTATAAAAGAAGGTAAGACTGGGCCAGTTAGGAGGCTGGTCCAGGTGAGAGGTGATGAGACTCTGAAACAAGATGTTGACAGTGGGAATATAGAGAAGGTGTGGATTTGAGACATATTTTTGAGTGTATAATTATATATATATAATGTATTGTGTATCTGTATTTCCTTTTAAATATACTTTATTATTTAGAGCAGTTTTAGATTCACAGCAAAACTGAGCAAAATGTACGGAGTTCCCATGTGCCCCCTGGCCCTATACATGCACAGCCTCCCCCATTATCAACATCCTCCACCAGAGTGGTACATTTGTCACTATTGATGAACCTACATTGACATCATTATCACCCAAAGTCCATAGGGTTCATACTTGGTATTGTACGTTCTATATGTACTATAATATGTATGTACTATAATACATGTTATTATACATTTTTAGATAAGTGTATAATGACATGCATCCACCATTACAGTATCACATGGAATAGTTTCACTGCCCTAAAAATTGCCTGTGCTCTGCCTATTCATCACTCTTTCCTTCCTAATTTTTGGCAACCACTGGTCTTTTTACTGGATTTGAGACATATCTTAACAGGACTTAATGACAGATGGCATGTGGGAGAGAAGGATAGTCAAGAAGGAGATGCCCAGGTTTCCGGCTTGAGCAAGTGGGTAACTTGTGGTATCAATTTAGGAAACACAAGAGGAATAGTAAGGTTTTGTTGTGTTGGGTATTTTGCTTTGTTTTCTTTGGGGGAGGTTGATGATGAGTTTTGAACATGTTATGTTTGAGGAAACTCCAAGTGGAGATATCCAGCAGATCACCATGTAGACATAGAGACCTGGAGCTCAGTGGAGAAGCATAGATTTGTGAGCCATTCGCATCTAGATGGAAATCAAACCCAAAGAAAAGGATAAGGTTGCCCCCCAAGATCTGTGAAATGAGGAGAGCACCCAGGACAGAGCCCCCTAGAACACTAACGTTTGAGGGATGGGCAAAGGAAGCAGAACCCACAATGGAGACTGAGAAGGGGCAGCCAGAGAGGTAGGAGGGGAATGAGAAGAGTGCTGTGTCCAGCAAACAGGGGCAAGATGGGGAGTGGCCAAAAAGTAGGGGAAGAACTGAAGAGTATCCACAGGATGGAGGGACACAATTGTCTCGGGAGAGGGAAGGGGACAGAGGGTGGAGAAGAGAGTCAGGAGGACCAAGGTGGGTTCTCTTGGACAGTTCTTCTAATGTGCTTGTCTGTGAAGGGCAGGAGTCTCTCAAGGCGAACATGGGGTCAAGGGAGGCTTTTGTTTTTTTGAGAAAGATGAGAGTGAATTGAGTGCTGATGGAAAGGGGCCAGATGAAAGAGAGTGGTTTAAAGATGCAAGAGGGAGAGAGGGCCTGCTGGATGGAGGGTGCAGGGCCCTGGGCACAGTGTGGGGGCTCGCCCAGCCAGAAAGGCCCACACCTGTGCCCTGTGACAGGCCCGGGGGAGCAGGGGGCAGGGAAGTTGCAGCAAGGTTTGGGGGCTCTGAGCAGGAGTTGAGAGTTCTGAGCTGATAATTCCCACACTATCTCTCATTTGAAGAGAGAGCAGAGTGGAAGAGCTGACTGGAGGAGGTACAGATGGCCAAGTGGTTCTGAGGCAGGTAAGCAGCCCCAGACCCTGGCTCTAGTGGAGCCATGCGTGGAGATTTATGGTCAGAGGAAAGATTTTAAGGTTGTCTGACTCTGACTTGATGCTTGTCTACCGGCTCGAATAATCATACTATTCATCATTGTCAAGCTGCTTTCACATCCAATATCTAGCATGGTCTTTCCTTCTCTCTCCTCTAGTCAAATACTGATATCGGACATACAGCCCTGAATAAGCTGAAGGTGTAGAGCATAATGCTTTGACTTATACACATCATGAGATGATTACCACAGTAAGTTTAGTGAGCATCCGTCATTTCATACAAAGCTAAAGAAATAGAAGAAAAATGGTTTTCCTTGTGATGAGAACTCAGGATTTACTCCCTTCACAGCTCTCCTGTATAACACACAGCTGTGTTCATTATATTTAGCATGTGTACATCACAGCCTTCGGACTTATGTATCTTATAACTGGGAGTTTGTACTTTTGACCACTTTCATCCAATTCTCCCTACCCCCACCGCCACCTCTGGTAACCACAAATTTGATCTCTTTTACCATGTTTGTTTGTTGGATTTTGAAGTATAATTGACCTACAACACTATGTTAGTTCCTGTTACACAATATAGTGATTCAATATTTCTCTACATTTCAAAATAATGACCACAATAAATCTAGTTACCATCTGTCACCATACAAAGTTATTATATAGCTTTTGACTATATTCCCCACACTGTACGTTTCATATCTGTGACTCATGTATTTTGCAACTGAAAGGTTGTACCTGAGTCTCTCTCACCTATTTTTCTCCTTCCCTCAGCCCCCTCTCCTCTGGAAACCACCTGTTTGTTCTCTGTATCTATGACTCTGCATCTGTTTTATTAGGTCTGTTCTTTTGTTTTGTTTTTTAGGTTCCATCTATAAATAAAATCATACAGTATTTGTCTTTCTCTGACTTATTTCACTTAGCATAAAAGCCTCTAGGTCCATCCACGTCACAAACGGGAAGATTTCATTTTTTTATGGCTAATATTCCATATATAATGGAATATATATGTGTATACATATATATATTTTATCCATTCATCTGTTGATGGACACCTCCATAACTTGGCTATTGTAAATAATGTTGTAATGAACATAAGGGTGCGTATATCTTTTCTAATTAGTGTTTTTATTTCTTCGGATAAATACCAGGAGGGAAAATGTGATTTTATATGAATCAGAACCTGGACCAAGTCCCAGGTAGAAGTGGGCATGGTTCCCCCAGGCCTCAAAGTCCCTGATTCTAGCCAGCACTCTCACCTGTGAGTTGTGTGAACACAGGACAGGGGACTGTGCTAGGGTCATTCATCCCCCAGGGACTTAGTGATCACTTACAGTTAGCACAGCCAGGGCAGGTCTGCATGAGGCCTAGCAGACCAGAAGTGGCCATCTTCAAAGGGTCTGCAGTCAGGTTGGGGAAGCACCAGTCCACAACCATAGTGACAGCCAGGCCGTGATCCAAGGCCTCACACAGTGGACTGAGTACGGTAAGGTTAGATTAGCTGGCCAGAGAGTGTGATAGTAAGGCTAGTTCAATGAGGAGAGCTCCTCTGGCAGGAACTCTTTATGCTAAAGTCAAGAGCCCCTCCCACCCCCATCTGATATGTCTAGCTCTGCAACTACAGCCCAAGCTCAAGTGAACTGTCAGAACCTGTGCATGCTGCCCAAGGGAAAGAGAAAGCCACTGTCATTGTCAGGATATTTTAGGCTGCAAGTAACAGAAGCCCATTCAAGCTAACTTATGCAAAAAGAGGGAGCATCAGCAGAACACACGGTGACCTCATGGTACCCAGGGACAGTCAGATCTCTCAAGGCCTGGGCCTGGGAAGCCAAGCTGTTCTCTTTTTCTGCTTCTGGTCTCTGCCTCTCTCTGGGTATCTTTTTTTACCCTTCTGCAGCCAGCTTCTTCCACGTGTCCCTGCCCTAGGCCATTCCTCAGCCTCTATGCTTACATCTACTCTACTCAAGGGACCATCCCAGAATGTGTTCCTCAATCCACCAATTTCTAATTCTTCAGAGATAATCTAATTTGCCCAACTTTGGTTGTCCCATCATTGTGCCCCAGATCAGAGTTACGGAGAAGTATGGAAGGGCCGGCCATAGCCTGGAGACTACATCGGTATGGATGGCAGCAGAGCAGACACTCCAAACATATCTTTTACACGTATGTAATAGTAAAACTATGCACTTTATGCATTGGCCGCTGTTGTGCTTCTCATGCCAACCAGAACTTTTAGCATTCTTCAAGTTGCCCATGAGAGTATAGGTGGTGGAGTTTTGCAAAACCATCCCCCTCTTGGACAGGCACCTCAGAGGTCATGCCCTGTCTTTGTAATGGACACCAGTGGATGTCACTACAACACCACACCAATCCCTAGGGTAGTGGAAAAGGGGAAGCTCTAACCTGTGGATCTAGGAGAACTTTGGAAAGTTTGTCTTATCCACCACACCTTTCTTCTTTCATTCTAAAAACGTTTTAGGGGATGCTGTGTTAGGTCCTGTGGGAGAATTAAAAGGAGTAAAGTATGAATCTGTTCTCAGAATGCTTATTGTCTGGTTCAGGTGTCAACAAACGTATCTGTTAAGGGCCAAACGGACAGTGTTTCAGGCTTTTTGCTCATATATGATCTCTTCTTCCTCTGCGTTCTTCTTCTCCTTCTTTTTATCGCAACCTTTTAAACATTTAAAAACCATTCTTAGCTAGCTGGCCATATAAAAAACAGGCTGTGGTGTGCTTTTAAGCTGTAGGGCATGGTTTTCCCACCCCAATCTAGTGTAATAGGCAGACGTGTGCTCATACATGCAGATACCTAAAAACCAGGGTAGTACGTGGGAAGTGGTGCAAACATGGCTCTCTGTCAAAAGACTTGTCCTCACACCCTGTCTCTTATAAGCTGCTTGATCTTGGGCAGCCTCCTCATCCTCAAAGGGTCTCCTTACCTACACAATGAGAGTAGTGACAGACCTACCTCGGCGATAGATCTGCGGATTGAAGCATATAATATATGTAAAGTGCTTAGCATAGCGTCTGGCACATAGAAGGTATTCAGTAAGCTTTAACCATTGTCAGTATTATCGTGCATGTGACAAAGTGCATGGGAGTCAGAGGAAGGAGTGGTCTCTGCAAGCTGGGCCCCTGGGGGAGCTTTGTCATAAAGGAGGTAGCCTTTGAATTAGGCCCTGAACAGCAGAGGTGGAAGAGAGAACATCCAGGTGTAGGAGGGTGTATCTCCTGAGGGACAGTGAGGAGAAGGTGATGGCAGATTCTGAGGGAGACTGACAAGTCTATAAATGACAGGCCCATTAGGTAATTACAAATGCCCTCTGGACACACAGACAAGTAGCCCTCAGAGAAGTTTGCCTCCAGAAGTCTTCCCTGAAGGAGCCAGTTCAGAATTTGCCAGTAGCTTTGTCTGATGGCATTCACTTAGCCGCGGGGTCCTCCTTACCCCTGAATGAAGACATAATGTGTGTTCACCAAATCCATGAGCTGGGAGCAAGCCCTCCCCACCCCATTCAATTCTCCACAGCTCTGGGAATGCCACACCTCTGCCCCATCCCTGCCAGCTGCACTACTGGGTACACTTTTTGGGAAGAAGTGGTTCTCCAGTAATGCCCAAATCGCACTGCATAACTAAAGGTCCTTAGAGGAGACTCCTAGGTTAGCAAGAGGAAAGACTTTCAATCACAGGGAGTTAGCCATGGAAGTTCATGGGTTCATTCCGTAACAATCTAAGAGGTCTCCACCTCTCTAGTCCCAGGCCCAGGCAAATCTCATTTGCAGGGATGGAGGATTCCAGACATCTTATTCTGAGTCTATTAAACATTTGAATCACTTTGCTAATGTGCCTCATTCTGATTCTGTAATTTTCTGATGATAATTTGATTTTCCATGTATGGCTGCCTATAAGGAGAGAATGCAAGGGCTAGAAGATGAGAATGACTAACCCTTATAACTGGTGTAAATCTCATTGTAAATTAAATAAATTGGCCTTTGGGTTTATACATCAACCCTTGTGAACTTGGTTAGTGTTAGTCAATATCCCTGGACCTAATCATCTCTGGGACAATAAAAGGACAAATTTCTGAGTCTAGTCTGGAGTGGGTACCCCAAGAGGCCTGTGGGGCCTTTCTGGTGCCGTCAGCCCCTCTTTGTACCTTCTAAACTCCTGCATATGGATGTTGACCCATGCCTGCTTGCTCAGTCTTGCATGCTTAACAGTCTTTTAAATTCACTGTCAAGTTTGGTTTGTGAACATATTACTGAACTCAGATTTGGCTGCTCACCACTTGAAAGCCAATGCTCAAGAGACAAGTGCTGGTAGGAACAGAAAGTTTGCTTTATTCAGGAGACCAGCAACCCGGGGAGATGGCAGACTCCTGTCCAAAAGCCAGCTCCAAAGATTCTGCTCAACCATGAAAGTTTTTTGTTTGTTTGTTTTTGTTTTGACCATGAAAGTTTTTAAAGGGAGAATCATTTGGGGAGGATGTCAGTCTTCATTATCTTCCACTGTGTGCTGACTTTCTTTTGATTGGTTGGTGGTAAGGTAACAGGGCAGTGTTCCAGGAATCTTGTGCTCAGCCTGAAGTTACCATCCCCCACCTGGGTGGCGGCAGCTTTAGTTCCTACAGAACTCAAAGATATTATTATGTATATTCTTTGAGGAGGAACCAGGACCCTGCCCCACTGGCTGCACTTACTGTTTCTTGACTGATCCTCCTTAGTTTCTGCATTCTTTCCCTTCCCTTATAAACAATTGTTTGAATCTGCTCTTCAGAACTCTGGGAAGGTCAAGGAGGCTGAATGAAGCTTATTTCCTTCAAACAAGAAACGGGGGACACAGAAAGAATTTGTACCCAGGAGGGCCCCACAGGGTCCTGCTCCCTTTCAAATATACACACCATATGTGTAATTTTAATCAGTTGTATAAATAACTTTTTACATTATTTCACATACATATTTTAATGCATGTGTTTGTCATCATGTAGCATGAATTTGCCAAACAAATTGTAGGAATGGGCAAGAATTTGCTTAGGAGTTCGTCTTTTGAAAAACTTTCCTCCTGTAAATCATCTCTTGGTGCCTCTGTCAAAGACTGAACCTAGGGAGTATCTGATGGTTCCCCGGTATCTCTAGGACAGTTCTTCACTGCCCCATAAGAGAATTAACACTGGCCTTTGGTTTCTGCTGGAAAATTCAGGGCACTGATATGACTCAATGTGGAGTTAGAGAGCTTTGCTGGATAATGAGGATAAACTGACTTTCACATTACTTTTAAGAAATGAATCTGTTAGTATCACAAAATTTATTACAAACAAGCCTCAGGCAGAAAGTGAAAACACTGTCTTGATGCTCTGTAACTAATACATGGAAGTCAAGTCTTAGGATGATGGATGATAGGGTGGGCATGGAAGAGTAACAGAAAAAAGTCAATGAGCCTACGTAGATAGAGAATTAACACAGTGTGGGTATGTACGTTACAACTTTTAGGTGAGTAAACTTAACTTCATCTGAGAAATAAATTCATACAGTTCTAAGTCTTAAAACAAGTGTTGAGAGGCAACATAAACTTATCATTAAAGGTTGCATGGTATAGGAAACTAAATTTTAAAAAAATATTTAAATCAGGGTGTCCTAAGAGTAATTTTTGCAAAGAAATTAGCCACATATAATTTAATGATATTGATACGCAAAGTAAGTGCAGAAGGAAGGGACCTTCACTCTAATTGCCATAGATATAGATTTAGATATGGATATATAGATTTAGATTTAGGTATAGATTTAGATATAGATACATATTTAGAAATAGATATAGATTTAGATTTAGACACAGATATAGATATAGATTCCAGATTTTACTCTTACCTAACCACACATAATGGTCCGCTCATTGCTTTGTTTTCTCAAAGACCTGTGTCTTCCTTTTAAAAAGTATTGTTTCTCAGGTTCCTAGATTCTTTTTTTTTTTTTTTTAACATCTTTATTAGGGTATAGTTGCTTTACAATGGCGTGTCAGTTTCTGCTTTATAACAAAACAAAGTGAATTAGTTATACATATACATATGTCCCCATATCGCTTCCCTCTTGCATCTCCCTCCCTCCCACCCTCCCTATCCCACCCCTCTAGGTGGTCTCAAAGCACCGAGCTGATCTCCCTGTGTTATGTGGCCACTTCCAACTAGCTAGCTATTTTACGTTTGCTAGTGAATATATGTCCATGCTACTCTCTCACTTTGTCCCAGCTTACCCTTCCCCCTCCCCGTATCCTCAAGTCTATTCTCTTAGGTCTGCAAATTTATTCCTGTCTTGCCCCTAGATACTTCTAACCATTTTTTTTTTTTTAGATTACATATATATGTGTTAGCATATGGTATTTGTTTTTCACTTTCTGACTTACTTCACTCTGTATGACAGTCCCTAGGTCCATCACCTCACTACAAATAACTCAGTTTCATTCCTTTATATGGCTGAGTAATATTCCATTGTATATATGTGCCACATCTTCTTTATCCATTCATCTGTTGATGGATACTTAGGTTGCTTCCATGTCCTGGCTATTGTAAATAGAGCTGCAATGAACATTTCGGTACATGACTCCTTTTGAATTATGGTTTTCTCAGGGTATATGCCCAGTAGTGGGATTGCTGGGTCATATGGTAGTTCTATTTTTAGTTTTTTAAGGAACCTCCATACTGTTCTCCATAGTGGGTGTACCAATTCACATTCCCACCAATAGTGCAAGAGTGTCCCCTTTTCTTCACACCCTCTCCAGCATTTATTGTTTCTAGATTTTTTGATGATGGCAATTCTGACTGGTGTGAGATGATATCTCATTGTAGTTTTAATTTGCATTTCTCTAATTATTGGTGATGTTGAGCATTCTTTCATGTGTTTGTTGGCAATCTACATATCTTCTTTGGAGAAATGTCTATTTAGGTCTTCTGCCCATTTATGGATGGGGATTTTTGTTCTTTTGATATTAGGCTGCTTGAGTTGCCTGTATGTTTTGGAGATGAATCGTTTGTGATTTGCAAATATTTTCTCCCATTCTGAGTGTTGTCTTTTTGTCTTGTTTATGATTTCCTTTGCTGTGCAAAAGCTTTTAAGTTTCATTAGGTCCCATTTGCTTATTTTTCTTTTTATTTCCATTTCTCTAGGAGGTGGGTCAAAAAGGATCTTGCTGTGATTTATGTCACAGAGTGTTCTGCCTATGTTTTCCTCAAAGAGATTGATGTTGTCTGGCCATACATTTAGGTCTTTAATCCACTTTGAGTTTATTTTTCTGTATGGTGTTAGGGAGTGTTCTAATTTCTTTCTTTTACATGTAGTTGTCCAGTTTTCCCAGCATCACTTATTGAAGAGGCTGTCTTTTCTCCACTGTATATTCTTGCCTCCTTTATCAAAGATAAGGTGACCATATGTGTGTGGGTTTCCCTCTGGGCTTTCTATCCTGTTCCCTTGACTATATTTCTGTTTTTGTGCCAGTACCATACTGTCTTGATTACTGTAGCTTTGTAGTAGAGTCTGAAGTCAGGGAGCCTGATTCCTCCAGCTCCGTTTTTCTTTCTCAAGATTGCTTTGGCTATTCAGGGTCTTTTGTGTTTCCATACAAATTGTGAAATTTTTTGTTCTAGTTCTGTGAAAAATGCCAGTGGTAGTTTGATAGGGATTGCATTGAATCTGTAGATTGCTTTGGGTAGTAGAGTCATTTTCACAATGTTGATTCTTCCAATTCAAGAACATGGTATATGTCTCCATCTATTTGTATCATCTTTAATTTCTTTCATCAGTGTCTTATAATTTTCTGCATACAGGTCTTTTGTGTCCTTAGGTAGGTTTATTCCTAGATATTTTATTCTTTTTGTTGCAATGGTAAATGGGAGTGTTTTCTTGATTTCACTTTCAGATTTTTCATCATTAGTGTATAGGAATGCCAGAGATTTCTGTGCATTAAGTTTGTATCCTGCTACTTTACCAAATTCATTGATTAGCTCTAGGTTTTCTAGTAGCATCTTTAGGATTCTCTATGTATAGTATCATGTCATCTGCAAACAGTGACAGCTTTATTTCTTCTATTCCGATTTGGATTCCTTTTATTTCTTTTTCTTCTCTGATTGCTGTGGCTAAAACTTCCAAAACTATGTTGAATAATAGTGGTGAGAGTGGACAACCTTGTCTTATTCCTGATCCTAGTGGGAATGGTTTCAGTTTTTCATCATTGAGGACAATGTTGGCTGTGGGTCTGTCATATGTGGTCTTTATTATGTTGAGGAAAGTTCCCTCTATGCCTACTTTCTGGAGGGTTTTTATCATAAATGGGTGTTGAATTTTGTTGAAAGCTTTCTTTGCATCTATTGAGATGATCATATGGTTTTTCTCCTTCAATTTGTTAATATGGTTTATCACATTGATTGATTTGTGTATATCGAAGAATCCTTGCACTCCTGGGATAAACTCCACTTAAACATAATGTATGATGCTTTTAATGTGATGCTGGAATCTGTTTGCTAGTATTTTGTTGAGGATTTTTGCATCTATGTTCATCAGTGATATTGGCCTGTAGTTTTCTTTCTTTGTGATATCTTCAAAGGTTTTGGTATCAGAGTGATGGTGGCCTCATAGGTTGAGTTTGGGAGTGTTCCTCCCTCTGCTATATCTTGGAAGAGTTTGAGAAGGATAGGTGTTAGCTCTTCTCTAAATGTTTGATAGAATTCACCTGTGAAGCCATCTGGTCCTGGGCTTTTGTTTGTTGGAAGATTTTTAATCACAGTTTCAATTTCAGTGCTTGTGATTGGTCTGTTCATATTTTCCATTTCTTCCTGGTTCAGTCTTGGACGGTTATGCATTTCTAAGAATTTGTCCGTTTCTTCCAGGTTGTCTATTTTATTGCATAAAGTTGCTTGTAGTAATCTCTCATGATCTTTTGTATTTCTGCAGTGTCCGTTGTTACTTGTTTTTCATTTCGAATTCTATTGATCTGAGTCTTCCCCTTTTTTCTTGATAAGTCTGGCTAATGGTTTATCAATTTTGTTTATCTTCTCAAAGAACCAGCTTTTATTTATTTATTTTTTTGCCATTTTTTTTACATCTCTATTGTAGTATAATTGCTTTACAATGGTGTGTTAGTTTCTGCTTTATAACAAAGTGAATCAGTTATACATATACATATGTTCCCATATCTCTTCCCTCTTGCGACTCCCTCCCTCCCATCCACCCTATCTCACCCCTCCAGGTGGTTACAAAGCACGGAGCTGATCTCCCTGTGCTATGCGGCTGCTTCCCACTAGCTATCTACCTTACGTTTGGTAGTGTATATATGTCCATGCCTCTTTCTCGCTTTGTCACAGCTTACCCTTCCCCCTCCCCATATCCTCAAGTCCATTCTCTAGTAGGTCTGTGTCTTTATTCCTGTCTTACCCCTAGGTTCTTCATGACATTTGTTTTTCTTAAATTCCATATATATGTGTTAGCATACGGTGTTTGTCTTTCTCTTTCTGACTTACTTCACTCTGTATGACAAACTCTAGGTCTATCCACCTCATTACTAATAGCTCAATTTCATTTCTTTTTATGGTTGAGTAATATTCCATTGTATATATGTGCCACATCTTCTTTATCCATTCATCCGATGATGGACACTTAGGTTGTTTCCATCTCTGGACTATTGTAAATAGAGCTGCAATGAACATTTCGGTACATGACTCCTTTTGAATTATGGTTTTCTCAGGGTATATGCCCAGTAGTGGGATTGCTGGGTCATATGGTAGTTCTATTTGTAGTTTTTTAAGGAACCTCCATACTGTTCTCCATAGTGGCTGAACCAATTCACATTCCCACCAGCAGTGCAAGAGTGTTCCCTTTTCTCCACACCCTCTCCAGCATTTATTGTTTCTAGATTTTTTTGATGATGGCCATTCTGACTGGTGTGAGATGATATCTCATTGTAGTTTTGATTTGCATTTCTCTAATGATTAATGATGTTGAGCATTCTTTCATGTGTTTGTTGGCAGTCTGTATATCTTCTTTGGAGAAATGTCTATTTAGGTCTTCTGCCCGTTTTTGAATTGGGTTGTTTTTTTTGTTGTTGTTGTTATTGAGCTGCCTGAACTGCTTATAAATTTTGGAGATGAATCCTTTGTCAGTTGCTTCATTTGCAAATATTTTCTCCCTTTCTGAGGATTGTCTTTTGGTCTTGTTTATGGTTTCCTTTGCTGTGCAATAGCTTTGAAGTTTCATTAGGTCCCATTTGTTTATTTTTGTTTTTATTTCCATTTCTGTAGGAGGGGGGTCAGAAAGGATCTTGCTGTGATTTATGTCACAGAGTGTTCTGCCTACGTTTTCCTCTAAAAGTTTGATAGTTTCTCGCCTTACATTTAGGTGTTTAATACATTTTGAGCTTATTTTTGTGTATGGTGTTCGGGAGTGATCTAATCTCATACTTTTACATGTATCTGTCCAGTTTACCCAGCACCACTTATTGAAGAGGCTGTCCTTTCTCCACTGTACATTCCTGCCTCCTTTATCAAAGATAAGGTGTCCATATGTGCGTGGGTTTATCTCTGGGCTTTCTATCCTGTTCCATTGTCTATCTTTCTGTTTTTGTACCAGTACTATACTGTCTTGATTATTGTAGCTTTGTAGTATAGTCTGAAGTCTGGGAGCCTGATTCCTCCAGCTCCGTTTTTCCTTCTCAAGATTGCTTTGGCTATTCAGGGTGTTTTGTTTCCATACAAATTGTGAAATTTTTTGTTCTAGTTCTGTGAAAAATGCCAGTGGTAGTTTGATAGGGATTGCATTGAATCTGTAGATTGCTTTGGTAGTAGAGTCATTTTCACAATGTTAATTCTTCCAATCCAAGAACATGGTATACCTCTCCATCTATTTGTATCATCTTTAATTTCTTTCATCAGTGTCTTATAATTTTCTGCATACAGGTCTTTTGTGTCCTTAGGTAGGTTTATTCCTAGATATTTTATTCTTTTTGTTTGCAATGGTAAATGGAAGTGTTTTCTTGATTTCACTTTCAGATTTTTCATCATTAGTGTATAGGAATGCCAGAGATTTCTGTGCATTAAGTTTGTATCCTGCTACTTTACCAAATTCATTGATTAGCTCTAGTAGTTTTCTGGTAACATCTTTAGGATTCTCTATGTACAGTGTCATGTCATCTGCAAACAGTGACAGCTTTATTTCTTCTTTTCCGATTTGGATTCCTTTTATTTCTTTTTCTTCTCTGATTGCTGTGGCTAGAACTTCCAAAACTATGTTCAATAAGAGTGGTGAGAGTGGGCAACCTTGTCTTGTTCCTGATCTTAGTGGAAATGCTTTCAGTTTTTCATCATTGAGGACGATGTTGGCTGTGGGTTTGTCCTATATGGCCTTTATTATGTTGAGGAAAGTTCCCTCCATGCCTACTTTCTGCAGGGTTTTTATCATAAATTGGTGTTGAATTTTGTCGAAAGCTTTCTCTGCATCTATTGAGATGATCATATGGCTTTTCTCCTTCAATTTGTTAATATGGTTTATCACATTGATTGATTTGCATATATTGAAGAATCCTTGCATTCCTGGAATAAACTCCACTTGATCATGGTGTATGATCTTTTTAATGTCGTGTTGAATTCTGTTGGCTAGTAATTTGTTGAGGATTTTTGCATCTATGTTCATCAGTGATATTGGCCTGTAGTTTTGTTTCCTTGTGACATCCTTGTCTGGTTTTGGTATCAAGGTGATGGTGGCCTTGTAGGATGAGTTTGGGAGTGTTCTTCCCTCTGCTATATTTTGGAGGAGTTTGAGAAGGATAGGTGTCAGCTCTTCTCTAAATGTTTGATAGAATTCACCTGTGAAGCCATCTGGTCCTGGGCTTTTGTTTATTGGAAGATGTTTAATCACAGTTTCAATTTCAGTGCTTGTGATTGGTCTGTTCATATTTTCTATTTCTTCTTGATTCAGTCTTGGCAGGTTGTGCTTTTCTAATAATTTGTCCATTTCTTCTAGGTTGTCCATTGTATTGGCATAGAGTTGCTTGTAGTAATCTCTCATGATCTTTTGTGTTTCTGCAGTGTCAGTTGTTACTTCTCCTTTTTCATTTCTAATCCTATTGATTTGAGTCTTCCCCTTTTTTTTCTTGATGAATCTGGCTAATGGTTTATCAATTTTGTTTATCTCCTCAAAGAAGCAGCTTTTAATTTTATTGATCTTTGCTATCCTTTCCTTCATTTCTTTTTCATTTATTTCTCATCTGATCTTTATGATTTCTTTCCTTCTGCTAAATTTGGGGTTTTTTTGTTCTTCTTTCTCTAATTGCTTTAGGTGTGTGGTTAGGTTATTTATTTGAGATGTTTCTTATTTCTTAAGGTAGGCTTGTATAGCTATAAACTTCCCTCTTAGAACTGCTTTTGCTGCATCCCATAGGTTTTCTGTTGTGTTTTCATTGTCATTTGTCTCTAGGTATTTTTTGATTTCCTCTTTGATTTCTTCAGTGATCTCTTGGTTATTAAGTAGTGTATTGTTTAGCCTCCATGTGTTTGTATTTCTTACAGATCTTTTCTGTAATTGATATCTAGTCTCATACCATTGTGGCCGGAAAAGATACTTGATACGATTTCAATTTTCTTAAATTTAGCAAGGCTTGATTTGTGACCCAAGATATGATCTATCCTGGAGAATGTTCCATGAGCACTTGAGAAGAATGTGTGTTCTGTTGTTTTTGGATGGAATGTCCTATAAATATCAATTAAGTCCATCTTGTTTAATGTATCATTTAAAGCTTGTGTTTCCTTATTCATTTTCATTTTGGATGATCTGTCCATTGGTGAAAGTGGGGTGTTAAAGTCCCCTACTATGATTGTGTTACTGTCGATTTCCCCTATTATGGCTGTTAGTATTTGCCTTATGTATTGAGGTGCTCCTCTGTTGGGTGCATAAATATTTACAATTGTTATATCTTCTTCTTGGATCGATCCCTTGATCATTATGTAGTGTCCTTCTTTGTCTCTTGTAATAGTCTTTGTTTTAAAGTCTATTTTGTCTGATATGAGAATTGCTACTCCAGCTTTCTTTTGGTTTCCATTTGCATGGAATATCTTTTTCCATCCCCTCACTTTCAGTCTGTATGTGTCCCTAGGTCTGAAGTGGTCTCTTGTAGACAGCATGTATATGGGTCTTGTTTTTGTATCCATTCAGCCAGTCTATGTCTTTTGGTTGGAGCATTTAATCTATTTACATTTAAGGTAATTATTGATATGTATGTTCCTATTCCCATTTTCTTAATTGCTTTAGGTTGATTATTGTAGGCCTTTTCCTTCTCTTGTGTTTCCTGCCTAGAGAAGTTACTTTAGCATTTGTTGTAAAGCTCGTTTGGTGGTGCTGAATTCTCTTAGCTTTTGCTTCTCTGTAAAGCTTTTAATTTCTCCCTCAAATCTGAATGAGATCCTTGCTGGGTAGAGTAATCTTGTTTGTAGGTTTTTCTCTTTCATCACTTTAAATATGTCCTGCCACTCCCTTCTGGCTTGCAGAGTTTCTGCTGAAAGATCAGCTGTTAACCTTATGGGGATTCCTTTATGTGTTACTTGTTGTTTTTCCCATGCTGTTTTTAATATTTGTTCTTTGACAGTTTGATTAATATGTGTCTTGGTGTATTTCTCCTTGGATTTATCCTGTATGGGACTCTCTGTGCTTCCTGGACTTGATTAACTATTTCCTTTCCTATATTAGGGAAGTTTTCGACTATAATCTCTTCAAATATTTTCTCAGTTCCTTTCTTTTTCTCTTCTTCTTCTGGGACACCTATAATTCGAATGTTGGTGCATTTAACCTTGTCCCAGAGGTCTCTGAGACTGTCCTCAATTCTTTTCATTCTTTTTTCTTTATTCTTCTCTGCAGTAGTTATTTCCACTCTTTTATCTTCCAGGTCACTTATCCATTCTTCTGCCTCAGTTATTCTTCTATTGATCCCTTCTAGAGAATTTTTAATTTCATTTATTGTCTTGTTCATCTCTGTTTGTTTGCTCTTTAGTTCTTCTAGGTCCTTGTTAAATGTTTATTGTATTTTCTCCATTCTATTTCCAAGATTTTGGACCACCTTTACTATCATTATTCTGAATTCTTTTTCAGGTAGACTGCCTATTTCCTCTTCATTTGTTTGGTCTGGTGGGTTTTTGCCTTGCTCCTTCATGTGCTGTGTGTTTCTCTGTCTTCTCATTTTGCTTAACTTACTTTGTTTGGGGTCTCCTTTTCGCAGGCTGCAGGTTTGTAGTTTCCATTGTTTTTGGTGTCTGTCCCCAGTGGCTAAGGTTGGTTCAGTGGGTTGTGTAGGCTTCCTGGTGGAGGGGACTAGTGCCTGTGTTCTGGTGAATGAGGCTGGATCTTGTCTTTCTGGTGGGCAGGTCCACATCTGGTGGTGTGTTTTAGGGTGTCTGCAGCCTTATTATGATTTTAGGCAGCCTCTGTGGTAATGGATGGGGTTGTGTTCCTGTCTTGCTAGTTGTTTGCCATAGGGTGTCCTGCACTGTAGCTTGCTGGTCATTGAGTGGAGCTGGGTGTTGGTGTTGAAATGGAGATCTCTGGCAGATTTTCACCGTTTGGTATTACCTGGAGCTGGGAGGTCTCTTGTGGACCAGTTTCCTGAACTTGGCTCTCCCACCTCAAGTGGCACAGCCCTGATGCCTGGCTGGAGCACAAGAGCCTGTCCTCCACATGGCTCAGAATAAAAGAGGGGAAAAAAAGAGAGAAAGAAAGAAGATAAAATAAAGTAAAATAAAATAAAGTTAGTAAAATAAAAAATACTTATTAAGAAAAAAAATTTTTTAAGTAATAATAGTAAAAAGAAAAACGGACAGACAGAACCCTAGGACAAATGGTAAAAGCAAAGCTATACAGACAAAATCACACACAGAAGCATACACATACACACTCACAAGAAGAGAAAAAGGGGAAATATATATATATATCGTTGCTCCCAAAGTCCACCTCCTCAATTTGGGATGATTCGTGGTCTATTCATGTATTCCACAGATGCAGGGTACGTCAAGTTGATTGTGGAGATTTAATCCGCTGCTCCTGAGGCTGCTGGGAGAAATTTCCCTTTCTCTTCGTTGTTCACACAGCTTCCAGGGTTCAGCTTTGGATTTGGACCCGCCTCTCCATGTAGGTCGCCTGAGGTCATCTGTTCTTCGCTCAGACAGGACGGGGTTAAAGGAGCCGCTGATTCGGGGGCTCTGGCTCACTCAGGCCGGGGGTAGGGAGGGGTAAGGATGCGGGGCTCTCCTTGCGCACCAGGAAACAAAGAGGGAAGAAAAAGTCTCTTGCCTCTTCGGCAGCTCCAGACATTTTCCCGGACCCCCACCCGGCTAGCTGTGGTGCACTAGCCCCCTTCAGGCTGTGTTCACGCCGCCAACCCCAGTCCTCTCCCTGGGATTGGACCGAAGCCCAAGCCTCAGCTCCTAGCCTCGCCCGCCCCGGCGGGTGAGCAGACAAGCCTCTCAGGCTGGGGAGTGCTGGTCGGCACCGATCCTCTGTGCGGGAATCTCTTCGCTTTGCCCTCCACACCCCTGTGGCTGCGCTCTCCTCTGCGGCTCTGAAGCTTCCCCCCTCTGCCACCCACAGTCTCCGCCCGCGAAGGGGCTTCTAGCGTGTGGAAACCTTTCCTCCTTCACAGCTCCCTCCCCAAGGTGCAGCTGCCGTCCCTATTCTTTTGTCTCTGTTTTTTCTTTTACTCTACCCAGGTACGTGGGGAGTTTCTTGCCTTTTGGGAGGTCTGAGGTCTTCTGCCAGCGTTCAGTAGGTGTTTTGTAGGAATTGTTCCACATGTAGATGTATTTCTGATGTATTTGTGGGGAGGAAGGTGATCTCCGCGTCTTACTCTTCCGCCATCTTGAAGCTCCTCCGCCAGGCCCCTAGATTCTGATGTCAGTCTGGAGTCAGCCTGGATGTCGGAATTTGTTGAAAGTTCCCAGATGATCCTTGCAGCTAAGGTGAGAGCCACTGATATACTTGCTAGCCAGGGCAGGGCCAGTGGGGGTTATAACTTATTTCCATCTGAGGATGGAACTAGAGTTCAGGTCTCTCAGTTTTCAGCCCTTTCCAGATCCTAAAAGGAGACCCTCCCATCTAGTGGTTTGGCGGTGCCTAGTAACTTGCCCCATGATGATTTCGACCACTCTTGGTATTAACTGAAAAGCAACTTCCTCTAATCATATAGTGACCAAGTTACTAGTCACAGAAAAGGCCTCAGTTCTGGACACCCTTTGCGTGACTGAGAACTGCTTTCTGTGACATGTGACTCTTCGAGCTTCCATTCAGCTCCGTCCCAGTTGAGAGGGACACTTGGCATCTGCCCCTGGTCTGGACAAAATCCCTGAGAGTTCTTTTCCAGTCCAGAGATTTTCTTTCCATTTGACCTGCTTCTCCAACTCTAATTCCCCACTTTCGAAGCCAACTGCGGTATAAAGCTCACTTTGCAATGAGTTGCTTGGGATTACCCATTAACCACTTTATCAGGCTTCCAAAAGTTTTTAAGCCTGGCTTTGGCCAGAAGCTTTTTAAAGAGCCCATTCCTTTATTCATCCTGAAAAGTGGTTAAATGTTATACTATGGAAATTTATACAAAAATTGTATATAAATTTGTATACAAAAGTGGTCTGTAGTAGAATGACTTCCCTCAAAATAACCATCACCCAGCTTCAATGGTTACCAGCTAACTCATGGCCAATTTTCTGCCTCTATTTCTACCCACTACCCCAGACACATACACTGGATCATGCTGACACAAATCCCACACCCCATATCAATCCATCTGTAAATATTTCAGTAGGTGACTCTAAAAGATAAGCCCTCTTTCTTTTTTCCCCCATTTTTTTTATTGTGGTAAAATATACTTAAATATAAAATGTACCATCGTAACTGCCTTTAAGTATATAGTTTAGTGGTATTTAATACGTTCACAGTGGTGTGCAGCCATCACCACCATCCATCTCCACAGTTCTTTTCATCTTATAAAACAGAAACTCAGTACCCGTTAAACAATAACTCTCCATTCCCTTCCCCCCAACCCCAGATACCACCGTTCTACTTTCTGTCTCTATGATTTTTAGCTACTCTAAATGCCTCATGTTAAGTGGAATCATATAGTATTTGTCTTTTCGTGACTTGTTTATTGCGTAATGTCCTCAAGTTTCATCCCTGTTGTAGGATATGTAAGAATTTCCATTCTTTTTAAGGCTCAATAATATTCCTCTGTATGACTACAGAGGCACCACATTTTGCTTATCCATTCGTCCACTGGTGGACAGCGGGGTTGCTTCCACATTTTAGTTATTGTGAATAATACTGCTGGGAACATCGTTGTACAAACATATCTTCAAGACACTGTTTTCAGTTCTTTTGGGTAAAGGTGATGCTGAAACCTTGGCCTCTGTGCACTGGTGCCACATTGAATCTCAGAGGCAGAGTTTTGGGTGAAGTAGAAAAGAAAAAAAAAAGCTTTATTACTTTGCCAGACAAAGGGGGACCCAGGGGGCTCATGCTCTCAAAACTGTGTCCCAACCCAGGGGAATTTGGTGAGGAGTTTTATAGCAATGGTTCAAGTGTGGGGTTACTGGTGAGGATCAGGGTGTGTGCAGGCCTGCATTCCTTTAATCTGGCCTCAGGTGGTCTCCTAATTAGCTTCTGTGGATCTAGAGGTTATCAAACTGTGACCTTCTCTCTGGAATGAAGAGTTCTGCAGAAGAGCTCAAAGATATTGTTATGTGTATCCCTTGAGGTGGAACCAGGACTCTACCCCAAGGCTGCACTATTGTTTCTTGACTGCTCCTCCCTTGTCTCTGCATCCTCTCTCTTCCCTAATTAGCAACTGTTTGAACCTGCCCTTTGGAATGCAGGGAAGGTCATGGAGGCTGAAACCTATTCCCTACAAACAAGAAACGGGGGACACCGAAAGGCCTCTGTGCCCAGGAATCCTACAGGGCCCTTCTTGGTTTCAAAGGCCTTTCTTTTTAACACAACCACAATATTACTGTCACATCTGGAAAAAAATGACAGTAATTCTTTATTTTCATTGAATTATCCATGCAGTATTCATATTTATTTCCCAGATCACCTCATATACTTTTTAATATGACTGGTCCACACATTGCACTTGGGAGATATGTCTCCTACATCATTTTTTTTTCAGTACACAGGCCTCTCACTGCTGTGGCCTCTCCCGTTGTGGAGCACAGGCTCCGCACACGCAGGCTCAGCGGCCATGGCTCACGGGCCCAGCCACTCCAAGGCATGTGGGATCTTCCCGGACCGGGGCACGAATCCGCGTCCCCTGCATCGGCAGGCGGACTCTCAACCACTGCGCCACCAGGGAAGCCCTCCTACATCATTTTTAATCTACATGTTCCTCCTCCTTTATTTTTCCCTTGCAGTTGCCATTATTGCTAAAGAAATTGCATTGTTTGTCTTACATGGTTTTCCACATACTGGATTTTGTTAACTGCATCCCTGTGGTGGTGTTTAACATCTTCCTCTGCCCCTGTCTTTCCTGTAAAGTGGTAGTTGGGTCCAGACTCATTTGATTCCTGTCTGGCTTTTCCACAAGACTATTTCATAGGTGGTGGTCTCTGCTTCCATCAAAAGGCAGCTCCTGCCCAGCTGGTCTTTGTGTGTATATTTGTGACGTTACTAGACTCTGATGATCATTGCTTAGATCATTCTGAGTATTTTAAAACACATTTAAACCCACAATTGTTGAGCTCTCTTTTTCCCAGTCATTTTCTCATAGTGATTCTCATAGTGATTACCCAAAGTAATCACTGAGGCCTCACTACCCTCAAGCAAGAAGCAGCAAACATTTGATGAACACTACTCTGGGCAGGAGATCAGAAGGGACATCAGAGAGGAAACAAGGTCCCTGTCCTCAAGAAGCTTGATGTCTATTTGGGGGGACAGGCATATACCAAAACAATTAGGAAACATGATTGACTACAAATTAATTGTCATTTTAGCCTCTGAGCCCCATAAGTCAGGAACTTTACTTAGAACAATCTGTAGCAGAGTTGCCTGGATCCCACCCAGATATTCTGATGCAAATTTGTCTAGGATATGACCTAAACATCAAGATTTTAGAAGTATCTGGGCTTCCCTGGTGGCGCAGTGGTTGGGAGTCCGCCTGCCGATGCAGGGGACATGGGTTCGTGCCCCAGTCTGGGAGGATCCCACAGGCTGCGGAGTGGCTGGGCCTGTGAGCCATGGCCGCTGAGCCTGCGCGTCCGGAGCCTGTGCTACGCGGTGGGAGAGGCCATGGCAGTGAGAGGCCTGCGGACCGCAAAAAAAAAAAAAAAAAAAAAAAAAAAAAAAAAGATTTTAGAAGTATCTGAAGTATTTTTATATGCACCCAAGTTTAAGAATCATCATCCTAGGATAGGGGTTCTTCAAGTGTGGAATATTACTCAGCCATAAAAAAGAATGAAACAATGCCATTTGCAGCAACATGGATGGACCTAGAGATTATCATACTAAGTGCATTAAGTCAGACAAAGACAAATATCATATGATATCACTTTATATGTGGAATCTTAAAAAAATGATACAAATGAACTAATTTACAAAACAAAAATAGACTTACAGACATAGAAAACAAAGGGGTTATGGTTACCAAAGGGGAAAGGGGGTGGGGGAGGGATAAATTAGAAGTTTGGGATTAACAGATACACACTAGCATATATAAAATAGATAAACACCAAGGGCCTGCTATATAGCACAGGGAACCATATTCAATATCTTGTAATAACCTATAATGGAAAATAATCTAAAAAAAGAATATATATAACTGAATCACTTTGCTATACACCTGAAACTGACACAACATTGTAAATCAACTATACTTCAGTAAAAAATTTTAGAAAAAGAAATGCAGGGACTTCCCTGGTGGCATAGTGGTTAAGAATCCACTTGCCAGTGCAGGGAGACATGGGTTCAATCCCTGGTCTGGGAAGATCCCACGTACCGCAGAGCAACTAAGCCCGTGTGCCACTACTACTGAAGTCCGCATGCCTTAGAGCCCACACGTCTCAACTACTGAGGCCATTTCCTGCAACTACTGAAGCCCTCACGCTCTAGGACACACCTGCTGCAACTACTAAGCCTGCGTGCTGCAACTACTGGAGCCCGCAGGCCTAGAGCCTGTGCTCCACAACAAGAGAAGCCACGGCAATGAGAAGCCCACGCACCGCAATGAAGAGTAGCCCCCACTCACCACAACTAGAGAAAGCCCGCACACAGCAATGAAGATCCAACACGGCCAAAAAAAAGAAAAAAGAAAAGAAAAGAAATGCAGTATCTTGGGTGCCATCCCAGACCTGCTGAATTAGAACCTGCATTTTAACAAGATCCCCAGGTGACTTGTATGCACATTAAAGTTTGAGACATGCTGGTGTAGAGGTATGTACTCTACTTAAAAAATCAGAGAAATGAAAGCATAGAATGGCCATGCTAGGAAGGAGGCTTCAGAGGTCCACTCCACCTTTTCAACTGGTGTTCTCGGAGCCATTCTAAGGGAAAGAGACCGTGTCCCCTCTTATACAAAAAGAACGGGACCTATGTGCCCAGAGCGTTTGCCTGCGTTGGAACCCCAGACAAGTCCAACTATTCCTGAGCCACATGGTTGTATATGACTACAGGGCAGAGTCTTATCAACCCTCAGGGCAAAAATAACCTAGGAGCTTCCATGGAAAGGCCACCCTCCTGGTGGCATGACCATCCAGGCATCAGTATTTTAAAAAATTTCCTCAGGCAATTCTAAAAGACAGTCAAAGTTGAAAACCACAGCTGCAGACTTTGGGTCCTCCACGTTTCTATGTTCTACTCAAGGTGAAAAGTGAGCTTAATTTCTAGCTGTAGCCATAAAATACACAAAATTAAGTTCAGGCCTTGGGTTTACTGTTTCAATATCTGGATTCCCAAAATAGTTGCAAGGACAACTGAAGAGGTATCCCTAGTGAAGTTGTTGAGTATCATGGACTTTTTAAAAATCAAGTTCTCAAGAGATGGTGGTAGCAGGAGTCTAGTTTTGGCATTGCCCTGAACCTGGATACTGGTAACTTTGCTTTTCTGCAAACTGTGCTCAGGTTGGTTGAGACCTTGTCTGTGTATAGAGCTAATGTTTTATGGGTGCCTGTAACACAGTACAAATAGTTGAAGTCCTGGGAAATGAAGAGAACCAATTGTTCTTGCTATCCAGTGTTACTAAAAGCGTGTTTCGAAGGGTTTCAACTCACCTTTCCAGATGGAGCTGCATTTGTATAGGCAGGAAGCTGAAGGATGGATGCGTGGGAGAGAACTGCCCGAATGTCCACCCAGGATGTTTATGAGACAGTGTAGAAAGCAATCAACCCAAGTGGCCCCACTTACTGGGACACATCATACCTTTGGGTGGATGGGGTAAGGCTGTAGAGTAGCAAAAGTGTCCTCAGTGGCCAGGAGACGGTGTGGTTTATCTCGTGTATTTTTGAGGTAAAAGGGGGCAATTTGAGTGATTAAATAGGAGAAGGACTCTCAGGGAGAAGAGTGAGCATCTCCTGAACAAAACATTTGGACCTGTCCTTTGATTTCTTCCTTGCAAACCATTATGTTAATACAAGTTTTAGAAAAACTTTGTATTGATATTATACAGACTTGGATCTACCATAATTTAAATAATGTTCTCCCAAACATATTTCCCCATTAAAAATGTCCACTACACCTTGGTGAGTCTCTGAGGCAAGTGTCTGAGTGGTCTCTGCTCCAGCGCCATGTCTTCACCTCCCACGCCTCCTCTAATCAAACCTCCCCATCCTTCAGAGCTTGGGACTAGCAGATGCGAACTCATATATAGAATGGATAAACAACAGGGGCCTACTGTGTAGCACAGGGAACTATATTCAATATCCCTTAAGAAACCATAATGGAAAAGAATATGAAAAAGTTTATATATATATATAACTGAATTCCTTTGCTGCACATCAGAAACTAACACAACTTTGTAAATCAACTATACTTCAATTAAAAAAGAATCATTTAAGGACTTCCCTCCTGGTCCAGTGGTTAAGAGTCTGTGCTCCCAATGCATGGGCTCTGGGTTCGATCCCTGGTCAAGGAACTAGATCCCACATGCCACAACTAAGAGCCTGCATGCTGCAACTAAAAAAGATCCCGCATGCCACAACTAAAGATCCCTCATACCTCAACTAAAGATCCCGTGTGCTGAAACTAAGACCTGGCACAGCCAAATACATACATACATCCATAAATATTTTTTTAAAAAAGAATCATTTACCTGTAATAATAGGTCCATAATAATGCTAGTCAATAAACATGTATAGGGCTTCCCTGGTGGTGCAGTGGTTGAGAGTCCGCCTGCCGACGCAGGGGACACGGGTTCGTGCCCCGGTCCGGGAAGATCCCACATGCCGTGGAACGGCTGGGCCCGTGAGCCATGGCCGCTGAGCCTGCGCGTCCGGAGCCTGTGCTCCGCAACGGGAGAGGCCACAGCAGTGAGAAGCCCGCATACCGCAAATAAACAAAACAAAACAAACGTATATATTTAGAAAAAGAACCTCCCCATCCTGTGTCCATCCAAGCCCCAAGGCCCCACCAGGCTCCAAGTTAACTGGTCTCAAATAAATGTATTGAATCAGGATATTAAACACTGATACTGCAAAATGCTCACACAATTGTGTAAAGAAGAAATCTGACAAAGGAAAAGATGTTCAACCTCACATGCAGTCAATGCAAATATGATATAATTTTTCAATTACCAAATGCACAGAAGTGAAAAGGAATGACAATACTAGAGTTTGAGAGACTTCAAAGAAATGTGAGGTCTCCTGTACATTGGTGGAAGTATGAATCGGCACAGCTTTCTGGAGAACAGTTTGACAATGTATGTCATACACGTAAAAATGTGCAGACACAGCAGTTCCATTCCTGAGAGTTTATCGTAAGGAAATTATTGAACAGGGGTCAAGGAAATTCAAACCAGCCTTGTTTATAATAAAGAATAATTAGAAATAATCTAAATGTCGACCAAATGAGGTTTATTCACATAAATTATGGTCTACTCCTACAATGGAATGCTAAAGAGCCTTTAAAATGGTATGAATATTTATAGACATTTATAGACATGAAAGGATATCCAGTAGATACCACGCCCTTATGGTGTCATTAATGTAAAAGTGTGTGTATGCATGCATGCACGTGTGAGTTCATGCACACAGAGATCTAATATGAAGGTCATCACAATATCAACCATGGTGTCTTCTGGTTGGGAGAGCTTTGAATGTCTTTACTTTCTTATTTCCTTATTGTTTCTAAACTTAAAAAAGCAACATTATTTGTTTTCACATTAATAGCTAACACTAACAGAGAGTGCATTACGTGCCAGGCACTCCTCTAATTGCTATAAACTGTTAGTATTCCTAAAGAAAACAAAGGTGGTGAGAGATTGAGTAACTTGCCCAAAGTCCGTAGCTAGTAAACGTGAAGCTGGAATTCAAAACCTGGTTGTCGGGATTTCCCTTGTGGCGCAGTGGTGCCTGCCAATGCACGGGACACGGGTTCGAGCCCTGGTCCGGGAAGATCCCACATGCCGTGGAGCAACTAAGCCCGTGCGCCACAACCACTGAGCCTGTGCTCTAGAGCCCACAAGCCACAACTACTGAGCCCACGTGCCACAGCTACGGAAGCCCACGTGCCTAGAGCCCGTGCTCCGCAATGAGAGAAGCCACTGCAATGAGAAGCCTGCGCACTGCAATGAAGAGTAGCCCCTGCTCACTGCCACTAGAGAAAGCCCACACGCAGCAATGAAGACCCAACACAGCCAAAGATAAATAAAAAATAAAGCTTGGTTGTCTTGCTCCACAGGTTGCGCTCTTACTACACTAATTAACCCCAATAGATTGAAAGTCTCTTAAATCCTCCCCCCACCAACAACCCCACACTTCCCTTCAGAAGTAACCATTTAACCACCTGACATGCATCCTTTCAAAACTGCTGCTGGGCATGTTCAGACACATGTGTAAACACACAAACACACATGTGTGGTTTTCTTCTTTTTATAGAATGGGATGGTATTGTCCATCCTGTCAGTATGCATAGTTCACCCTTGTGCTTTTTATCTGAGTGTTATTCTTCAGCATGGATGTATGGAATTGATGTAACCATGTCTTTACTGAAAACTGGTGGTTTCCAGTTATTCACCCTACTGGACAAAGCTGCAGTAAGCATCTCCTGGTATACATATTACTGTGTGTAGATGTGCAATGATACTCCTGTGATAATTTCCTAGAAATAGAACTGCTCAGTCAAAAGACAAAAGAGACTCCCCAGTTCCCCACCCCAAGAAGGCTACGTGGCTACACTATATATATATATACATACACACACACATACTATATTCATACATACAGTTTGAGTGCCCACCCCCCATGTTTCCACCAACACAGGAAGTTGTCAATCTTTTAAATTTTTGCCAATATGAGAAGTGAAGGATGTTGTTTCATTTGCAACAATTTAAATGTTCTTGATTACTAGTAAAGTTGAACATCTTTTCATACATTTATTGGCCATTATTTCTTTTCAGAATTGTTCACTTTTCAGTTGGGTAATTTGAGTTTTTCTTATTGATGTGAAGAAGCTTTGTGGACTTCCCTGGTGGTCCAGTGGTTAAGACTGCACGCTTCCAAAGCAGGGGGTGCAGGTTTGATCCCTGGTCGGGGAACTAAGATCCCACATGCCGTCTGGTGCAGCCAAAAAAAAAAAAAAAAAATCCTTTGATGCCCTGTTTGTTGCAAATATTTTCTGAGTATGTTGCATTTATGTGAATCTCATTTATGTCTTATTGTGTTATACAGAGGTTTTAGTTTATTTTTATGTAACAAAATGTGCCCATTTATTTTCCCTTTATGGTTTTACATCTTGCTAAGGAAGTCTTTCTCCACAACCACAACATTCTCCTATATTCTCTTCTAGTATATTTATATTTTTGTTTATAGATTTTAACATGGTTATTTATTTTAATTGTGGTAAAATATATAACACATAAACTTTACCATTTTAACCGTTTTTAAGTGTACAGTTCAATAGCATTAAGTACATTCACATTGTTGTGTAACCATCACTACCATACATCTCCTGAACTCCTTCATCTCACAAAACTGAAACCCTGTACCACTTAAACAGTAATTTCCCTGCCTCTCTCCCCTCAGCCCCTGGTAACCACCATTTTACTTTCTGTCTCTATGAATTTGACTACTCTAGGTCCCTCATAGAAGTGGAATCTTACAGTATTTGTCCTTTTGTGACTGACTTATTTCACTTAGCATAATGTCTTCAAGTTTTACTCATGCTGTAGCATGCGTCAAAATTTCCTTTATTTTAAGGCTCAACAATATTCCATTATAGATCTATTTTTATGTCTAGCCTTTAATCCACATAGAATTTAGTAGTGCTTGGTAAGAAGTAGGGACTTTTTTATATTTAGGTTGGTCATCTTTTAAAGCCTCCTCCATCAAAACCCAGATTCCCATGGGGGCTCAGGTCTGTTTCCAGACTGTTGTTTTATTGATCCCTTTGTCTATATCTGGACTGGAATTACAACGCTTTAATTACTCAAGGTTTTCAGTAAGTTTTTATATCTGCTAAAAGCATGTCCCCTCCCCATTCTTCTTTTTTAGACTTTCCCGAACCACTCTCAGACATTTACTTTTTCAGAGGAACTTTAGAATTAGATAGTCACAGTCCAAAAATACTCCCCTGGGATTTTGATTGGCATAGCTTGACGCTACTCACTAACTTGAGGTCGACATCTAGTAAAGCTGAGCCAGCAGGTCTCCAGCCAGATTTTGCTTCCCTGTGGCTCTCCAGGCTGTGTGGTGCTGCCCCCTGCGGGGGAGGTACAGGCCAGGGCTACCTCTGCCAGCCTGCCCAAGGCCTTCCCACTTGGTCCCCTCCACCCCAGCCTATGATTCCAAGGCTTCTAGAAAGGACAGACTCCTACATACCCTTGGTTTAATTTCTTTCCTTCCTCAAAGACGTTTAGATTTTAACTTGAACTTTCAGAGCCAAAATACGAGTGGGACTCGTGGAAACCTCAGGCCCTACCCTAGAACTGTGGGGAAATACTTTCCTGCTCCCAGCAAACACCCCATAAGGCAGACACTGAACACATGTGTGACCAGTAGACGGGTAACTAGGGTGCAGTGGACGATTTTTTTAACAGCTCTATTATTAATGGATACCATAAAGTTCCCTTGTTTTAAGTGTATTAATTAAATGATTTTTAGCAAATGTACAGAGTTGTGTGACCATCACCAAATCCAATTTTAGAACATTTCCACCACCCTAAAAGTATCCTTCATGCCCATTTATAGTCATTCTCTGATGCCACTTTGTCCTGAGCATTGCCACACCAGGAGGAGTGGGGGACCGAGTGGGGATGTCCCCAGGAGATCCTCTGCCTGTGAGTCTAGGACCAATGCCCCAACAATGTGCACAGCATGACTCACAAGCCAACACCCCTCTCCTGAAGAGGCCCAGCTCTGGGCTCCTCCTGAGGGCAAAGGCCATGCTGAGCCCCATCCTTACTTTTCCAGGTGGATAAAGTTTGAAGAAAAGGTAGAGGAAGGAGGCGAGCGCTGGAGCAAGCCCCATGTGTCCACACTGTCCCTGCACAGCCTCTTTGAGCTCCGGACCTGCCTGCAGACGGGGACGGTGCTGCTGGATTTGGACGGCAGCTCCTTACCACAGATCATAGGTGAGGCAAAGGACCGCTGTGGCCCCCACCAAGAAGGGCAGCATCCCCCTTCACCTGCCCCATCTCATGCCCACCCTTGGTCTGCATGGCACACCCACCTCTGATGCCTGCCTAATTCTGCAGAGACCAGGCTTTGGGTCTGAGGCCCCCAAGGCAGTGTCACAGTTGCTCCAAGTTTCAGATACACGTAGAGAGGGAAACGTCAGCGTCTGAAATGCCATCCAGCAATGTAACAAAAGGGAGGAGGGCTTCTTAGCATGGTTGGAGACACCTATTGCCATGGCAACCTGTTTCTTGTCAGGGTAAATAGATCACCATTCATCTTTAGGAAATTAGCTCTCGTTTGATAGAGTGGCAAAGGGAGGGAGCGGCTTGTCTTATCATCCCTAAAACTTCTTGTGAATTTTGTTTTAGCACATTCAATTTTGCCAGAACTACATTGCCCAAAATACTTTTCTAAAAAGAATTCATGTTAGGACTAAAACCACTTAGCATTGTACCTTGTGCTTCTTAGGGTACTTTCATGTGTACAATTTCATTTATTTTCCACAATGTTATTGATAGAAAGAGCAGAGAATCCTATACCCACACATGCAAGCACATGTGCACCCACATGGGCACACAATGCACCCCCATGCACACACACATGCATCCACATACACCAACTCCTACAGACATGCACACACCCTTTTACATATAAGGAGGCTGAGCGTTCATGACTGGTTCAAATTTTCAGTTCTGTGGCAAAGGTGGGACTATTTCTACATCCCCTGCCTCCCTTAGGTCACTTTTAATCCCACTAATAACAGATGAAACTGAAGACCCCGACACCCCTGGTCATTCGGTGCCACGTGGACAAGGCCTGTTTGTTTCCCACTTAGATGATGTCATTGAAAAGCAAATCGAGGACGGCCTCCTTCGGCCAGAGCTCCGAGAGAGGGTCAGCTACGTCCTACTGAGGAAACACCGTCACCAAACCAAGAAGCCCATCCACCGCTCCTTGGTTGACATTGGAAAGTCAGTCTCCTCCACCACCAGTGAGTCGGGCCATACGCTGGTGGCTTGTTCTATGCACGCATCTCAAACCTGCAACCCTCCACTCTTGATAGCCCAGAGTTGAGATGCCCAGACACTAGCCTTGCTGGACCTGTCAGATAAATGCAATAATCAGTACAAAGTTGATAACGCTGCTACCTAAAGAGACTTGAGGAATCTCCTTAGATGAATTATTTTAAATGGAAAATGTTTAGCCTACGGTGGGCACTTACCTGTGTTCCAGGCACTGTCTGAGCGCTCCACGTGTATTAACTCACTTCATCCTCGCAATAACCCCATGACTAGGTACTGTTCTCATCATCCCCAGGTTACAGATGAGGAGGCTGAGGCACGGAGAGGTTAAGTTACTTACCTAAGATCACACGGCCAGGAGGTTGTGGGATCAGGGGTCATCTACACCACCTGGTGTCTATTTAATCAATTGTATATCTATTTCACTTTCAAAGGTACAAATATTTTCTCTAATCATGTTCAGGCTATTCACTTGCTTAGAAAAATCCTGAAAAACAAGAACCAAAACCAGAACATCCTTTCTTCCTAGAAGGGGAAGAGACATGTCTGGCAGCCCAGCTTTATTTAGGTGACATGATTGTAAACGTGAATTGTGCTAACGGAAGAAGCTGCACCACTCCAGCAAGTCGGCCGAAGTCAAATCTCTTCTGTTCCTCCTCCCAGATCGCAGCCCAGGCCGGAGCCCCGCGGCGGGCCCCAGCCTACACCACTCCACTGAGGACCTGAGGATGCGGCAAAGCACAAATTACGGCCGCCTGTGTGAGTATCTTCTTTCTCTGCCACTGTGTGGCAGCTTCGTCCTGGCTGTGGCCACTCTGGAGTCAATTTTCATACTTTCATAGCAGAGGAGGTAAAGCCCAGGGTCTGTCTAGGACTCTCAGGCATCAGAAGAAATCTAACTTTCACCCTAAACCTGGGCTGCCCTCCGAGTCTAACTTACTACCATAATTTCTAAATAATTACTCCAAAAACTGCAGCTCTAAACAAGTCCTGTCATAATCAATACCCAATCCTGTGTGCTAGGCATTTTTAACTTAGTCTATGGCTTTATTCTCACCAAACTGCTCATTAGCCCTGTTTTTGGTGAGAAGTCTTCCTAGAAACAATTAAAAGCAGGCTAGGTCCTTTGCCCCAGGACAGAGAATGTTCTCATCCCTGGATGACCGTCTTGGGCCCCAGACAGTGAAATGCTGGTGGAGCTGCAGCCCCTGAGGGCTGTGACTGGGTGAGTGGAGCCTGTGAGGGGCATGGTCACAGACCGGCTTTTGTCAGGCAATTCATCAGGGCTGAAGAGACAGGTGAGCTGTGAGGCAAAGAAAAGAGGGAACTTGGGAAGTGAAAAGAAGAAGCAGTGTGAAGGAGTATTTTCCTTTAAATACTTTTACTAGAATGACAAGATACGAACAAGCACATCCCAGGGCTGTGCCCCTGACCAGGCCAGAGGAATGCTTCAGGACAGTGACAGTGATGTGACCTTTGCCCCGGCAGGGGTTTGTCACGGTCTTTTCTCTCTGTTCTTAGTGACCCCCTGCTCTTAGTCTCCCTGGTCTTGGTTATTCCACAGAGGGATGCTGGCAGTCAGAGACAGTGAACGGCTTTGGGACGAGCCTTCTGCTCTGTTATTTACTATATATGAAGTACCAATGCTGCTGTGGGGGGGACCTGGATAAAAGACGTGAATAAGTGATTACAACTTTGTGTGCACACCTCCCCACCCCAGGGTGGCACCTGGGAAGGCTCAAAGAGGAGGAGACACTTGCCTGAGTTTTGGAGAATAAATAGAAGATTTCCAGTAGCATGGGGGAGGAAGAGGGTGTTCTTTAGAACAAAGGAAACAAACAGCAGGTGAAGGGAAGGTGCTGTGAAGGGTGCCGCATATTCGGGGAAACAGGGTGATTCAGTTCACCAGGCTCTAAGGGAAAGAGGGTCCAATCAAAAGGGGCCTATGAATCCTGCAAAAGGCCCCAGCCTGTATTCTGAGGGTAATGGGGACTCCTGAGAAGTTTTATGCAGGAACGTATCATGGTCAGATTTTTATTTGAGAAATAAACTAGGAGGGGCTGAACTATTGGGAGCAAGAGACGGGGACCGTGTTCGGGCAGTGAGAGCAAGAACAGAGAGAAGGACCCCGCTGGGCTTCAGCGACTGGTGGGAAGTGGGAAATAAGGAAGAGGGAGGCGTCAAGGCTGGCTCCTGGTCTGCTCTGATTGCCGGTGGACAAGGGGGAGGAAGCACTGGCTGTGTGGGGTCTATGCGGGGAGACATTTGATGGAAGACAACGAGTTTCGTTTCAGGTGTGTTGAGTTTGAGTTGCCAGGTCAGGCTGCTCAGAGGAATCTGGAGCTCAGGACAGATCTGGACTGGAGACCCAACCTGGGCATCCCCAGCACAAATGTGGATGGGGATGAAACAGGAGGGGATGGGACTGACCGAGGAGGACGGGCGTGAGGCCTCTGGAGGGTTTGAGTGCAAAGCAAGGCCCTGAGGAGAGCCCAGCAAGAGAGAATCCTGGATGGAAATAAGAGAGGGGAGCCGAGGGAACGCAGAGTCTGGAAGTGCGGGGACACCACAGACCACAGAAAGCCTGAGAGGGCTCACTGGATGTGGCTGCTGGTGGGAAATGAGAGCTGAACTTCTGCCTTAATGGAGGAAGGAGCTGTTCGAATAGCTCACCACCACTGTTCTCGCCATGGGGAGCCCCACCTTCCTTCCCTCTGCTGGCCCAAATCCCCAGCCATCTTTAAAGACTCGCATGGGTCATGGAGGACAGAGGTGAAACTGCTCTTTTCTCTCCAACAAGACCCAAGCTTAGTGACACCTGGCTCGTTACCCAATAGTGTGTCTGTCCCTCCCCACCTCAGGGCCTGGCACAGAGCAGCATCTTAGTCTCTGCCCAAGAAGGCAGGGCGGAGGGCTGGGACCAGGGCGTAGCACACTGAGGAGTGAGAAGGACGCAGTAGAACCTGGGGCCCAGCAATTCTTTTAAGAAAGCTGCCATTGAAAAGAAGAAAAGAGAGAGAATGCTTGCTGAAAGGGGCTGCAGGATTAGGGGAGGGGGGTTCGCTTTGGTTGTGAAGATGGGAAAAGCCTGTGTAGAGACCAAGAGAAAAGGGCCTGCGAGAACCTGTCTTCCCCTGATGGACCTTCTTTTCCTTTTCTCCTAGGTCACGCCCAGAGCAGAAGCATGAATGATATTTCTCTCACCCCAAATACAGACCAGGTAGTAAAGCCCCTGCACCTGGCTGCCGTGGAGGGCCAGGGCAGGAAGAAGTCTTTGGTTTCAGGGGTAGGGAGCCCCTACAGGCAAAACTCTACTCCCGTGAAAAAGTGGGAGTCCCCAGGAAGGATGCGGGTGGGGCTCTGAGTTGCCTTGGTGACCCAGCCCAGTCCAACACTTGGGTGCCGGCTCTGTGCCAGGCCCTGGAAGGAGTAGGGGACAGAGAAGTGTGATCAGATGAGATGCCAGCTATCCCTGACCTTGGGGTTTATTGGAGAGGGAAGACCACCACACAGAATTTCACCTCCTCCATGACACGCAAACACTTTTAAGGATGAAGTGGGGGCTTGGGCTGGTAGAGAAAAGCAGTGGGGCCTCCCTGTGGGGACAATAATGATAGTGAATCAATTGGACTGCCCAACAGTGTATCTTCTCCTTGGCTAGTGCCGGATAAAGTCAGTTCTTGTCTCCCACCAGCTTGTCTGAAACCTCCTTGATGAGATCAGAATCCCGCAAACAAGTTGAGTCCAAGTTCTAAGTCCACAGCCCAGGACCTCCATGACTGTGCCCCCGAGGGAAGCCCAGAGGAGGCTTCCCTCAATTCCAAACATTCACATCTCAGGGGCGGAAGGTGCCAAGGTCTCCTTGCCTGTGCCCCCAGGAGTGGGAAGGAAGGTGATGAGGGAAACCTGAACTTTGGCACCTACTCCTCAGGAGCTTGGGTGACCTCCAGGCCTCCAAGGCAGTCCCAAGTTTGGTGGAAGGCAAAACAAGAGTATTCCCTCATGTCAGTGTCTCCGGGGCCCTTTGGTGGCCAAAATAATAAAATAACAATAATAACGGCATCAACCAACATCTGAGGTCCACACATTGCATGCGCTACATTGTGCAGTGCGTTTTCTGTGCATCACGAAGGTACCATATCATCTCCACTCTACAGATGAGAACGTAAAAGCAGTTAAATAACGGGCCTAAGTTCATGCAGCTGAAAGGTGGCACACCCATCATTTGATCCACTCAGTGTGACTCTAGAGCCCTTAATTTGGGAGTGACTTAGGAACGAGTATTCTGGAATCTTATTTAGAGAAGAACCCCACTTTACTGTAGTCATGCGCACAGACAGTGGAGCCGTTATAAGGAAGCGCTGCCTAGTAAAAGGTTTTCACAACCTATTTTTCATTACCTATGTGGTAAGAAGAATACGATCTGCTACTTTCCCCCGGCAATGCTGCCTTTGATTTAGGGGTTGGAACCCAACACCGGGCACCAGCGTCTGACTCTCCTAACTGGTTGTGTGATGCTGCTTCTCAGTATCTGCAGCAGCACTGGCCGTTCTTTAGGTGCAACTTTCTTCACCACTCCACATTGGCCCTGAGTTCCAGTGAGCTCCCGGTGAGCAGAGTATGGATTCAAACAGCGTCGCTGTGTGCAGTGACTCAGCAGAGCTGGACCAGGGTCCCCTGGGTTCAGGCAGTGGGGTCAGCAGGACCCTGGTTAGACAAGCCCGTGGCCAGACCATCACCAAGCCAGGGTGGCCAGAACACCAGCATGGCCCGTTTCTGGGATGCCACAACTCTGGCCTCCTTACTGGGGTGACAGACTACAAGGGAGGACCAAGGCCCTGTTTTAACTCCTCTCTGCTCATGGTTTTGAGCGTGTTGCGTGGGCCACTCCAGAGCATTGCTGTTTTCAAAACCTTGTTCTCCAGGGCACTCCTGCCACCCACCTGCTCCCTGCCTGATGCCCAGGGACATGGAGTTGGCAGGGAGACAGTGGCTGCCCTGGCACACCCAGAACTCCACCTTGAAGAACCTGCTTATGGACCCGCTAACTGCTCCTGGGACAAAGGGACTTTCTGAGTTGTGGGGATTCTGGCTTTCCCATCAACTCGTGCTTTTGCTTATTCTCACTGCGTTAGGGTCCTTGGGGCTGTTGCCCAGGGGGTGGTGGAGAGTTTTGTGTTTTTTAAGGGATTTAAAAGATTATAAGGGTGCAGCCCTTGCTCACAAGCCTTTTCTAGTGCTGGTAGGTCCCCCGCCCAGTATGTATCTCGTCCCCCACGAGTCAAATCAGGAAATGGCTGTGGGCCCAAAGGGGCAAGACCTGTTGGCCATGCCCATGCCCATAACTGACCCCTCTCCAGGGACAGAAGGAAACTATCTTCACGGAGCTTGTGAGAAACAAACATTTCTGTGCCCACAAGAGAGACTCCCATCAAGGGGGAATAGGTAGCAAAATTGTGGCGTCCGCAGAATCTCTCTGTACCACTTGCCTCCACCTCCTGGGCCCTTTCTTCCTTTGTTGGCCACTGTGGACTCCCACCAGCCCGGTCCTCCCCAAACACTCCTTCCCCACCTCTATCTATGAAACTATCTCTGTCTCTTGCCTATCCCCTTGCTGCCCAGAGGGAAAGTGATCTGAAAAACTAATGTACCCTAAGATGTTAAAGACTAAGAAGAGTGCGTATGTGACCACCCCTGGGCACTTTCATCATAAGAGAGGGCTCCGGAGGAGTTGGCATCTTATCCATAGGATGATAGTCATGACCGCAGAGAGTGGGGCTGATTTGGGGCAGAGGGCTTGTCTCCAGCACCTCTCACATTGGACCCCACTCACTATTCCTATTTGACCTTCCTGCCCTGACTAGACACCAGCCAGAGGGACTGGATAGAGGGTACTTCGATAGTCTCAGTTGGAAAGGCTCAGAAGCCATGAGTTTCCTGGGAGGTCCTCTAGGGGTGACTTGGGGGCACAGAAGCCTCTCACAGGTTTGGACCCCCAGGTCCACGGGTTCCTGTCAGCCAGGAAGCTGGTGGTAAAGAAAAAACAAAGTGTGTCCACTCTGGCCATCAGGATGGTCTCATTCCTCCCACGGCCATCCAGGGTAAAGGCAGAGAGGGAGGGCTGGGTAGCTGGAGTGTAAGGGCCGAGACTCCCATCTGCTTGAGCTGCTGCTGGGGGAAGAGACCTGATGTCCAGTAAGCCCTGACTTTCTATTCTGACCCCTCAACTCACACTTCAGTAGAACAAGGTTTTCACCCATCAAGGAACATCTTAGGGGGTCAAGTCATTGCCTGTTCCTCCCCATCTACGAAAGGCTGAATTGGTCCCTGGGGTTAACCAACTTTGAGTCTCCTCATCTGCAGATTGTGGGAGAGTGTCGGCTTATTTCCTTCAGTCTCTTGAGAAACGCTGGGAGAATTTTGTAAGGTTAGGGCTCCACAGTAGTCTGAACGGGCTGAGTGAGAGCCGAAACCCCTGCACGTGAGTATCCATGGGTATCTCGTGTCCCCCTCACTGACCAGCGGAAAAACAAATTCATGAAGAAGATCCCCAAGGATTCAGAAGCCTCCAATGTGCTCGTGGGCGAGGTGGACTTCCTGGACCAGCCATTCATTGCCTTCGTGCGTCTCATCCAGTCAGCCATGCTGGGAGGAGTGACCGAGGTGCCTGTCCCCACCAGGTGAGAGCCATTGAAATCTGCCCACCATACCCACCCTCGGGTGGCCAGCTGTCCATGCAGTCAGCTAGTAGTGCAGTTGGAGACACCCCTAAATCGAAGAAGGAAAAGTAGGGAACTGTATGGTGATGGCAATCTGACTCAGGAAGAATTTGAGAGAATTTATTTAAAATAATCATAAACAAGAAGTAGCCAGCAGCTGGGAGAGGCACTGCTGGGTGAGCTCTGGGATGCCAGGGCGTGGCAAAGATGCTTAGGTGGGAGTGAAGAGGAATGTCTCTCCAAAGCAAATACGGGATTCAGAGGAGGGAAGGGACACGTTTCTGCCCAGTTAAAAAATTAAGAATGGATACTATTTAGGGCCAAAACATCCTTCTCTCCACCTGCTTTTACTTTTCCTTCTCACTTTCCCCCTCCTCCTCCATCTTCTTTGCAGATTTCTGTTCATACTGCTGGGACCTTCTGGGAGAGCAAAATCCTACAATGAAATTGGCCGTGCCATTGCAACCCTCATGGTAGACGACGTAAGTGCCACGAGAAGCATGTACTCCTGAACGTCATGGCTGCTGCGTCCAACACTGTGCCTTCATTCATTCACTTATCCAACAAGTCATGTTTGAGCACCTATTGTATGCCAGACCCTGTGCAGGGTGTGAGGATTACGAGAATGAGGGAATAGTCACTGCCCTTTAGGAGCACCAATCAAGTGGGAGAGATAGACCTACAGTCCTAGAGGGAACCATGTGCTAACCGCCCAGGCAGTCAACGGGCCCTTCACACACGAGGGGGCTTTAAAGCTAGGGATGAGCCCCAGCCTAGGAGGCAGGCGTTCCAGGCAAAGGGCCACGGTTCGGAGAGGGAGGGGCTGGATGGAAGTGGTTTGATATAGGCTCAGCGTAAGAGCTTCAAGAGCAGGAGGTAACACCAGAGAGAGGAGCCATATACTATACGGAGCCTGTAGGCAGAGCTGAGAGTTGACACTATGTGACAGGGAGCCTAGAGGAGTTTAAACACGAGCACAACCCAATCAGATCTGGAAAGTCAGAAAGAACCCTCTGGAGACAGTGTGGAACGATGCAGCCTGACCCTCCAAAGATGAAGGGCTGGGATGTTAAAACAGATTTGAAATACCTGAGCTTCTCCGACTGGGCTCTGCGCGGGTTTTCTGAGGAGCTCGCTCTGTGGGAAACTGAGAGCAGAAAGGTTAAGTAAGTAACTCAACCCAGGTCGGACAACTGGAATACAGAGACCTGGCTTTCAGGTCCGGGAAGAGCCGCCTTGCTGCATGTCCCACTGTCCCCACTGTGCTATGTTTCAACTGCCCCGTTGTTCCCATCTCAGAAACTGAGAACAAATTGGCAGCTGGAGTAATGGCTCAAAGTGACTTTCTTTGAAAGTGTATGTGGTTGTGCCCCCGGGAGGTGGATGAGATGATGACCGCAGCAAGAGAGCGGCCCTTTCTCTTCCTCTGCCTCTTTCCCTGCCAGCTCTTCAGCGACGTGGCCTACAAGGCCAGGAATCGGGAGGATCTGATCGCGGGAATTGATGAGTTTCTAGACGAGGTCATCGTGCTCCCCCCTGGAGAGTGGGACCCAAATATCCGAATTGAGCCACCCAAGAAGGTGACTTCTGCTGACAAGAGGTGTGTATGAATGGGGGGGTGGCAAGCGGGGAGCCGGGTCAGAGGGAGCTTTCAGTCTGTCCGTTTCTTTTTTTGGATTTGAAAGAAAGATGTCAGCGTACATGGGTTTATACTTTTTTTTTTTCAGTCTCACTTTATTTCTCTGAAAAAAAAAATCAGAAGCAAATATGCTGAATGTGACCATCTGTAAAACCTGGGTGATCTGTGTGTGGGTGTTGCTAGATCATTCTCTGCATTTCTGTCTGTATTTTAAGCTATTTGATGATGTTAGAAAGGTAAAGGAGTTGTGAGGACAGTCCTGGAGGTGCTGATCTCTTCCTAGGATTGGGAGCCCCACTGTCCCCTGTCACCCTTCTCCTTCCAGGAAATCCGTGTTCTCCCTGACTGAGCTAGGTCAGATGAACGGCTCTGTGACGGGAAGCGGCGGAGGGGCTGGAGGCGGCGGTGCTGCAGGCGGTGGCGGCAGTGGGGCCGGCGGAGGGAGCAGTGGGGATGATGGAGAGATGCCAACTGTGCACGAGATCGGGGAAGAGCTCATCTGGACAGGAAGGTGCCCACTCCAGGCCTGACAGCGACACCAGTTGTCTTAGATTTCTCTTCTCCCCACCCACCATTTAGGAACCTTCTCCACCTCTGTCAGCAGCACCCACTCCTGGCCTTGGGATCTGGCCAACGCACGCTTTTCCTCCCCAGCCCTCAAAGCCCCTCCTGGATCTGGCAGGAAAGGGGAAGCTAGGGGAGGAACCCAAACTTTTCTCAGGACACCCTTTGTTACCTGTATTAGTTTCCTAGGGCTGCGGAAAAAAAGTATCACAGTCTGGGTGGTTTAAACAATAGAAATGTATTCTCTCACAGTTCTAGAGTCTAGAATTTCCCAATCAAGGTGTCAGCAGGGCCATCTCCCTCTGAGATTCTGGGTGGAACCCTTCCTTGCCTCTCTGTAGCTTCTGGTGGTAGCCGGCAGTCCTTGGTGTTCCTGGGCTTGCAGCTGCCCCATTCCCATCTCTGTCTGTGTCCTCAGATGGTGTTCTTCCTGGGTTTCTGTCTTCGTATAGTATAGCATTTTCCTCTTCTTACGAGGACACCAGTCATATTGGATTAGGGCCCACCCTAATGAATTCATCTTAACTTGATTACATGTACAAAATAAGGTCACAGTTACAGGTTAGAATTTTGATATATCTTTTTTGGGGACATAATTCAACCCATAAGAATACCTTTTGAATTTTTTTAACCTTTTGTTACCTAGTCAAGAAACTTGTTTTAAAAGAAAACAATAGAAAATTTTCCTGGCTTTCATTTCTTTGCCAGCTCTTAGAATAACTTGGGTAGATCTGAATTTAGGAAAGGACACAGCCCTGCAAAGCTATGTGTAAATCATAACTTTGAGAACGAGTCATGTTTTTTATGCCCTTGGCTCTCTGCCCGCCAGTGGTTCCCAACTTTACCTACTCCCCACTCCCATCCTCACCCAGGGGACACTTGGCAATGTTCAGAGACATTTTTGTTTGTCCCAGCTGGAGGGGAGATGCTACTGGTATCTGGCAGATAGAGACCAGGGACACTGCTCAACATCCTCCCGTGCACAGGACCGCCCTCCCCCAAACAAAGAATTATCCAGTCCAAAGTGTCAACAGTACCAAGGTTGAGAAAACCTGCTCTGTGCTAAGCACTGTGTTAGGAGCTATGGAGACTAGCGTCCCCAGTAAACATTCTCCCTAAACCTAAAATTCCCCACTTGTTTGTTCCACAAAGCAAGGAAACCAGTTATAAGGTTCGGAATCTGCCCTTGATGAACCTGTTATAAACCAGGATCTCTCCATCTCCTAGAGCTGGACACACCTATGTTTACCAAGCACAGGCACCCTGCGGATGATCAGGGACGTGAGGAGGATAGCCGTCTATGGTCCCCAGGAGTTCCATTCCCTGTGAAATGTTAGGTCTACCCCAATACATATTCCCATAAGGCCTTCTCTCTCCCACCCAGGCTGTCTGTGACCACCCTTCCCAGGGGAGATGGTGCCAACCACAAACTCAGTCTAATGACAGAATTCTTCCCTGGTCTTAAATGTTCTGGTGGAAAGATCCCTTTCCCCATCCACCCCTAGTCAAGTTCCCCTCCTCACTGCAGACTCTGCAGGCTCCTGTAAAGAGCCCTGCCCCTGCACTGGTGTCTGTGGTGAGAAAGCAGTATCTGGGCCTGTCTTGAGCAGGTTCTTCGGTGGCCTGCGTCTGGATGTCAAGAGGAAGCTGCCCTGGTTCCCAAGTGACTTCTACGATGGCTTCCACATTCAGTCCATCTCTGCCATCCTATTCATCTACCTCGGCTGCATTACCAACGCAATCACCTTTGGTGGGCTTCTGGGGGATGCCACTGACAACTATCAGGTGTGTGTGAGCTGGGGACATGCATGCAAACCTCAGAAAAATCTGCTGCCACCAGGTAGTGGTAAGGAGCTTATTCCCATAATCCCAAAACCAAGGTTTGGGTTTGACCTACCATCCAGGTTCAGACCATCACTTTTTGTAATCCTTTACCCTTGAGAAAAATAATAACAAGCTGGCATAATTAAAAGGTCTAAAGCTAAATCATATTACTAAAGACCAAATTTAAAGATTATGTAAATAGAACAAATGTTTAAGGGGAAATCATCTGCTTTGTTAGTTGATACTTTTCCTACTGATGCTTTAACGAATTTAATGAGCACAATTAATTGAGTTGCTAATTGTGACCTTCTTCCCATACTTTTTAAAAAAACTAACCTTAAATTCTTAGCTTGAAGTTAAGACATTTTTAGAAATGTCTACCATGACAACAACACAGGTATACCTGGGGAAAACAGTTCAGCAGAGACACTAGCCTGAGACCCAGACAAGGGTCTTCTCCATTGGGGGCCTTTGGGATAGTATCACTGGAAAGCTCGGAGCACCAAGGTGAAGACCCACTTTCCCAGATAAATTAAGATGAGTGCCTATCTCCAGCCCACACCACTCTCCTGAGCGGCAGGTTCAGTATCCGGCTGCCTCCTGGGCATGTCCATATAGCTGCCCTTTGGGATCCCCCAACTCACAGGGCCGACATTGCATCCATTACCTTTCCTCCAGGCCTGCTGCTCCCCCCAGCCAATGAGCGACACCATGGTTGACCCAGATATTCACACATCATCCTTGACTCATAAATCCCAGCTTCCCCCAGTAGCCCTCATGACATGGTCCTAGTTGCCTCTCAAGCCTCATCTCCCAGTATTCCCTTTCTCAGATTCCTGTCCTCCTCACTCATCTGCATTCTGTTTTCCATCAATCCTGATCATCTTTCAGTTCTTCAAAGACGTGCTCCCTTTCAGCTCCAGCCTTTGTGCATACTGTTGCCCTTCCCGGCACACTCTTTCTCATCCACTTACCCTATTCTCCTGGTCAATTCTCTGCTCATTTTTTGGTTCTCAGCTTCCGTGTATCTACCTCTTGGGAGGCTTTCCTGACCAACCCTTCACTCTTACTGTATGCTCCTACCTTATCCAGCCTTATCATATTTCTTGGCAGTGGTTCTTAACAAGAGACGATTTTGACCCCTTGGAGACATTGGGTCGCATCTAGAGACAGTTTGGGTTTTTATAACTGGGAGGTGAGGTGCTACTGAGATGCTAATAAACAACCTACCATGCACAGGATAGCCCCCTACAACAAAGGATTATCTAGCCTGAAATGTCAGTAGTGCTGAGGTTAAGAAACTCTGCTGTATGGAAATCGCCTAGTTTCTTGTGTGTATCCCCCACTAGAATGAAGATGCATTATCTTGTTTGTTCCTGGGTCCTCCATGTCTAGCACAACGCCTGATACATAGTAGGCCCTTAATAGATTTTTGAATGAATGAATGAATGAATGGTCTGACCTCTAAAAGCACCTGCTAGATCTCTGAATTAATAAATGATTGGGTGGATGAATGGACTGTCCTCTGGGAGTAGAATGGGCACAGGAACAAGCACGACCATTGGCAGCCCTGTTTTCTAGGCCCTAGGGTGACAAAAGGAAGTCACATGGGACCTAGAATTAGAGAGCGATGCTTGGCAATTATGTGAGGTTGTGGAGTCAGAGATGGGGAGCAGAATTTGAGGAGGAGAGGACCTAGGATAAAGGACGAGCATTGTGGCCCTTGCTGAGATAACTGGGGTCTAACCTGTCAGAGAGGCCCCTTTCTCACACCTCTACTGAGCCTAACACTCCTCCTGCCCCCAGGGAGTGATGGAGAGTTTCCTGGGCACTGCCATGGCTGGCTCCTTGTTCTGCCTCTTCTCGGGACAGCCTCTCATCATCCTCAGCAGCACAGGGCCCATCCTCATCTTCGAGAAGCTCCTCTTCGACTTCAGCAAGTAGGTGCCCTTGGTGGCCCCCAGTGCCTGCTCTCACACTTGGGACAGTATGCCAAGGTTGGAGTAGGGGAAGAGCCCCAAGGGGGAGGTGAGGTGAGAAGGTACCAAAGCTGTCTTTACCTGTAGGAGGCACTGCCAGGTGGTCCCTCCTGACTCCCTCCGATATCTGCCTTTAAGCCACCTTAGTGCTTATTAGCACAGCCCATGGGGAGAAATCCAGGCAAGACAAGAGGAGAGAATTCACACTGCTCTGCTCATGAGCAATTATGACTTGAAAGTCAATGCAGTGAGTGTATAAAAAGTTTCAAGCTGGAGGTCAGAAGGCTATACCCTGACTCATGCAGCTCTGGGCTCAGTTGCCTCACCTACAACATTTCTAAGGTCTGCTCCAGCTGTGTCATTCTGAAATTTCCCTGTTTTTCATTCACTCTGGTGTTTGTTACCAAATGTGTAAGAACCGAAGTGTGCGAGCACCTTTCTGCCATCCCATGGGAGCCTTTCCCAGAATTCTCAAAGACCAGACAACCCCACCCGGGAACTGTCCCCATCCCCAATCCTCTTGTACTTCCTAGGAGGGCATCTGTGCCACAGGAGGGGCAGATGAGGCACCCAGGGTGGGTCTGGGGAGCCGAGCACAGCCAAGAGCCTTGGGCTGGAGGCCCTTCGATTCCCTCTGCTTTCCAGAGGCAATGGCCTGGACTACATGGAGTTCCGCCTCTGGATTGGCCTACACTCAGCTGTCCAGTGCCTTATCCTGGTGGCCACAGATGCCAGCTTTATCATCAAGTATATCACCCGCTTCACTGAGGAGGGCTTCTCCACCCTCATCAGTTTCATCTTCATCTATGATGCCATTAAGAAGATGATTGGTGCCTTCAAGTACTACCCCATCAACATGAACTTCAAGCCTGACTCTATCACCATCTACAAATGCGAGTGCGTCGCCCCTGACACAGGTGACCGGTAAACCCAGAGGTGCCCTAGGCCCCCACCCACTCCCCACTCCCCTCTAACACCCACTCCCCCTCTGCCTCTCCCCTCCACCCCGTTGTCTACTCAAAGGCAGGAGCAAGAGCCTGCTTGGGAGGGGCTGTTCATCCAAGGACTTTCTGTCCCAAAGGAGCAAATACAGGGTCTTAAACCAGTTTTTGGAAGGAAATCAAGGGGACAGGAACTCTAATGAGGATCACAATACCAGAGCCCAGGGTCGTAGTCAGGAGGAAGCAGTGATAGCGATACCCCAGGAAGGGAAGAAGGCATGCTTGGCCTCAGTGTGGAGTAATGTGGAGGCCACACCAGTCAGAAATGCTACTCGGGCCAGAGGCCTGCTCTAGGCCAGAGGTAGACCTGATGGAGCCTGAAGTCCCTCCCAGCTCCATGAGCACATGACGCCATGAGTTCTCCCTGACACATCACTGCCAGTGTGTTCACACCAGAGGGATGAACATCCCTACAGATGGGGACATGTCCAGGGTGGAGGACTAGTCAGGGTGGAGGAGGACCTGGCAACTATGTCATTAAAGAATGGTTCGAGAACCTGGGGTTATCCAGGCTTTTAGATAACCTGGGGTTATCCAGGCTTTATCCAAGCAACTATGTCATTAAAGAATGGTTCGAGAACCTGGGGTTATCCAGGCATTAAAGAATGGTTTGAGAACCTGGGGTTATCCAGGCTTTTAGAGAGGTATGAGAGAAAGTCTGTCATGACACAGAGGGGCCAGATTCACCCTGTGTAACTATAAGATGAAGAATGAGGGCTGAAGAACAAAATCTCCAGGAGCCAAGTGCTGGCTGAATTCAAGGTATATCTTAACAGTGGTGGAAGCCACCACACTGAGAGGTATTGGCCCCCTCGGGTGGTAGCAAGCTTCTTGGACACTACCTGGATATCCATCTGCCAGAGGTATCGTAAAAAGGATCCCTATGCTGGGTGGGAGGCTGAATCAACCAAATGGTCAACTCATTCCTGTGAAGTCCCTTTCTGACCAAAAAAGTGTCATCTGTAAAGTTAGGACTTTCCATAGCTGAACCACTGGCCTCTTTTGCAGTCAGAATCATGCCCCTAAGAGCTTTCAGTGGGACGTGCTCAGAGTGCCCAGGATGCTATAGAGCAGAGGCTAGAGAGCCATCCACATACCTCTTAGCACCACCAGGCTGGACCCACAGAGAAAACTGAGGTCCAGAGACACCCAAGGTCACACCAAATGTCAGTTTCCCTAGAGGATATCAATGCTGGCCCTTCCAGTCTCATGGAACGCTTGTGAGGTTTTCATATCTATACTCAGATTCAGTTGGCATTTCACATAAGTAGTTACCGTGTTGTTCAGCACCTTAATGCATACAACTGATAAAAAATATTGATAAGTCAACCAAAAATATTTGTTGCACAATTATTGTGCACTCTACTTTAGACTAGGCCTTGTAAGGATAAAGTTGTTCTGACATCAGGTAACATAGTTTTGGTTGTACCCTCTCACCCTCTGTCACTGCTCTGAATTTGTAAAGATATCGAGACAATTTTTTTCTCTTCTTCTTTTTTCTATAATTCATTTTCAGTTATTTCATTAAAACCCAGCAGTAGGTGAAGCTGTCTGTTGTCCTGAGCCAGGGCATGTTGCTTGCCCAGGGGAGTGAGGAGATCCTCCCTGCAGGCTCTTGTCATCACACTGTAGAGCAAATCCCACCTCTGTGGACTAAGCCCCATCAGGGCACTTTTGTTTTCTGCTCACACCCTCTGGACTACAGACCCATTGCACTGAACACAAACGTTCCCACAAACATGGCTTTTGGAAGTACACATCCTTAATTTCTTTCAGAAATGGTCCAAATTCTAGGGTCATATGTGGAACTTCGGCCATTCTGGGAATCATCTGTCCACAGGAGAAACCAAACATAGGGGTTCCCTAGGAACAGGGCACATCAGGTAGGATTTGAGAACTATGATAGGATCCACCTACCTCCAAATAGTGTCCCCTCTGGCCTTGCCCAGGTGCCTAATGTCACCTCATTCCTTTGGGTCATGCTATTGCCATGATTCTCAAAGTTGGTCCCTGGAAGCAGCATCAGAACTATCTGGGAACTTGTTAGAAATGCAAATTCTCAGGCACCCCCCCCCCAGACCTGCTGAATCAGAAACTCTGGGGTAGAGACAGCTGTATATTAACAAGCCTTCTGGGTGATTCTCACGTATGCTTAAGTTTGAGAACTACTGCTCTATTAAACTGAGTCATTATTAGCAACTAGCCATAGTGAGATTAGGTTTTCAGTTTCTTCGTGGAGAGTAAAGGAACTGGAAACAGGACAAGTTAGTTTTGATTAGGAGAATATGAAAGGGAAAATTCTAGATGTTTAGGACACTGGAGAGGGGGGAGCTAACTAGGAGGGTTTCTTTCCCAGTCCATGGGCCACTCCTTTACGAACTGTCCCCTAATCCTAGTGCTACTGCAAAACCCAGTTTGACGGTGGCACACTATCACTCTTTGTCACTCTTTATCAGTCAGAGCTTGTTTCGGGAACGCTTCTTAATCTAATCTTGTTTCCATTGTAACTGATTTGTATTCTATTTATTGATGCTGCACACACTGACTTGGCTGCTTTCAATCCCAAGTGAGTACCACTTTGTAAACACTAGAATTTAAAAATATTTGATACTTGGACCCTTTCTAGGATTTTCCATGTTATGATTCTTCCTTCTTCATCTCAAAGTGGCTTTCAGATAAACCTCACAAAGTTCTCGATATAAAAGAATGGCAAAGCCTAAGCAGAAGACATCAAAAGAATGTCTGATCTGACAACCTTGGGCAATGGAAGCGCGTCTACACTCACCAGGCTTGAGTGTTAGCTGGGGGTCCTGTAGCATTTGTGAGGGGACCCCTGAGTCAGCCTTCCTGCTCGCCTTCCCTGCTCCATTGTTAACTGTGCATCGTGTTCTTTTGGTCAGTAGTGTGAGGAAAGGCAGCAGATGTCCCTGATTTCTCTTAAGTGAAGCGTTCTTTAGAATAGTTGTAACAAAACTCTGGGTTTGTAGAACTTCTCAGAATATTCTGCCCTAGGTCAAGACTGAATTCCTTAGCCACTCCCAGCCCCAACTGCCCCAGAAGTAGGCAACATAGAAGGGCCCTGTGATCACATCCACCCCATGACAGTTTGTTAGAGGTTGAAGGAAGCTTCAGGAATAACCTCTTATTCCCTCTGGGTTCCTAGCAGGAGTTAAATGGGGTTTGCGATGCATTTAGATTATTGCTAGCAAACTGGCTGAGCCTCCTCCCTCCCTCCTTAAATCAGCTGCAGAGGAACTGCTTAGTCAGTCTTCACTTGGAGGATGAAGGCGAGGAGAACCTGGCCCTTCTCCTCTATGCATGCAGTGCAGGAGCAAGAGAGAGGGTGACCTCCAAAGCTGCCTTTTTAATAAATGGCTGCATCCCTCAAGCAGGGGATTACAGTTCCTCTCAACTCATCACATGGCCCCTGAAGGGAACCCTCCTCTGCTCCACTTAGGGACACTGAGGCTGGGGCAGGGGATTGTGGACAAGGGATGCAGAGTGAACAGCTGAGAGCAGCACCTCTGAGGTCCTGATTCTCCTTCAAGTCCTGGGCCCAGGTTTAATTTTCCTCAGCTAGCATTTAATGGGCAGATTAGGGAAGATACCCAACAAGTTCTTACAGGCCCAGCTGACCTGAAAAAAAAAAAAACAAAAAACATAGGGACAGGGCAGGAGAGAAAGGAAGTGTATGTGGAGGGGAGCAGGGCAGGGAAGGAAGCTCGTCGTGTAGAGCTGGGAGGTGTGTAGGCTCTGGGCCAGCCTGCCTGGGATGGGTAACGGCTCCCCCAAGAGTGAGTTGCGTGACCTTGGGCAATGGGCAGGTTACTTAGTCTCTCTGGGCCTCAGTTACCTCATCTTTAAAATGTGGAAATTTCTTGGGGATTTAGGAACTTAGCAAGATGACGTACGTAAGGGTTTGGCACAGTGCGTGGCAAAGACTTAAGTTCTTTGAAAATGTGAATTAAGTCTAAGAGCACAGACATTTGTCAGGCGGGTGGCAGGGATTCACAAGGCACATTATTTACCCACTTGTGTTAGCATCTCGTCTTGGCAGCAGGTTTTAAAGCCAGCCCTTCCATGTCAGACAGGAGCTGTCCTAACCTGGCCCAGCCAGACTGTCGGAGCTGTGGCCCAGGCTCCCTCCCACCACCCTTGCCCTCCCTGAGCAAAGTGAGGAGAGTGAAGGGTGCAGCTGCCCTCACAATGAAAGCCAGTCCTTGTCTCTAAGGAGCTGGAAGGAAATGGGAAAGAGTGGGGCCCGGGGTGGGGTGCAGGATCCCCACTCAGCCGGTGCTGACCCTTCCCCATGTCCTGTGCTCATCCACAGCGAACACAACCGCATTCAATGCTTCAGCCACGTCGCCACCCAACACCAACACTTCTCTGGTAAGTCCTTTCTTCATGTCAAACATGCAAGGGCTTCTGTTTGTGGGGAGATTGAGAAGATTTGGGAAACTTAGACCAGACTTGCAGAGATTAACCCTGCTGCATACCCACACCAGGGTCACCCGCAGAGCTGTGAAAATGAATATTTTTAAGTATATACTGTCAAAATCCTATTTTGTCTCATTTTTTTAAATCCTTGTGCCAAGCCTCCCCCTCCTCCCTCCCTCACACACACACACACACACACACACACACACACACACACACACACACACACGACGCGGGGGGGCGGGGGGGTGGGGGGGGTGGGGTTGAGGTGAGGAATGGTAAGTAGGGCTGTGCAAGGCTGTAAACTTTCCCGCCCATCTTTCTGCCTTCTTCCCTGCCTTTGTACCGAGGACTCCCAGTTCCTAACCAACAATGCTACCCTGCAGCCCCAGAAAGCTTATTATTGCTCCCCCCTCTCTGAATCTGATCTGTCCTTTGCACTCACGTGTCTCTGAGGGCCCCTGGTCTGGTCTGCCTTTCCCAATAATGATGAGCAGCGGCCGTCAGGAGAAGACACCTAGCCTAAGTGGCACTAACGGTGGGAAGTAGAAAACCAGGTGAAGGGTAGCACCTGGTAGGTACTGGGAGGAGAATTTCGGACTTTTAGTGTCCCTAAGCTTGCCTCTTAACTTACCCCTGCACAGGCAGCTGACTGCTCAGTGGCAATTTAACCTAAGATTTTCTCAAATATCTGATTTTGAGGGAGGAAAAATGGAATCAGTCAGTGCCTATGTATGAATACTTACTATGTGTAAGGCGCTGTGTGCGGGCGATGTGATGGTTCGAAAAACATCTAAGAAACAAATGTGGTCCTTGCCCTCCAACCTGCTTGTAATATGCATGTGGAGATTAACCTGAAAAAGTAACGGGCAGCACAAGTAGAGCGTGCCGTGCGTCAAATATAGGTCAAATGCATCCTTCCAGCAGTGGAGGCAGGACGCACTCTGCAAACTAGAGAAGAAAGCCTCATGGAGAAAGTAGAACGCGATCTGGTCTTGAAGGTTGGGAAAGTTGGTTCCATAGAGAATAGCACATTCCAAGCCTAGGGACCAGCATAGACAGAAGGGCACAAGAGGAAAAGCACAAAATCTGTCCTGAGGACAGTGGGTGGACCAGTCCTGCTGAGACAGAGTGAGGGTGGGGCATCACACAGGGAAATCAGGAGAAATAAGTCAAGACAGAGATGTTGGGCCAGACCAGTGGGGCAGTAGAGGCACGGCTACATTGCGGGGGGCATTCGCATTGTCTTGGTCTGTTGATCCCCATTCTATTGGTCTATTGATCTAAGCAGGCCCAGGGCCAGCTAAGATTCAAAGGGGAATCATCTTTTGATGGGAGGATGGTTGATGTCACATCACAGAGGAGTGTGGACACAGGGAGCCATGATCCACTGGGGACTGTTATTATATCAAACTACCACACTTCTCTTAATACAAACATACATTATGGCTAGTTGCAAACATCTGTTTACTTCATTATGTAGGTTCCTGAATATTTGCACATTTATTTTTCAAAATATAAATTAAATTTTATTATACATTACTCTCCTTCTATTACACTTAGAAACATATATATTAATATACATGTGTGAATATAGATATATAAATATATGTACCTATACATACTTAGGAACATAAATAAGAATATATATAGGAATGTGTTATATATATATATATATATATATATATATATATATATAATATATATATAATTGTTTTGTGTGCCCTGGATTTTAGGCATCTGGGACACCAAAGGTCAAGTGACTGAAGTGATTAACCCAAGAGAGGTCTGACAAGGGTGGGGTGTGAGCCCCTTTCCTTCTTCTGTGCACACAAAAAGTGTGTGCATAGAAGAAGGAAAGGGGAGGATAAATGTGAGACACTCCAGGAAGGAGTTGTGGACAGGACCCATGGTTGATTGACTGAGATGGGAGCCAGTCCTGCACTTTTCCTCCTCACTCACAAAGCAGTACATCCTAGAACACAATGAAGAAGCACACGTCAGCTCCTAACCTTCCCAGGGAACCTCCTGCTTGTCATTCCTTGAAACAGCCTGTTCCCAGGACCATCACTCTGTTGCTGGGCACTATCATGGGGCAGGAGGGCTGGGGCCCCTTGGAGGGTGGGAGGGGTGCGTGGGCTGTCTGGAAACTGCAGTGGGGAGGAAACAGCTGACCTCCCAGGAAGGCCCTGACTGTTTCTCTCCTGTCTTGGTCTACAAGTACAACCCCCTTAACCTCACAGCGTTGGACTGGTCCCTGCTGAGCAAAAAGGAGTGTTTGAACTATGGTGGGCGCCTACTTGGGAATTCCTGCCAGTTCATCCCAGACTTGGCACTCATGTCCTTCATCCTTTTCTTCGGGACATACTCCATGACCCTGACCCTGAAGAAGTTCAAATTCAGCCGGTATTTCCCTACCAAGGTAACTTCACCCTACAGTCAGACAGTTCACATGGAAGCCACCACTGAGTCCCTGAGAGGGTTCTGGTCCAACTGTTGGAATGGACACCACATCAGCACTTGCTCACTGAGGTTTTTTCAAGTTAAGAGCACAGACTTTGGATCAGAGAGAACTGGGTTCCCTTGTTGTCAAGCCCCATGATAACACTTGATATTGTCAGACTTTTATCTTTAGCCTAGTAGTATATTGTGGGTTTTTTCCTTTTATTTCCCCAATGACTAATGAAGTTGAAAATCTTATCATGTGTTTAATGGACATATGACCATTGACTTTCTTTTTTCTTTTTATACTGAGTTGTAATTTTAAAAGAAGTGACTTATAAAGAAGTCACTGTTATCTTTTTTAAGATCTTTATTGGAGTATAATTGCTTTACAATGGTGTGTTAATTTCTGCTTTATAACAAAGTGAATCAGCTATACATATACATATGTCCCCATATCTCTTCCCTCTTGTGTCTCCCTCCCTCCCACCCTCCCTATCACACCCCTCTAGGTGGTCACAAAGCACAGAGCTGATCTCCCTGTGCTATGCAGCTGCTTCCCATTAGCTATCAATTTTACATTTGGTAGTGTATATATGTCCATGCCACTCTCTCACTTTGTTCCAGCTTACCCTTCCCCCTCCTCGTGTCCTCAAGTCCATTCTCTAGTAGGTCTGCATCTTTATTCCTGTCCTGCCCCTAGGTTTTTCATGACCATTTCTTTTTTTTTAATATTCCATATATATGTGTTAGCATACAGTATTTGTTTTTCTCTTTCTGACTTACTTCACTCTGTATGACAGACTAGACGACCATTGACTTTCTTCTTTTAAGAGCCTGTTTAAATCTCTTGCACATTTTCATCTGGGTTGTCTGTCTTTTTCTTTCCAATTTGCAACTCTTTATATATTCTGGATAGAAACATTTTTGTGATCATATGTGTTGCAAATATCTTCTGCTCTATGACTGACCTTTTTACTTTCTTAATGGTATCTTTTGATTAATAGAAATTCTTAGCTTCACTGTAATCAAATATATCCAATTTTTCCTCAAGGAAAATATTGGATAGAAGATATTCTCCTATGGTATCTTCTAAAAGCTTCATTGTTTTTCCTTTCATGTTAAATCTATAATCTACCAGAATTGCTTTTAACATATAGTGTGAGAAAGTGTTTGTTTTTTATTTAGATAGCCAATTGTTCTAGCACTTTAAAATTTTATTTTATTTTTACAAACTAAAGAGGAAATTTTATTTACTTAGGTAACATTTGTTTATAACATTATATAAGTTTCATGTGTACATTATGTTTATACTTCTTTTCTTTTTTACATCTTTATTGGAGTATAATTGCTTTACAATGTTGTGTTAGTTTCTGCTGTACAACAAAGTGAATCAGCTATATGCATACATATATCCCCTCCCTCTTGAGCCTCCCACCCACCCTCCCTATCCTACCATCTAGGTCCTCACAAAGCACTGAGCTGATCTCCCTGCCAGCACTATTTTTTTTTTTTTTAAAGACCATCCTTTTCCCACTACTCTGCAGTGCTTCCCTTGCCATATATCAAATGTTCACATGTGATGGGATCTGTTTCAAGGTTCTTTACTCTGTTTCACTGATTTATTCGTATGCCAATATCACAGTCTTCATTTCTAAAACTAATAATAAGTCTGTATATCTTACAGACCAAACTTTCCCTCTTTGTCCTTCTTTTTCAATAATGCCTTGGCCCTTTGTATTTCCACATAAATTTTAGAATCTTAAATTTCACCAAAATAAAAACTTATTGGAATATTGATAGAATTATATTGACTCTAAATGTCAATTTGGGGAGAATTTACACCTCTCAAATTCTGAGTCTTCTAATCCTTGAATATGGTATACCTTGCATTTATTAAGGTCTTTTATTTATTTATTTTATTTATTTATCTTCGGCTGCGTTGCATCTTCGTTGCTGCACACGGCTTTCTCTAGTTGTGGCGAGTGGGAGCTACTCTTCTTTGCGGTGCGAGGGCTTCTCATTGCGGTGGCTTCTCTTGTTGCAGAGCATGGGCTCTAGGTGCGCGGGCTTCAGTATTTGTGGTGCACGGGCTCAATAGTTGTGGCTCATGGGCTCTAGAGCGCAGGCTCAGTAATTGTGGTGCACGGGCTTAGTTGCTCCACAGCCATGTGGGATCTTCCTGAAGCAGGGCTTGAACCCGTGTCCCCTGCATTGGCAGGCGAGTTCTTAAACACTGTGCCACCAGGGAAGTCCCTATTAAGGTCTTTTTTTCCTCTCTCTCCATAATATTTTGTAGGTTTTGATCTTGAGGTCTTGCACATTTTTTATTTTTTTATTTTTTTTGCGGTACGCGGGCCTCTCACCGTTGTGGCCTCTCCCGCCGCAGAGCACAGGCTCCGGACGCGCAGGCTCAGCGGCCATGGCTCACGCGCCCAGCCGCTTCGCGGCATGTGGGATCCTCCCAGACCGGGGCACGAACCCGTGTCCCCTGCATCGGCAGGCGGACTCTCAACCACTGCGCCACCAGGGAAGCCCGAGGTCTTGCACATTTTTGATTAGATTTATTCCTAGGTACTTGATTTTTTATTTTTTACCTATTGTAAATGCTAACTGCTATTTTAATTTCATTTTCTAACTGTTTTGTGGCTAGAATAAAGAATTTATTAATCAAAACAGCACTTGCATATGTAAGCAACAGTTATGAAGTGAGGAGGGGCACTGGGAAGATTTTTAGCAATGCTCTTCTAACAGAAACCACATGCACACTCTTCTAAAGCCATCTTAAATAAATTTTCTACTACAACTACTACCAATAATAATAGTGATGATGATGAAAAATATCTTTGATATGAATAATTGAATTTTTGCCAATATTTTGTAAAGACTAAATAAAAGACTTTTGGGGAAGATTTACAAAATACAAACTGAGCAAAAAATAGTGTACTTGCAACACGAATGCATCCTCAAGACAAATTCCCTCCCTTCCTTCCAACTTCCAACCAGATCATATCCCTAAGTTGCCTTTTATATAAAAATTCCAGAGCAGTGACTGCATCTGAGAATATCTATTGCCTGAAGGATGAAATAAAATTCATGTTAGTGTCATATTCTTTTATCACCACCTTTTTTTTCCCCTCAAATTAATACTTACAAAGTGCCATGTTGCTACCTGGAATTTAGTGTTGCAGAGAAGAATGAGATCGTACCATTTCAGAGCCATCAGTTTGGTAAAAACACAAAGGACTTGGAAAACCAAGTATTGGAAATGAAAAGTGATGGGTGGGAGTGTCACCAGGTTCATCCAACTTAGAGAGTGACTGGCACTCTCTGAGATAGCTGAAGATGGGTCTTCTGACTCTGGAGCTCAAGCTCTCAGCAGCTCTCCTCTTCACTACTGGAGGATGGGGTCTGCCTGGAGTGGGCAGGAGCTTCTCTGACTTGCTCATCTCTTTTCTGCAGGTTCGGGCCCTAGTAGCTGACTTTTCCATCATTTTCTCCATCCTGCTATTCTGTGGAATTGATGCCTGTTTTGGCCTGGCAACCCCCAAGCTGCTCGTGCCCAGCGTCATCAAGGTTTGCCCAGGACCCCTGCTCTGTGCATTCTCTCCTCCTGCCCACCAGTTGCAGATCCTTTCCCCTCTATGCTGATCAAATTTTTATGTGCTCAGCCACGTAACCACGTGGGTTCTCTGTATGCTCCACCCTTCCCACACGGCCTGCTAGGGGCGGTCCTTTGAGAGAGTGGTTTCCTCAAACCACATATATCCACGATGAACTCCTGCTGTGTAGCCACAGGATGGGGAAGGTGCTGGAATCTACTCTCCAGCCCAGCTGAAGCCCCTTGATTTCCACTTACAGGTTTACAATTCCCTCGCTCATGGCAGTCTACAAGTTGGGCCATCTTCTGAAAATGATCCTTTAAAACAGTGATCCTCGGGAGTTCCCTGGTGGTCTAGCGGTTAGGATTCTGGGCGTTCACTGCCATGGTTCATTCCCTGGTCGGGGAACTGAGATCCCGCAAGCCATGCGGTGAGGCCAAAAACAAACAAACAAAAAAAACAAAACAGTGATCCTCAAAGTGTGGTCCCCAGACCAGCATCTCGCCCTCATCTGGGAACTTGTTAGAAATGCAAATTATCAGCTCTACTCGAAACCCATGGAATCAGAAAGTCTGGGGGTGGGGTTCAGGGCTTTGAATTTAACAAGCCCTCCAGGAGATTCTGGGGCCTGCTTAAGTTTGGGAACCACTGCTTCAGAATTTCCCATTAGTCTAGAGTTGGTGCTATTTGCTTGTAGCTCCGCGTGAGCCCTGCTCCCTCACAAGGAGCTCGACCCGTCTAAACTGGACTGGGAGGTACAGGTTCTAGAACTGACCCTCCCTGCCTTTGAGGGCTTGACCTTCGCAATATTATTTCAGCTTAAACATCTCATAAAACTCATGTTGGCCTTGAAATGTAAAGTACTGCTTTCTCTGAAGTAAACAAAAGGTAAACTTCAGCCCAGCTCCTGCACAGATAATCCTTTACTCTTAATATGCAAGTCTAAATTAATGTTCGGTGTTTTACAGACAATTCTATAACCTCCCCCAGACAGATGACTCAGAGAAGAGGCAGAAAGCATCAGGCACAGGGCCCATCATTTTCTTTTTTCTTGCTGTTGGGCCTCATTGCCATTTCTTGTTAACATCTTTTGCAATTAGTGACCACGAGCTCTCTACCAATGCCCCCTGACTCTGCACCTCCCTGTTTCCCAGACAAGCCCATGGCGGCTGCAGCAAATCATCTCCTTTGTTCTGTAGACACCACTGCCCTTCCCAGGTCTGTGCCTCCGGGGTCTCTCTAAAGTTGCAGGTGCCTAATGTCTTTAAGGGATAAGATTGCACTTGAAAAGTACCCCAGGTGTGGGAATAGCGGGAAGTCTGGGAGAGCGGGCTAGACAACAAGTGCACCGGGACAAGGGAGAGAGAAAAGGGCCTTCTCCTTTGCTCTGCTCAGCCCACGCGGCCTGATCGAGGCTGGTTTGTGGCCCCCTTTGGGAAGAACCCATGGTGGGTGTACCTGGTAAGCATCCTGCCCGCCCTGCTGGTGACCATCCTGATCTTCATGGACCAGCAGATCACGGCCGTCATAGTCAACCGGAAGGAGAACAAGCTGAGGGTAAGGCTGGTGCTAGGAGGAGGGGCACAATCTCTTTCTTCCCACAGAGTCAGAAGGAATGAAGGAGGGAGGAGGTGCTTCTTTCAAAATGTTGGGCCATTTGTGAAGCAAAATATGAGGGCAGAAGACTGGAGTTCCGGGGGTGGGGAGAATGTGACCTCCAGATGTGGGTAAGGCCAGAAGGGCCAGCGGAGAGGCTCCAGGGACCAGGACCAAGCCCAGGATGGGCCACTGGGCACGGCTCCTTGCTTCTCCCAAAGTGACCCTCCCGCTCTGTCTCCTGACAGTGAACTTGGGAGTCTGAACAGATCCTAACAAGGGGATTTTGACCCGGAACCATAAGGCAGAGGGGCATCCATGCCTTCCTGGCCCCGCCAACCGTCCTCCCTGCCTCTGAGTCTGAGGAGACGCAGACTAGTCTCTCCCCCATCCCAGCCTGGGTCACTCTCGGCTTGGTCTAGGCCGGCCCCACCTGGGACCCCTCATTAGGGAACTATAGAGATACTGGGCTGCTGGGTAGGAGAACTTCTTCCCAAGGACCCAAACCCAGGGCCTCTCCAAGCCTGAACACCCCTCTCCTCCCTTACCTGCGTCCGTTCCCTGGTTCACCAAACCCTGGGGTTGGTGAGGCCTGGTCACCTCAGGGTGGCAGTCCTCTCAGGGTGCTGTGTAGAAGCCCACGGGGAGCCCTCAACACATGTTCCACACAATGGCTGCCTTGGGAGAGCTCTGTCTCCCCCACCCCACCCCAACAGGTGGTTGGGAACTGGCTCCCTAGACAGCTTCCTCCCTCCCACTGCCCCTGCAGAAGGCTGCTGGCTACCATCTGGACCTGTTCTGGGTGGGCATCCTCATGGCTCTCTGCTCCTTCATGGGGCTCCCCTGGTACGTGGCTGCCACGGTCATCTCCATCGCCCACATCGACAGCCTCAAGATGGAGACGGAGACCAGCGCCCCCGGGGAGCAGCCGCAGTTCCTGGGGGTCAGGTAGGTGGTGGTCAGGGCCCGAGGACCACCTGGGCAGGAGGGGTCAGATTGGAGGTAGTGGGGAGAGAAAGCAGGTTTTTCTTACCATCCAGGTATTTGGGTGAATAGGGCCCCTTCTCTAACAACCCAGGAACCACAGGGATAGGAGTGATATCCCTGAAGGGAGGGAAGAGGGAGACGAAGAGTTAGTTTTAAGCGGTGCTTTCTTCTTAATAGATTCCAGTCAGTACACCCCAGCCCCTACACATGCTCTCACCTCTCACCTGTACAGGCTGCTCAAGAGTTCCCACAGAGCCCCTTCTGACCTGACTCTTTGTCTCCTCTTCAAGACTCCCTAGCCATGCCGTCCCCCAAATAACCCAAAGCAGGGTTCGGGTCCTGCTCAATCTCCATTCCTCCAGAAAGCCTTTCCAGGACCACTCCCACCCCCTGGGCTGTGGCCCATGGCCTGTCACTTCCGTTCCTTCACTCGCCCCTCCTCTCATGCGAATGTTTCAGGCAGGGAAGCGCATCTTCCACCCCTTCGGACCTCTGGGGTGAGCCCACATCAGACCCTGGCATTCTCATACATGGCTGTCCTAAGAGCTTCTCCTCACTACCTCGGAATTCCTGGGCTGCCCGGCCAGCCCTGAGCAAGGTTCCTATGGTCAGGGCAAGGTCCCCTCCCCAACCCCTGAGCCCCAGATGGCTGGGCCTGAGCAATCTGCCCCAGAGCCCCAAGCTTCCCCTGGACTTGTGCCTGGGTCTGAGCACTCCAGAAAACATACCTGCCCTCCAGCCCCTGATACCTGCTCTGCCAGCAGCCAGGCCCCATTCCCTTAAATCCTCATCTGTCGTGCTTCACAAGCGTGGGATCTTATTATAATCAAAAGGCAGGGATAATGAGCACTTCATATCCCACTTCATCCTCACAACAACCCCTGAAGTGCATGCCATTAGTCATGTTCTACTAATACTGAAGACATTTAGGGCCTTGCCTGATGCCACACAGTTAGTAAGTGGCAGAGCCAGGATTCAACCCAAGCTGGTCTGGCTCAAGCACCCCCTGTTAGCCACTGCACTGGATAACCTCCTGAACGCCCCTACAAATGCCCTCACCTCAGTTGGATTCCCTCTCTTCCCATGTGCCAGGCAGCTGGTCCTCACGTCACTGGTTTACTCTCTGGAATGGGGCAGCAAGGCAGAGGCCAGAGCCTTGGACACAACCTTCAAGTGCCCACAGAGGGCTGGAGTGGTCATGGAGCATCTCCCAATCCACCCTGACCATGTGTTCTTTTCTGCCAGGGAACAGAGAGTGACCGGCACCATTGTCTTCATCCTGACAGGGATCTCTGTCTTCCTGGCTCCCATCCTGCAGGTGAGGCTCTGCACCCTCTGCTAGGGCCCTGTCCGCCTGAGAAGGCACTGATCCGATGCCTCAGAGGGGGGAACGGCCTCCCCACAAGGCCCCTAAAAAGGCAGGATCCTATTAGGCCAGACATGTTTCATCATTATTACTGTTTTCTGTAATGTTGCATCCTTTATTATCAGCAGCAGGCCATCCTCACTGCTCTTTCCCACCCCTCCCAGGGTCCACCCTCACCTTTCTGAAGGACACTTCCCACAGACATTTCTGCCAGTTTCCATCCTTGCTTAAATCAGTAGCTTCTCAAGCTGGTTGTGTTTCCACGTTGTGGTTTATGGCCTCCTTGCTCACCTAGTTTCTGAAGTTTAAAACTTGCAGGGGAGAGGGAGGCTTCTGTCCTTGTTCTTGGGGCCTGTTTTCTGCTCCTCTGTTGCATGTCTTGGGCGCATAGGTGACTTTTTCCCACACTGTTCGAAGCCCCTCTTGCTCATGTCCTTCCAGATCAGCTGGAAGAGATGATAGCAATGGGGTGTGCATTTGGAGCATGGGTCCCCCAGAAAGGCTTTCCATTCCAGCCTTTCACCTGTTGTATTAGTCTGCTCTGGGTGCCACAACAAAAGGCCACAAACTGGGTGGCTTAAACTAGACATTTATGTTCTAGAAGTAGATCATGGTCTTTCCTCATGTGTGCACGTCTGTGTCCTATGTAATGTGTCCTGTGTCTCTTCTTATAAGGACCAGTTGTATTGAATTAGGCTTCATCCATGTGACTTAATTTTACCTTAATTACCTCTTTAAAGGACCTATCTCCAAATTCAATCACATTCTGAGGTACTAGAGGTTAAGACTTTAACATATGAATTTGCCTGGGCCGGGTGGGGGGGTGTGTGTGTGGGGGTCGGTTAAGGTGCAATGGCTCTTTGGCAGCCTCTCCACAAAAGTAGACATTCCCTGGCCATTTAAAATACTCTTATTAAATAAACAAAATGCCTGCCCCCCACCCCCTGTATGCAATCTGTTTCCTGCCAAATGGAAACATCCGTTAAAAAAATACCCAACCTCAAACCTGTTTGGTTGTGCCCAGCACCAGTTCTCAAGCCAGAAATATTTTCCATTGTAAACAAATGAATTAACATCATGGTTCTTTAGTCTTCATTGTTTTACAAACTTACCGCGCGAATGAGCTTGTAAAAAGATATTCAAAGGGGAAACTAGCTGCAAAAGATTGGGTGACTACAATTTAGCTTAATTCAAGAAAGGAAAGCCTTCTGAAGGCATTAAGGGAAAGGGCCACTGACAGATCATGACGCGGAGTCTTAACCACTGCGCCACCAGTGAAGTCCCCTGCTGCAGTTTTCGGCACAAATGTTGTAACTTCCAAGCTGTAGACTGTATTTCCGTATTAATTTATGCATCTTATAAAAACAAATGGCGGGGGCTTCCCTGGTGGTGCAGTGGTTAAGAATCCGCCTGCCAATGCAGGGGACACGGGTTCGAGCCCTGGTCTGGGAAGATCCCACATGCCGCGGAGCAACTAAGCCCGTGTGCCACAACTACTGAAGCCCGCACACCTAGAGCCCGTGCTCCACAGCAAGAGAAGCCGCACCAATGAGAAGCCCAAGCACTGCAATGAGGAGTAGCCCCCATTCACCGCAACTAGAGAAAGCCCGCCTGCAGCAACGAAGACCCAAAGCAGCCAAAAATAAATAAATAAAATTATTTTTTAAATGGGGGAATTCCCTGGCAGTCCAGTGGTTAGTTAGGACTTGGCACTTTCACTGCAGTGGCCCGGGTTCGATCCCTGGTCAGGGAACTAAGATCCTGTAAGTCTCCCAGCACAGCCAAAAAAACCCTAAATGGGCTCTATAACTAGGATAAGATGCCAGATATGGGGAAATATTCATTATTGCTTTGGCTGTAATGAAAAAGTTTTTATGGGGTTTATTATAGCTCCAAATGCTCTGATATTGTCTTCGCATTCAATCACAAAAGGATATGAAAAATTTGCCTGCTCATGTTCTTTTACAGTGAGAGGAAAAATATATATAATCATTTTATTTAACCATTAATCTATTTGATAAGTTTTATAGCATGGAAGACATCTAGATTTTTATTGAATATAAGATTTAAGATTTCTCATTAGATTGTATCAAGGTGTACATCAAGGCGTTCAAAATTGTTAGGTGATTAAAGCATTATCACTAGCTGACACCAGTACTAAATATTAGATTGATTTTAGGTAAAGGAGAGATGTTTGGTATAGCCAGTTAAAGGAAAATACAACTTAATCCAGATCTGTATTCTTAGATTTAATCCCAGAATTTATTACCAATCAAGAAAATTTTCCATAAAACTTGTTTAACTTTTTGCAACTGTAAGTTTGCCTCGTTCTGTCAAATTAGGCGTAGCCAAGTACTAGACACATAGAGAACTTACATTAGAGAGCTGTCTACCCAAGACCATACTTTAGTTGAAATTTTTCATTCTTATTTATGTAGCCAACAGAAGAGAGGTCCCTCTGATGCTACAAATTTAGGGGGTGCAAGTTGGATCCTAGTTACTAGGATCCAACTTTTATTTTTAATATTTTTATTAATTTTTATTTTTATTTTAATTAATTTTTAAATTAATTTTATTAATTTTTAATTTTAATTAATTTTTCTATGTCACTTATTTTATTAATTTTTATTAATTAATTATTAATTTTTATTTTATTAATTTTTCTATATCACTTATTAACTTCACCTATTTTTGTACCAGTTCCTCCAGTCAAGTTCTGTTCCAGGGCTTCTCAAATTTTGATATGTATTCAGAACTAGAACAAAAAATTTCACAATTTGTATGGAAACACAAAAGACGCCAAATAGCCAAAGCAATCTTGAGAAAGAAAAACAGAGCTGGAGGAATCAGGCTCCCTGACTTCAGACTCTACTACAAAGCTACAGTAATCAAGACAGTATGGTACCAGCACAAAAACAGAAATATAGATCAATGGAAGAGGAGAGAAAGCCCAGAGAAAAACCCATGCACATATGGTCACCTTATTTTTGATAAAGAAGGCAAGAATATACAATGGAGAAAAGACAGCCTCTTCAATAAGTAGTGCTGGGAAAACTGGATAGCTACATGTAAAAGAATGAAATTAGAACACTCCCTAACACCATACACAAAAATAAACTCAAAATGGATTAAAGACCTAAATGTAAAGTCAGACACTATCAAACTCTTAGAGGAAAACCTAGGCAGAACACTCTCTGACATAAATCACAGCAAGATCCTTTTTGACCCACCTCCTAGAGAAATGGAAATAAAAACAAAAATAAACAAATGGGACCTAATGAAACTTCAAAGCTTTTGCACAGCAAAGGAACAAGATAAAAGACATAAAGACAAAAAGACAACCCTCAGAAAGGGAGAAAATATTTGCAAATGAAGCAACTGACAAAGAATTAATCTCCAAAATTTACAAGCAGCTCATGCAGCTCAATATCAAAGAAACAAACAACCCAATCCAAAAATGGGCAGAAGACCTAAATACACATTTCTCCAAAGAAGATACACAGATTGCCAACAAACTCATGAAAGAATGCTCAACATCATTAATCATTAGAGAAATGCAAATCAAAACTACAATGAGGTATCGCCTCACACCAGTCAGAATGGCCATCATCAGAAAATCTACAAACAATAAATGCTGGAGAGGGTGTGGAGAAAAGGGAACCCTCTTGCACTGTTGGTGGGAATGTAAATTGATACAGCCACTATGGAGAACAGTATGGAGTTTCCTTAGAAACTACAAATAGCACTACCATACGACCCAGCAATCCCACTACTGGGCATATACCCTGAGAAAACCATAATTCAAAAAGAGTCATGTACCACAGTGTTCATTGCAGCTCTATTTACAATAGCCAGGACATGGAAGCAACCTAAGTGTCCATCAACAGATGAATTGATAGAGAAGATGTGGCACATATATACAATGGAATATTACTCAGCCATAAAAAGAAACAAAATTGAATTATTTGTAGTGAGGTGGATGGACCTAGAGTCTGTCATACAAAGTGAAGTAAGTCAGAAAGAGAAAAACAAATACTGTATGCTAACACATATATATGGACTCTTAAAAAAAAAAATGGTCATGAAGAACCCAGAGGCAATACGGGAATAAGGACGCAGACCTACTAGAGAATGGACCTGAGGACACGGGGAGGGGGAAGGGTAAGCTGGGACACAGTGAGAGAGCGTAAAATAGATAGCTAGTGGGAAGCAGTCGCATAGCACTGGGAGATCAGCTAGGTGCTTTGTGACCAGCTAGAAGGGTGGGATAGGGAGGGTGGGAGGGAGACAAAAGAGGGAGGAGATATGGGGATATATGTATATGTATAACTGATTCAGTTTGTCATAAAGCAGAAACTAACACACCATTGTAAAGCAATTATACTCCAAAAAAAATGTTTAAAAAAATTTTAATGTGTATTAAAAATCACCTGGGAATCTTGTTAAATGAAGATACTGACTCAGTAGGTCTTGGGGGGTGTGCCAAATTCTGCATTTAAAAAAAAATTTATTTATTTATTTGGCTGTGCCAGGTCTTAGTTGCGGCACTCGGGATCTTTAGTTGAAGCACGCAGGATCTAGTTCCCTGACCAGGGATCAAACCTGGGCCCTCTGTATTGGGAGCATGGAGTCTTAACCATTGGACCACCAGGGAAGTCCCCCAAATTCTACATTTTTAACAAATTCTCCAATGGTACCAAATTATGCTGGTCCAAAGATCACACTTTGAGCAGCAAGGAACAAAATCACCCCCACCCCTCTCTCCGTATCAATGGATGGTTAGACTGATATTAGATACGGTGATGTTTATTAGAGGATCAGTGATAACGTTGCAGGAAGGGGGACCCCTTCCAGGGCCCAAGAGTGGGCTCTTGTCTAACACGCAGAAATGAATTGTCTGAGGAGATACACATGCTGACAAAACAAGAGACTTTATGGGGAAGGGGCGCCCGGGCAGAGAGCAGCAGGGTAAGGGTACCCAGGAGAACTGCTCTGCCACACAAAGTCTCAGGTTTTATGGTGATTGGGTTAGTTTCCGGGTTGTCTCTGGCCAATCATTCTGACTCAGGGAACTTCTTGGTGGCGTGCGCATCGCTCAGCCAAGATGATTCCAGCGAGGATTCTGGGAGGTTGGTAGGACATATGGATTGGTGTCTCCTCTCTTCTTTGAACTTTCCCGAATTCTTCCCGTTGGTGGTAGCTTATTAGTTCCTCGTTCCTTACCAGGACCTCCTGTTGTAAGATGACTCATGCGAGTGGCTACTATCTTGCCTGGCCAGGGCGGGCGGCTTCGGTCAGTGTTTCCCCTAACAATAATCTTCCGTCCTTCCAGCACCAATTTGCAAATATTTGGTTATCTTGTCAAACGAGGGCACTGAGGGATGAAGTGACCATGTATCTGATGGGCAGCATAAATGGCTTACACACTCAGTTCTGCAGATTCTCAGTTCATCCCAAGCCCCAAAGGTTTTTTGTTTGTTTTGTTTCCTTCTTTGCCTGCAACTCACCACAGCTCATTAAGACTGTGGATTACTGTATTCTGCCTCAGAGGAACTCCTGACCATGTGGAAGTGCCCCCTCTGGTCCCCATGTTGTTCTCATGATCTCAGCCTCAAATTATATGGGAAGGCTGTGATGTCCTTATGTTTGTAGGGCTGTGATCCTTGTTCATTCCTTTAGCAGGTGGTATAAAGCTGACACCAGAGGCATCTTTTTGCCACTTGACTGTGTCACTAATATTTGAAAAGGGCCTTTCCCTGGAGATCCAAGAAAGATTTGCACCGATTAATCTAGAATTCTAGATCACAGCACTATCACTTGTGATGTCATGGGCCATTGGGATTTTCTGAGAAAGCTGCTTCAGCCTGCAAATGACAAGACTGGAGACAATTTCCTAGTCTTGATAATGAGGTGACTTGATAATCAGTCACTGGTAACTATAAACTAAAACAACTCAGTTTGATGTGGTTTTCACACTCATTAGGGTGAAAGGGAAGTTTTAAGCCATCTTAAATTTGTGTTGTTACAGATTATAGCTTGGTCTTTTTTTAAAATTAATTAATTAATTTATTTATTTTTGGCTGCGTCAGGTCTTTGTTGCTGAGTGTGGGATTTCTCTAGTTGTGGCAAGCAGGGGCTACTCTGTTGCAGTGAGCAGGCTTCAGTAGTTGTGGCTCGTGGGCTCTAGAGCGCAGGCTCAGTAGTTGTGGTGCAGGGGCTCAGCTGCTCTGCAGCATGTGGGATCTTCCCGGACCAGGGCTCAAACCCGTGTCCCTTGCATTGGCAGGCGGATTCTTAACCACTGCGCCACCAGGGAAGCCCCTATAGCTTAGTCTTTTAAGATTTTATTTCTCTGTTAATTGCTCCCACCCTTTGAGGCTGATTAGTACAGATATTTTTTTCAGATTATTTTCCCATTATAGGTTATTACAAGATATCGAATATTGTTCCTGTGTTATATACTGTAAATCCTTGTTGTTTATTGTATATATAATAGTGTGTATCTGTTAATCCCATATTCCTAACTTATTCCTCCCCCTCCCTCTCCTTTGGTAACCATAAGTTTCTTTTCTTTGTGAGTCTGTTTCTGTTTTGTTTTGCTTTTTTAGAAGTAGATTTATTTATTTACTTATTTATTTGGTTGCACCTGGTCTTAGTCGCAGCAGGCATGCTCTTTATTTTTATAATATGAATTTTAAAAAATAAATTTATTTATTTATTTATGGTTGCGTTGGCTCTTCATTGCTGTGCGTGGGCTTTCTCTAGTTGTTGTGGCGAGCGAGGGCTACTCTTTGTTGCAGTGCATGGGCTTCTCATTGTGGTGGCTTCTCTTGTTGCGGAGCCTGGGCTCTAAGCTTGTGGGCTTCAGTAGTTGTGGCTCGCGAGCTCTAGAGCACAGGCTCAGTAGTTGTGGCATATGGGCTTAGTTGCTCCGTGGCATGTGGGATCTTCCAGGCCCAGGGCTCAAACATGTCTCCTGTATTGACAGGCGGATTCTTAACCACTACGCCACCAGGGAAGTCCCAGGTGTGCTCTTTAGTTGTGGCTCACAGGCTCCTTAGTTGCGGCTCGCCAGCTCCTTAGTTGTGGCTTGTGAACTCTTAGTTGCAGCATGCATGTGGGATCTAGTTCCCTGACCAGGGATCAAACCCGGGCCCCCTGCATTGGGAGCGTGGAGTCTTAACCACTGTACCACCAGGGAAGTCCCTGTTTCTATTTTGTATAAAGGTTCATTTGTATGATTTTTTAGATTCCACATATGTGATATCATAAAATATTTGTCTTTGTCTGACTTAGTATGATATTCTCTAGGTCCATCCATGTTGCTGCAAATGGCAATATTTCATTTTTTATGGCTGTGTAATAGAATAATATTCCATTTTGTATACACATATATATCTTATTAAAACAATAGTCTGTTGATGGGTTGAAATTTTTACCTTATTTCATAATTAGGCAAAAACTTCATAAGCCATGTACAAATGGAGTGATGCAATGGGCCCAGATTTCCTTTCTTTAAATTCAAGTGTTGTAGTTTAAGGTTTATAGCATATGGGTCCAAATCATGCTTTGTGTTTAAAAAATGAACACAGCCTAATTTTAAACGAGAGGTTATTGATTTGTTTGGATTTGCCAACATTCTTAAATGGCTTCTAAAAGTTGGACACAGTACTTTGTGTTCTCACAAGTGTTCAGCACAGCTGCCCTGGGAGCGAGCAGAGTAGCCTTGCTCGCAGCGGTGAGCCACGGGTGCAGGTAAAGGGAAGGATGAAAGAAGCAAAGACTCAGCTTGGAGAGACATCCCTCAGAAGTCTTCTAAAGAGTCCCAGTGATGATTGTAGAACAGTATGGGTGACATGATCCACTTGTGAAAAAGCCAGCAAACTACCTGTGAGCATGATGGGAAGGAGAGATACCCACCAACCCATCAGCAGTTGGTTGTCAGCCAGTAGGGGTTACTTCATACACTTCTGTTGATTCTTTTTTACCTGATCGTATATGATGCGCGAGCTTTGTTCATCAGCAGGTGCTCCCCACTCATTAGTAGGTCAGCTCATCAAAGGTCCCCAGGCCCCTGCAAGCTGAGCAATGCAGTTTGGCGGGGGGGCCCTTAGCTGGCACTAGAGGTGGGAAGGGGCTGGCAGGAATGAGCAGTCTGTGGAGAATTGCCATGTTCCAGAAGGTCTATCTTCAGCCAGACCACGTGGCTTCTGCAAGGCCTAAAGGGGGGCAGGGGGGACCAGGCTGGGAGAGCAACTGTCCACTGGGCTAGAGAAGAGGGCAGGAGTGCCTCGGAGACCATCTCCTTCCCCAGTGACACTCTGGCTCCAGATCTGCTAGCAGACACTTCATTCCTCCAAACATCCAAGCTCTTTCGCCCCTTGGAGAAAGCCGAGGCTGACCAGGCTGCTTCTGTGGCTCACAGACAGTCACCCTGAACAGGGTGGCCAATAGCCTGCCTTGGGCAGAGGCCCAGTCCAGAGCTCTGCTTCCCTCTCTCATTTCAGTACATCCCTTTGCCAGTGCTGTATGGAGTCTTCCTCTACATGGGTGTGGCCTCCCTGAATGGCATCCAGGTAAGGCTCTCCCCTTAGGTCCTCTAAGCCTCATTTTACAGATGAGGAAACTGAGGCTCAGAATTCAAAACCCAGATCGAGCTGACTCCTACGAGGATTTCACTACACCTCTCTCTTCTCTAAGGCAATTTGCACAGAAGAAAACATTTTGTTTTGTTTTGTTCTTTATTTACCACGATACACCAGATGTCTTGGATAGCTTGTGTTGCTGTTAAGTTGCATTTTCCTTGAATGTGGACAATGTTTACTGGGGCCAGCGCCAGGGCTGTAGCCCTCACCAAGGGCTCAGCTCTCCCCCACCATAAGATCTCATTATACATCCTCCGAGACCTCCAGGCCCCTTCTTTTGCATCCTTAAGGCCTGACCAGGGGCTCCCCTCTATGGGACCCCACTGCAGCACCCATTTCACCAGACCCAAGCCCCCAGAGGGGCCACCAGGGTCCCCACGGCCTGGCTGAGTCTTCCCCTGTCCTCACCAGTTCTGGGATCGCTGCAAACTCTTCCTGATGCCGGCCAAGCACCAGCCGGACCATGCCTTCCTGCGGCACGTGCCCCTGCGCCGGATCCACCTCTTCACCCTGGTGCAGATACTGTGCTTGGCTGTGCTCTGGATCCTCAAGTCTACGGTGGCCGCCATCATCTTCCCAGTCATGGTAAGATGAGCACAGTCTTCCCCCTCGTGTTCAGCAGGTTCAGATGGGGAAGGTGTCCAGGGGGAGACCCACCCTAGCCTTCTCCTCCACAGTGGCCTGATTCTCTCAGGGTCACAAAGGCAGGCACAGATCGAGATTCGAGATTCGGGTTGCGACTCCAGGCCAAGTAGAGCTGGGGGGCGGGGGTGTGGTGGAATGCAGAGGAGAGACGGGGAGGGAAGTTGTATGTGGTAGGTGGATGCTGTAGTGACAGCCCACACGCCCGCCTCCACCCAGCTCAGGTCAGGGCGGCTCAGTGAGAATGCAAAAGCCAACCAACTTTCCCAACTCCGGAGTGCGATGGAGAAGCTGGGCAAATTCAACAAGGAGACTGAGTTCCCCACTGCCAAAATTCAAACCAAGTGCGGAAGTAGATCTACACTAAATATAATTCTTCACCCTTCAATATAACTGAATTTGAAAAGATAAATGGGGGGATGGGATGGGGAGAGCTAGAAATAGAGATTTAGAACTTCAGAGTCCAACGTCATTAACATGTCATTGTTTGGAGAAGCTGGGGCAAGTATGTGAGCATTCTTTGACTATTCTTGAAATTGTGTGTAAGTCTGAAATTATTCCAAAATTAAAAGTGAAAAGAAGAAAAGCCAACAACATGTTGCATCTGGCATCTAGATCGCCCATGGAGGGCAGTGGCCTCTGCCCCTGCTGGGGCATGGGGAATGGGAGGGGGGACTGTGGGCTAATGCTTGGGGGGAAGCCCTAGGTGGGCCCTAAAGCCTGCAGGGCTGGATTCGGGACCAAAGTGAGGACACAAAGTAGGATCTGAAATATCCTGGCAGGATTCTGAGTCAGTGATTCTTGACCCTGCGCTCATAAGAGTCACTTGGGAGCTTTTTAAAAGCACATGCACCCAGGCCTCAGCGCAAATCAATGAACTCAGAATCTCTTAGAGAAACCCAGGCATTGGTATTTATAGTAAGTCTACAGGTAAGCATAAATGTCCAGCCAAGGTTGAAAACCACCACTCCAGGGAAAGTGAAATGGATCCTCCCCAACAGGGCCCTCATGGGTTTCAGAGGTGAGGAGGGGAAAGGATCGTCACAATTGGCATGGACTGAGTGCTATTTCATTTAGTCCACACCTTCCCTAAAGAACTACCATTTTACAGACTGGAAAACTGAGGCTCAGAGAGCATGTGTGAGTGACTCAAGCCACACAACCAGGAAGGAGCAGAGCCAAGATTCACACCTTCCCCCATATTGATATTTTTTAATTTACATGCAGTAAAATGGACTCTGCTGTTCTATGAGTTCTGAAAAAACACAGAGTAGCGATTCCGCCACCACAGTCATGATACAGAACAGTTCCATCACCTCTAAAATTCTGTGTTGTCCCTATGTAGACAGCCCTTCTTCCTACCTCTGCCCCTAGCAACCATGCTCTGTTTTCAGAGCCAGGAATTTTAAAAACCAGGTCTGACCAACTCCCGAGCTCTGCTTGCTTCCAAGACACAGGGTCAGTGAGGACCCAGTGTTAAATCCCGCTGGATGTTTTTCTCCCTGACCTCATCTAATGGCTAGTTCTTGGTGGTGAAAGGACAATATTCATAACTAGCTACTTGGACCCATTGCATCTATTAAAAGTCAGTGTTTAATCTTCTCCAAAGAGCACGTGTTTTGCCTTTGTTTATCCTGAACAGAACCAAACTTTCTAGACTTTCCTTTAAAAATTCTAGATATGCCAGTATACTTTATTCAGTTTGTTAGCAGAGAGATTGGCAGCTCTCAGAAATGGGGGCACGGGGACAGTTGGTCTCAAAGTGTAATCCCTGAATCAGCAGCATCAACATCTCCGGGCAATCTTGTTAGAGATGCAAATCTCAGGCCCCACCCCAGACTTTCTGAGTCAGAAACTCACCCAGCACCTAGCAGTGTGGGTATTAACAGCCTGCCAGGTGATTTGATCTAAGCTCAAGTCTGAGAACCACTAATTTAAAGAATAACTGTAGTTCTCCACCCACGGGCCCCATCTGGCTCCCCCCCCACAGCTGTCACAGGCTCTGTGCATCTGGGTCACTGGTAGGCATCGCCACTCAACTGAGGAGAGGCTGGATGAGAGGAACCAAGATGGGTGGGAGGTGAACAATGGTTTGGGGGAGCTTTGAGAATGTTCCAAAGATACCAGAAAAAGTCCCTGAACATAGCTGACTGAGGGAGAAAATGAATTGTGCCCAAGTTCGGGGTCTTGAGCCCATGGTTTTCTCTGAACTCTCACCACAGATCCTGGGCCTCATCATCGTTCGAAGGCTTCTGGACCTCATCTTCTCCCAGCATGATCTGGCCTGGATTGACAACATCCTTCCAGAGAAGGAGAAAAAGGAGGCAGATAAGAAGAAAAGGAAAGGGGCCCATGAGCACAGTGAAGAGGAGGTGGGGAGGATGTGAGGCCTGGGCTGATGGGAGGGATCAAGAGACCCTCCCTCCACCTCTGCCATGGCCAGGGTGGGGAGGCTTCTCAGGTAGCCGGGAGCGACTGCCTGGGCCCCGCGTCAGTCTGGTGTGCTGAGATCGCGTCTATTCATGTGAATACCCTGAGCGTGGGCCAGAGTGAAGAGCCCTCTCATCCAGGAAAAAGTCAGTTGGCCATGCCTATTTTCCCCCATTCCTGTGGGCTCTTGGGGCCATTACAACAGCACTGTAGGTCCCTGAGGGGACAGGGCAGAAGACTTGGCTCCATCATGGAGGAGGTTATGAGGACTGACCTCCAAAGAACAGAGCAGGCCCAGGGGGAGGGGTCTGATAGGGACTCATTAGTAGACTGGAGTCCTGGGCAAGTGGGAGGACGGGGGACAAGCCTTGCTTGGGCCTGTCCATAGGGTCCTGGGCAGAGAGGTGGGGGAAGACGCACGTGGCCTCCTGAAAGGAGGGTGACTACATTCCCCAGATGCCTGGGACCACTCAGTCTCAGTTGTCCCATCTGCCCCTCTCTTCTCCCATGCTTCCTCCCCATCTCACCCCAAAACACTCAGGGAGTCAACAGACAAGAAGCCAGTCCAGAACTTATAGTAAATCACAAAATGTTAGTGAAGAAGACTGTCTAGTTCAAGTGTTCATTACAGATGATGAAACTGTCCCCCAGAAGGGAAGTGACTCACCCAAGATGGACGTATAGGCTAAATGTCTAGGAGGGAACTAAGAAAACCATTCCGACTTTGAATCTGATCATTTCCAACATACTAAGCTGCCCATGTCCTTCCTAACACCATGCCTGGCTCCCATTCTCCCAATTTGACCCAAACCCACATCCCTGCCTCCACCGTGAACTGTTCGCCTAGCAATCTTGCCTTGTGCAGATCAAAGCTGCTCAGAGGCAAGCCCTTGCTGACTGATTGGTGACGATTAAACCATCTTCTGATGGTAGTGATAGGCCAAAATTCCCCTGGCCCTCAATTACTGTCCTCTTCCCAGAACATAAGAGGCCCATAATCCCCATTCACATGTTTTTCATTGATGATTTTTTTTGGCCGTGCCGCACAGCTTGCAGGATCTCAGTTCCCTGACCAGGGAATTGAACCCGGGCCACAGCAGTGAAAGCCCAGAATCCTAACCGCAAGGCCACCAGGGAACTCCCCCTTGTTGATGACTTAGATGATTTGCAAAGTTAGGTTCTGAGAACAAAGAAACTGAGAGTCTAAGTGCCTTTGAAAGACAAGTATTATTCTTTCACTGATTCATTCAATAAATATTTCAGTGGCTACCACAGGCCAGGAACTATTTCAGGGGTGGGAAAAAGCATCTCTGGTTTATATGATATATTCGATGGAAAAACGGGATTCAATTTACATAAATTCATTTTATACACGTCTTCAGCTACTGTGTGAGGTTCACTCCCAAGTGACTGGTTACCACGACAGTTGAAACTGTTCTGAAGAGTAACATTCCTGCAAGAGTTCTGTCCTTTCTAGTGTCCTCAGTGGGCCCCAGGGTCATTGCAGCACCCACTGTCTAGTCTGGATATGAAGAGGATGGTGGTTTGCACACTGTGGACGCGTGTATTTTCCATCTTGGCAAGAAAGCCAACACTGTCGTATTGGTGGTATTTATCAGCTTTTCCCACTGTTTCTCTCCAGCCCCAGTTCCCTCCTCCCTCAGTTATAAAGATTCCCATGGAAAGTGTCCAATCAGATCCCAAAAACGGTATCCACTGCGTTGCCAGTAAGTAAAGCACACGGTGTCTCTCCCTTCCTACTTACTACTAATCCTCCACCTCTTCCTCAAGGAACTTTCGTCTCTAACTCAGGTCTATTGGTCTTAGATACTAAAGGACTCCTGTGCTAGGCAGAGTTCAAAAAGAACTGGGCTACAGGAACTGGAACTCCAACCATATGGAAGCCCCAAATCAAACCATGTAGACTTCGGTGATCAATCTTCATTAGTTTAGGCAAACCCCCTCTTTCCCTCCTTACCCCTAGTGCCCTCAGGTGCCTGTGGTACCACCTCGCCCCCTCTTGCATGACCTGCTGAGCCTCTCATGTGTGCCAGTGGTTACTGAAATGATTGAGAGCTCAAAGCCAAGCTGAGTTGTCCCCTTTAGGAAAACAAGTAGCATCACACTGGGATTATAAATTAGTCAAGGTCCTAGTGGTTGGGCTGTGATTCTGTATGTGCCTGATTCACAAGCACCTTCCACATGTTGAAAAGGGAACCTGCCTGGGAAGGATCAGATGTGGCTTATGAAGATCTCGGGGGATTTTATTGCTGCCTTTACCCGCTTCCAGCCTCAGCTTCCTATTGGTGGATAGTCCTGTCATCAAGACAACACAGTCTATCCTGGGAGTAGTCTGAAAGATGCCAACATGGGTCCTGACCCTGGCGCTCCTAAGGGCTTGCCGCTTTCCCCAAAGGCCCATACTGGGGATCCGGCCAGCCCCCACAAGGGCCCTTCAAGGAAGGGCTTCCCATTACATTCTCCTCCAGAAGTACCTCCTCCTTTTGAATTTCTCATGCCCTTCCCCCTTCTCATTTGTATACCTCCATCACCTTTCTTCATTCTTCCCTGGCCCTCACCGTGCCTCTCACCCACCTCTGGGTGAAGGAATAATTGAACCAGAAGCCACCCATCTCTGTGAGGCCCCTGTATTCCTCTCGTGTGGTACTGGCCACGGGGTTAGAGAATAGAAAGGAGAAGAAATGGGTGAGGGGAGCACTGTAGAAAGAGGGTATATTCTCCAGAATAGTTCACAAAGCTGTTCCACGTCTGACGCTTTGATTTTCCTGCCAGGACAAAGATCTTCCAGTTGGAGTTACTCACTCTGATTCCTCCTTCAGTGACTCAGAACTCGACCGAAGGTAACAGCCATGAGATAAGACTCTCTGAGTGTTAGATAAGAGCCTAAGCAATGGCTTTGAAAGCGGAGGGACTAGGATTTCCCGGGCTAACCAGTGTCTCAGTAAAAGGCCTTTGCTGGTCCACCACAGGACACAAAGGTACAGAGCTGATTATTGGGTGTCAAGTAACAAATCTGTCCTCTTATTGACATAATATGATTACACCACACAAAGGTACTGAACTTTAGAAAAGGAAATTATTACAAAATATTAAGCAGAATGAAAACTGAAAGTAAATATTGAAAAAGGAAAACAGAAACTAGACGTGATTTAAGTATTTATTATTAAAAGCCAGGATGAATGAACTCTAAAGATCAAAACACCAAGCACTCTAATACTCTGTGGAGTAAAACAGCAGCATGGTTACTATGCAAAGGTCAGAAAGGGTATCAAGGAAAGCTAACTAGATATCAATGATCAAGTGGAGATAAAAAACAGTCAAGAAAGGATTCAAGGCCCAGGTTCCAGGAACTCCGATGCCAGCCATGTGATTCCTTGCTGTCCTTAATGAGAGCCACCCTCAAAAAAGGTGGGGCTACTTGATGACTGAAAACAAGGGGGGATCAACAATAGAAAAGAGGAATTCAGAGGCAAGAAAGTCTGCCTCAGTCATTACTAGGGAAGATGGTGGGGGCAGTCCCACTCCTACAGTGTGCCCTAAGCTGGACAAGAATCACTGTGCTACATCTGACAGTGAAAGCACGGGCTATCCCAGGACTAGAGGTAGCTGGCTGCAGACGGAGATGGGACTCACCTGAGAGATTTTAGGAAACATGTACAGGATCTTCTGAGCTATATGTCAAAGCTGTTATCACACTGCCAGGATGAGAAGAGATTTATCACCAGGGTAATAAGCCTCCCTAAGCAGCACTACTGTGTCGCATGTCCAAATGACATCTCTGCCTGCCTTCTCATCCCCCCTCCCCAGTCAGGGCTCCTATGCCCTTAATGCCACAGATCTTTATAAATACATGTGTTAAGAGAAAAGCACTGTCTATCTTACTTTCATTTTAAGGTAGCCTACACAAAATGAAACCTCTTAATGCTCTAATTTCAGTTAATGGAGAGAGAATTTGGTCCAGGATAGGACACTTCCAAAAACCTGTTAAAGTACACAAAGCAGGGGACAAGGCCAGAAATGCAGACAATTTCGTGACTAGTGACGGCACCTCCCAACTATGCTGGTGTTTTACTGAATCTGTGAGAGTACCTAGAAGTAAAGACAACTAAATAGCAGGATTCCATTTCAGTGAGGAAAAAACTCAGCAACATGAGCTGGTTTAACAAAGATTAAGCATCCATGGTCTACCAGGCACGATGCTTAACCTCTGGGAATATAGAAAGACAGGCATGTGTACCACATGCCAAGAACGGAGCACACATAAGGGAAAGGACAGGCATCTACAGGAGGAATCTGCCTTACCCAGAGAATCTGGGAACAATAAATAGGAGTCTTCCAGATGTGCAGAGTCAAAGAAAAAAGAGAGAAAAGAAGGCGCTGCAGGTATGGAGAAAAGGCCTGAAATATCACACAGACACAGGGCAAAGAACCCAGGATGGATGGGGCAAACAGCAAGCAGGCAGAAGTTTGAGCAAAGAAGGCTCTTGTCTCACCAGGCTAAGGAGCTTGAATTCTGTCCTTTGAACAGTGGGGAACCACAGTCAGGTTCATGATCCAAAAAGTTCACTTTGGCAGCAATGTGATAAATAGGTCGAAAAAGAGTGAGACCAGTCATTGAGACAGCTGAAGGCCAAGCAGATAGGATACTGCTAGTTCCTATGATGTGTTAAGAGTTCAAAAGCAAAGACAGAACTATTTGCACTAGAACCCTGTTCTGGGGGATAGCATTAAAAAATACCAAATCCTAGATAAATCATTCTTCCCTCTTCTTTTTCTCATTCAGCATCACCCTGCACTTCAAAATCTCCTGTCCAGCTTCACCTGCCTTCAGCTACTCACAGAGCCCAGTCTTCATGGTGCCACAGGTGAAGATAGAGATGGAGCCAGACTGTGACTTCACAGACATGGAAAGATATGGAAGAGAAGCTGACAGCGAGACCACCCTCTAGGAGGACGGACGGGGCACAGAGTGAGGGCCTTGTTTAGTCTTCACTGTGAGGGTCTGGGCCAAAACCCTTCACTTTTCCAAACCTGTTTCCTTATTTACCAAACAGAGGGAGTCATTCTGCTTGATAGAAAACTGGAGAGCTGCTGATGAAAAGTACTACTTATATGCAAAGCCCTCTACTTCCCTCTGTAGTTATGAAAATAACTAAAGCTAAATGTTACACCTTATTTTAAAATGCAGTCCAGCATAGAAATTATAACATTTCTTTTGAAATGAAAAAATGCTTTCTCTCAAAACTGTAGCTAAGATAAAGGGGCACTACTCAATTTTTATTTAAAACAAATATCAGTTAAGATTTTTTTTTAAAAGCTGAGATTTTAAATGATCTAGATGGTCTTAAAACAACTTAAAATACTCATACTTTAATAGACCAAGGTTGGAAAATTTGTTTTGCAATTTTGCATATTAAGAAATGCTAAAAAGGACCTCTTATCTCTCCATCCAATTCAGTTTTCTAAGGGTCATATGACAAGTTTGAACTATCTGCATTATGAGTCTTGTTCCAGCACAGAAGTGTGACTGGGGCTTTTCCAGATTGAAAGCTATTTCTAAAAGTCTGGTAATGAAAGAACCAACATGTTTGAGTGGATATTTTAAAAACAAAATAGTTCCTGTTAAAATGAAACCTCAAATCACATGGCAAATCAAAAAAATGATCCTTTAAATTAGTATCACTGGTTTTTAAAGCCCAGAATCACATTTCATTATGCATTTGGGTAGGTCTTTCCTGAAAGTTTTCAATGGCCTGATTCCCAAAGTCAAACTTGCATTCACATTAATATTGCATATTAGGCAGGGCTCATGTGAAATTTTAGAAGATTAAAACTCTGCAATACTAGTCAGACTAGTACTTTAAAGGAATAATTAGAAACAAATTGGGTAGATTTAAAACCCGTTAATAGTGAAGCAAACTCTTTTCCTCATGAAACTTAAAATCAGTCTTCTTATCTTCAAGTCACATTTAACAAACACCAACCATGTTTATTTACCACCTACTGTGTGCCTAATAGCCACAAGGCATCTGACATTTACCTTCTCCAAAAAAACTGTGGATTTGAATCTTGAGTAAATCACTTTGGTTACCGTTACCACATTTACTCAAGATGACAAATGCAGGTGCTTTTTCTTTATCCCTTTCTATTTTTTAAAGACAAATGACACTAGATCATTAACCACCTTGAGTACAGGGACAGTTAATTGCCTCTATAATCCCCAGACCCAGTACAGTGCCTGGTCCATAGAAAGCTCTCAGTGTTTATTAAATTAAATCTCAGAACGCCCTTCCAAGGATACTGCCATGAGGTAAAGCTCTAAACCTCCACCACTTCTACTGAGAGCAGCAGAATTAATTAGCTGCTCACTAATCCAGAACCATTGCCTGAGCTTAAGTATAAATTCTTTGTCTTCATCTGCACCAATTTTGGGAGAGCTAACAATCTACCCTTAACATTTCAGTTTTAAAAACTGGCTGATTTCCAATAGCATTTTGTCCAAATTGAATTGTAGAAATGTTGTGGATTCAGGAGTAAATGTGCTTGATTAATCAAACAAGCTGGAAAACTAGAATGTTAATTTTTTGTTGTTGTAAACTGATCACCGTAATTTTCACATTGCCTGTCATTTGCATTTTGTACGCACACACACACACACACACACACACACACACACATACACATGAACATTTTAATTTCCATAGCTTTTAATAGGTTGACATATTGGTACTTCTCCATGCAGTAACAATAACTTGTAACTACAGTTCAATAAAACTTAATCCTGTCTGCTCGTCTCGCTCCATGTTTAATAATTTGGGTCAGTCAGCACGCATGGCTGATGTACAGGAACTACACCTCACTTGCAAAAATATCTCTAGCAACTATCACCCCTCTTCATCTCCAGAAAACTATCAAAAGCGTAAAGGCGACGGGCTTCCCTGGTGGCGCAGTAGTTGAGAGTCCACCTGCCAATGCAGGGGACATGGGTTCGATACCTGGTCAGGGACGATCCCACATGCTGCGGAGCAACTAAGCCCGTGTGCCACAACTACTGAGCCTGTGCTCTAGAGCCCGTGCTCCACAACAAGAGAAGCCACCGCAATGAGAAGCCCACGCACTGCAATGAAGAGTAGCCCCCACTCACCACAACTAGAGAAAGCGTGCGCAGCAACGAAGACCCACTACAGCCCAAAACAAATAAATAAAATAAATAAATGTATAAGAAAAAGCATAAAGGCGGCATATGAACAAGGAGGGGGAGAAGGTCAGCTCTGCATTGCTCTCCTTCCTCTCTGCCTCAAGCTGCCTGGAACAGGAGTTGTTTCTGCCTGCATGAAAGCCAAATACCTAGCCCTTGAGCAGAATACACTGGACCTATCCTCGCTGCAAATGTGCCACAGCAAATACCTTTCAATCTGTGCAATCAAACTAATGCTTTAAACACACACACACAGACACATGAAAAAAATTTATATATATGGCGGGGGGGCTTGGCAAAGCACATCAAGAAGTCCTGTGTAAATTGAACATATGGTTTAGAAAATAATCAGAACAAGACTAACCACTTAAATGAATCTTACACGTTAAACTCCTGGCTTGGCACAACCTTTGGGGATGTAAGATTAAAAGGACTAGGCTGATTTCTCCACAGCTCTTTAAACCAATTTGTTTAAGGCATTGGATTGGGTATTACCAAATATAGGAATATTTAGGTTGATTACATCCAATGAGAAAAATTAGGTCACAACAAGATAGTAGCAGAAAGATACAGTATTTCAGAAACTCATTCTATACCAGTCAGAAGTGTTTTATTTAAAAAAACAAAATGAAGGGAAAAAGTCCTTTAATCAGAAAGTCTGATTAAATTCAGTATTAACTCAAGTTCTCAAAAATCAATCAAGAAAAGCCAACAGGTGCATCAGAGAAAAGCCGGCAGCTGTTGACAGTTTTTTGGTGGAAAAGTAAGTTGCACACTTATACAAGCTGCCCGAATGATCATTAAGCCCAAGTTATGTTTTCCAAATACAGGTTTCAAGATACACTAAAGAAACCATACAGACACCCCCAACAGTATAAAAATTTGACAGTGAAGTTTAAGGATGTAGGAAAGTCAAATATGACAACACACATGAATAATTTATAAAATAAGCCTTTCAATCCTAGAAAACTAAAATGGGGAAACCTCAGGGATGGTAACGAACATAAAACGAGAGCTAATAGCAAATGAAACAACCCCAAACATTTTCCCAATGACTAAGCTACAAAATGACAGCTTAGGAGACTATTAACATGTAGTTTTTCTTCTGGTTATCAATCAATACATATATTAAATTAGGGTAATTTTTTTTCTACTCAACTACCATCATTTCTTTCTTTTTTACCTTTTCCCTAATTTTCTCTTGCAACATTTTTCCTTTGGTTTGACCAGTTGAACTCAAAAGGTTTGGAACCTAAAGTGAGCATCAACTCATTATTGGAATAGCACTTGGGAAATGCAATCGTAGAAAAGACAAATTTGTGCAGCGTTGGTGGTATGGTGGTAAGCATAGCTGTCCTCCTAATAAAGACAAATTTTAACCGAAGTGGTTGACAAAGTTAGGCAGCCATTCTCAGTGTGACAGGGTCCCCCTGTTAATCAGTAGGTTAATGGCTTCTCTTGGCTGGATCCCATGACCCAGCACGATAGTGGCATGTTCCCTGGTGGGTAACTGCAGGGCTATGTGTGCAAACACCCACCCATTTAAGCTTACAAATAAATAGAAAGCATTGTTTTAAACCATTTAAGTAGAATAAATATTGCATTTCTATTGGCCTGGTTTTCCTCGTGAACTAGCTTGGAGTGCTGTTCATGACACAGAAGACGCAATAGTTAATTACTTGCTACTCCAAGCTCCTTAGACTTCAGTACTTCCCGCTCTTCAAGCCTCAGCACTTTTTTTGCAGCAATAATGGTATTCTTCATTAGCATTGCCACTGTCATGGGACCAACACCCCCAGGGACTGGAGTGATGTAACCGGCTTTCTTCCTGACTCCTACATAGAAATAAGACAGGCAGACTGCTTTAATTATGGCAAAGGAACTGTATGTACTTTATCATGGAAGAAGCATTCAAAGAAAAAGCAATAAAATACATAAGCATCTTCATAAGCCTCAAACTCATTTAAAAAATCACAGCTACATTACTCAAGAGTAAAGGCTTTTGAACATACTAATATAAAATAACACACATATAGGGACTTCCCGGGCAGCTCAGTGGTTAGGACTCTGCTCTTCCACTGCAGGGGACGCGGGTTCGATCCCTGGTGGGGGAACTAAGATCCCGCATTCTGTGTGGAGCGGCCAAAAATAAATAAATCAATAACACACATATAATAAGCAGAGTTGTTCAGTGAATATATCTAAATAACCTATAATTTACCAGCCATACTTTTCCTCCATATTAAATCAACTTAAAAAGAAACATCTCAGTAGGTTAACTGTATGGGAAGTGTAACTATAATAATAATAAGCATTACTTCAATTAATACCTGCCTACAATATTTTCTTAATTTTATCCTATTTATTTAACTATACTGTTTGCCCAAAGCATCAAGCAAAGTAATTTTCTGGAAAGTAAAAAGTAAGATTTTTTTTACTCCAATCTAAAGGGAAAAATACTTAGATACCTAGGCTTGGGTCTGACTGCTTTAGAAGAAACAGAAAGCTAGAAATAGGATTATTGGCATAAAATTCAGATAAAATCAGAACTGAAAGGAGAAATCTACTAGCAAATTCCAAAATTTTAGCAATTTGGCTCTGTCCCATACTTTTAACATGTCAGGTCTGTGATCTCTCCTCCCAGTATGAAAATGAGAAATCTGTAACACTTTTTAGGAGACTCAATAGTTTAGGAATATCACTTCATTAAATTTTCAGACTTGTTAAAAGTTTTGAAGTTGTTTTAATTATAAAATAGACCTAAGCGGAAAAAAACAAAACAATTCTCTGAAAACTCTTTATCTGTTCTCCATAATTTGATGATACAAACACCTAAAATAATTCTAGAATGACTGTAATTGTTAAAAAGATTTTTCTTAATTAATTCTCATGGAAAACATTTTAAATGGTATTACCAAGGTAACATACCTTTAAAAGTTAAAATAGTCTGCCCTAAGTGTCCAATAACGATAGTATTTATTGACTTTTATATTTTTAAAAAATTATACCATTTACCTTCAAAATCCACATCTCATGGAAAGCATTTTAAATGGTATTACCAAGGTAACATAACTTTAAAAGTTAAAATAGTCTGCCCTAAATGTCCAATAACGATAGTATTTATTGACTTTTATATTTAAAAAAAATTATACCATTTACCTTCAAAATCCACATCTCCAACCAACTTGGGTTTAGCAGTTATGGGATCTTGAATTCTGTTTATTCCCACATCAATGACAGCTGCTCCTTCCTTAATCATATCTGCTGTGATCAGATTTGGAATGCCTAGAGATGGAGATAGGAATGATAGGTTTAGAAGATTCTTAGATAAGATTCTTATCTACTTTCAATTTCAAGAGACCTGGAAGAACGAATTAGCTTGTTTTACAAAAACCTATAACAACTATTAACAAAGGAAACATTTAAACTTCATATAGTAAACAGGCTGTAGAAAAAACATTCATCCATCAAATCTATAATGGAATGCCAAAAATCAGTATTCCAACCACGACTCTCTCCTCATGTTTGTAAGCAGCTCACATTATCAATCCTAGGGGAATAATGAATGGAACGGCAGTGCAGCAGGCAAATTCGAAGATGAGAGTCCCATCTTCACCCTCTGAGGAGACGTGCTCCCGCCCCTTCCCTGGTGCTCTTACCTGCAGCAGAGACCACAATATCTGCAAGAGCCGTATGTTTCTTCAGCTGCTCCTTGGGAGTATATCGATGAGATATTGTGACAGTGGCATCACCTATGAGTTAAAAAATATTTCCGAATCAAAGCTGGGATTGGATGAGATCTCAACTAGGCAAAACATGCCAGAAATTCAACATCTCTGAAAAAATAATTGACAGTTCCTGTGCCATACTTTCTGGGCAGCCACTTGTCCTTTTTTAAAAGAAACAAATACTCAGGGCTTCCCTGGTGGCGCAGTGGTTGAGAGTCCGCCTGCCGATGCAGGGGACACGGGTTCGTGCCTTCGGTCCGGGAAGATCCCACATGCCGCAGGGCGGCTGGGCCCGTGAGCCATGGCCGCTGAGCCTCCGCGTCCAGAGCCTGTGCTCCGCAACGGGAGAGGCCACAGCAGTGAGAGGCCCGCGTACCGCAAAAAAAACCCAAACAAACAAACAAAAAACCAAATACTCAATTTCTTGTAACTTTTACCTGTTAGTTCTAGCTCCACCCTTTGGAGTCATACATCTTTAGATTTATTCCTTATCCTATTTAACAGTCTTTCTAAACAAAATATCACTAGGATTACTCAAGGATTTTTCTTAAACGTGTGCTGAAAGATACCTGGAAATATTTAGTTTTGACATTATTTCTGATATAATCATGTATAGTCATATTATGATAATCACATTAACTCTGATTTGAAGCTTTTTCTCAAATAGAACTTGACACAATGATGACACATTACAGTAATATCAATTCAATCCTTTGCATTGGTCTAAGATTTTTTTTCTACCAAATGGCACAGAACAGGACACTAACTTTGAATAAGTTCTACATCTTAGCTCCAACTATCAAAGCCATAACTGGAAATTCTAATTGTCTACAACCATGCTTATACTCAAAACTCAAATTTCTGAGGCATATCTATCTCTGAACTAGTTCCATACTAGTGAATATAAATGAACTTTCAAGTGACACTGAATACAGCTTCTCCTACAAAGATTACTCCCCAAGCACCTATTAACAAAATTACAACAAAAACAAAGTTTAACAAAGTTAACACTTCCAAACATCCACAGGGCAGTCTCTCAAGCGTTTCTTGTCTCTCGTAAGGGAGAAGAGGACTCATCCCTGGGAGTAAAACCCTTACCTCCGGGACGTTCGTGCGCCCCATCCGTGTGCAGCAGCACTGCAATGGGCATTCCAACGTTTTTTGACCTTCCAGCCACAAGCACGTTCTTCCCCAGGGTTGGAATACCTATGAAAAATAAATAATTTGCATTTAAGATAGTGCCTAATTATCTTAGAAAGAGCACCTAAGGAAAAGGAAGGCTGATGGCCTAGGATGTGACTCTAATTGTGATAATGAAGGAATTCACTAAGCTTATTGCCTCATCAGTCAACTGGACTGTCACTCGCTACACAGAGCAAAAGCTAAAAGGAAACATTTTATAAGCTGCAAAATGTTATGAGTGTGCACAGTCACCACTATTAAAGCTTAAGTTTCCCTCAGAAGTTTCTGGATTAAACAGCAAAAACAGTTGTAGGCAACTGCTAAAGGAGTTAGGCTCTGGGGAGCAGGACTAGAGGCTGTGGGGTGGGAGTTTCCACTCTTTGCATGAATTTTTACCATTTGTAAGTACTGCCTTGATAATACTGAGACGGATATACCTACCAGTTCGCTTAATTATTTCCCACACACCCCATGGAGTAGCTGGTAACATGGAATTCTGGTCCAAACACATTCGCCCTACGTTAATTACATGAAAGCCATCAACATCTTTGTCTGGAGAAACAGCATTGCAGATCTTTCTTTCATCAATGTGCTCTGAAAAAGAAATCAGAGCGGTGGTCTTAAGTCACTGTTACGTAGTTAGCACTGCTTGACTCCAGCTTACCTGGTTTGCCACAAAAACCTATTCCGCTTTTACAGCTCGCCCCCATGACTTATTTCTTCATCTGCATATAAGGAACACACATCGAGCAAAGCCAAATGCCAAGATCAAAGCCAGTGTCCTGTTGTACAACTGCTTCCTTCCACGGTCCTTTGCTTTAAGACCTCAATACCAAATCAAGGAGTAATTGGTATTCTGAGTAGGTCTGTCCCATATCTAATAACATACTCTCTCTCTTGAGTTTACCTCCACTTTATATCAAATCCACACAAGGGACCAGTTGTATAAAGTAAACAAGACTCTCCATTCCTCAGATATCATTTAAAATATTTATTTATTTGGCTGCACCGCGTCTTAGTTGCAGCATGCGGGATCTTCCTTGCAGCATGCGCGATCTTTAGTTGCAGCATGCGGGATCTTTGTTGCGGCATGCGGGATCTTTGTTGCGGCATGCGGGATCTAGTTCCCTGACCAGGGATCGAACCCAGGTCCCCTGCATTGGGAGCACAGAGCCTTACTCCCTGGACCACCAGGGAAATCCCCAGAAATCATTTTACATGGTGGTGTCCAAATCTCACCTGGAAGAGGCAGCTGAACAAGGAGGCCATCTACGTTATCATCATTATTTAGTTTATTGATTAAATTCAACAGTTCTTCCTCTGAAACTGAAGCTGGTTTCACAATTGTCTCACTGTTGATTCCTATAAGAAAATTTCAAGGTAAGAAAAAAAGACGCATTTATTGAGACAATGCTACGTTGTCTGCCATGCTACCAGCGAGGCTTTTTATCATCACACCCACCCTGGTAGCTGGAAAGCTTGAATCGGCTCACAAGTAAACTTAAGTAACTTCCCAAATACAAACACTAAAGAATACTAGCTTGATAATTTATTTTCTTTTCTTTTTTAACATCTTTATTGGAGTATAATTGCTTTACAATGGTGTGTTAGTTTCTGCTTTATAACAAAGTGAATCAGCTATACATATACATATATCCCCATATCTCTTCCCTCTTGCGTCTCCCTCCCTCCCACCCTCCCTATCCCACCCCTCTAGGTGGTCACAAACCACCTAGCTGATCTCCCTGTGTTATGCGGCTGCTTCCCACTAGCTATCGGTTTTACGTTTGGTAGTGTATATATGTCCATGCCACTCTCTCGCTTTGTCCCAGCTTACCCTTCCCCCTAGCTTGATACTGTCTATATATCATACTACATAATCCTCATCAACCTCATTTTATAGACAAGGCTCAGTGAAATTGAAACACAAGCTGGCTGGTGACAATCTTTCCAGTTCCAAAGTCCATGTTCTTTCCACTGTATCACACTACCTCCCATCCCAATGTCTTAGAAAGCCATGGCTTACTATTTTCTAGAGGTTCTAAAGGTCTTTCAATGAAAAGGGCAGGAGGCTTCATTCCTCAGTGATAAAGAACAGAGTATACCAAGGGCTCACAGTCCAGTAACACTGGCCAGACACGCCAGTGGTTTTACAGCCCTTCAGAAGGGCAGGCACACAGTTCTCAGACCACTGACCCACAAATAACGGCAACGGCACAGCTGAGCCTACCCACCTCTGGTCTGCGGCCACACAGAGTCTGCAGTATAGCGAGATCTAGAACACAAACCTCCCATCACTCAGACCTGTGCCTTCTGCACTCAAATCTCCAACCACTTCTAAACTGCTGATTTAATTGGCTTTGGAACCAACTGGTGGAGAAATCAAAGGCTGTTTCAAAGAAGTCAGAGTCATTTCCTTCAAATCCATGACTGTGTTCTACGCCACATCATTGAGGTCTCCTCAACCAAATGCTCAAACACCTCATTCAGACTCATTATTGCTCAAGGAAAGCAGATGTAAACTGTGTTCAAGGTCACCTATCAAATGTTAGACTAGAACAGAATTTAGATTACATTCCAGAAGACACCAAGAATACCAACCATACTCCTGCTGTCCTAGTCTATAAGCCTCCCCAATAGACAGCCTGATTTCTTTATGACAAATATTTGGATACAGTTCAATCACATTAGCCTCCTCTGCCTGGGTTTTCTAATCGGAAAAAGGAATCATAAAGTGCAGTAGAGTTTGCCTCAGATAAGTCTCAATGTAACAGCAGTCGGGGTCTGAGAGTGACACATACCCACATCGGCAGCTGCTCTGGTTTTGTTGAGGACATAGGAGTGACTTGCAGGATTCTCACCAACCAGGACGACACTCAGGTGCGGCCGTCTGTGGCCTGACGCCACCCACTCTTCCACCTCCTGCCGCACTTCCTGCTTGATCTGCTCAGCAAGTTTCCTTCCCGAAATGACAACAGCTTCATTTCTGCAGAAGGCGATAGAATCACAAAAACAAATAGCTTGAATCCTTGTAAAGAGTAAAGGTCAGGCTACAAAAGTGTTATTAAATACCCAAAACTTCAGGAGGTGGGGGAGGGGGAATTGGAAGGTGGTCAAAAGGCATGGTGGGCCCTCCTATCTGCAGGTTCTGCATTTGAGAATTCATCAACCATGGGTCGAAAATATTGGCAAAAAAAATTCCAAAAAGTTCCAAAAAGCAAAACTTGAATTTGCCCTGCACCTGGCAACTATTTACATTGTATTTACACTATTAACACAGCATTTACATGGTATTAGGTATAAATAACCTAGAGATGATTTAAAGTATATTGGGAGGAGAGGTTATATACAAATACTATGCCATTTTATATAAGGGACTTGATCATCTGGGAATTTTGGTATCCTGGGGGTTCCTGGAACTAAACCCCTTCAGATACTGAGGGATGACTGTACAAACTTCTAGTTATAAGATGAATAAGTACTAGGGATGTCATGTACGTCCTACATTCCCAGTTAGTGAATTGGCTTTTAATTTATACGTGCGTTTAAATATATAAATTATGCTATGCAGTTAAACCAATAAGCAATATGCTAGACAAACCTCAAATACCTACCACTCCCTACAACCACTCCTGGAAAAGACTTTCCTGATGAAGAACAGGGATTGGAAGGGGGACTAAGGCGATTCCATCTCATAGGTGGCAGTGTGCTCTACCCCGAGACCCCAGTGCCCCATCCACAGCTGACACACCAGGAGTAAGTATCTGACGCCAAGAATAACAATTTCTAGGCTGGCCAGTGGTCTGGCTGGTGCAAAAGTTTATTCACCGGGAGCGGTGGTAGTGAACTGGACCAGTAAACGCTCCTCTCTGAACTACATTCACACGCTAGAACCACAGGGATGAGAAACTGCTTGTTGGGGGTGAGACAATGAGAAAACTCAGACCTAGAAGAACCTTCAGTTCCCAAAAACATATTCAAATCTCTGAAAGCCTATCTCTCCCCAATAAGAATTAGTAAGAACAATAAGAACAGCTCTTCCTGGGTTCCAACATGTAAGATTCCTCGTTTTCTTATTTCCACATATATGCTTAAAGTTCCCATTATTTAAAGTAGGACAAGCATCTATTCCTTAAGAAAAAACACGCTGGGGACTTCCCTGGTGGTGCAGTGGTTAAGAATCTGCCTGCCAGTGCAGGGGACACGGGTTCTAGCCCTGATCCAGGAAGATCCTACATGCCACGGAGCAACTAAGCCCATGCGCCACAACTACTGAGCCTGCGCTCTAGAGCCCGCAAGCCACAAGTACTGAAGCCCGCGCGCCTAGAGCCCGTGCTCCGCAGCAAGAGAAGCCACTGCAATAAGAAGCCCACGCACAGCAACTAGAGAGAAAGCCCATGTGCAGCAACGAAGACCCAAAGCAGCCAAAAATTAATTAATTAATTAAATCTAAAAAAAAAGAAAAAGAAAAAACACCTCACTGAAAACAAGACTTTCCCGTTAGATCTTTGTCCCCAGTGTCATAAGGAATGCTCCAACCTCAACACCAATGAAGACTACAATTGTTTGAAACACTGAAACAATCTATTTCCCCTTACAGCACATATTTAATTCTCAGGGATAACATCAAGGTACTGGATATCTTGTATGGTCAGATATAATTAATTCTCAAGGCCACTGTTAATTAAAAACTTTAAAGCTTTAATGGTCTAAGCCTTCAATGCCTGCTTTTCAGTTGCACTGTGATTAAATATCTACTTTAAACCAAATCTCAATGTCTTAGATATAATGCAGTAATTTTATATCTAAACCTTATATTAAACATTAATTTGTATTTGCATCTTTTGAAGTATTGAGAAGATATCACACAGACACCCCTGAGCAGAAGTGTGCATAAGCACTTCTCTTGTGGGGGTCCCAGGCAGACTTTATCAACCCCTCAGCGGAGGTAGTGGGTGAGCACCTTTCTCAGCAGGCTTACAAATCTCTCTTAGGAAGCATCATGGCTGTACACCTTCCCTCCTGTCCTGGATTTCTCTTATTATCCTCCTTCTCTCCTGACTTCTTGGACTGTCTACTGATCCTTGAGCCTCCCAGCTGCCTTTGCCAGCACGTTGGGTGTTGCCTCCTTTACTTCTGTGGAGAGGTAAGCCCTCCTCAACATCAAAAGGACCATATCCTGAGGGGAGCTGTTACCTTGTATTGTTATCACTGCCTTGTGGCCCTTCAGTCCTACCCTTCTATTTGTTTTTCTTTTGTTTAATTGATAAAGTTAATCCATTTAGTTGGCTCAGGGCCTAGGTCTCCTCCCTCCCTCTCTGAAGGATTTAGGCCCTGGGACTCTGGTTGCTTTTTCTCCCACTGGCTTTTGTTCCTTTCCTTGACTAATCCAAAGGGCCTACTCAGGCTCACCAACCAGGCAGATTTCGGGTGCTCACAGGGACCCCACTGTTGACACTAGGAGAATGTCAGGACAAATAACTACCACCTGGCCGGTATCCATCAGACTCCCATCTTATCAGGACATCCCAATAAAAAAATGGGGGCAACTACAAGCATCGCGAAGGACTCGCTGCTAGGATGTGTTACCGAGTCCAAGCTCGCCCTGCCCGCTGCACGACAGGCCAAAAGATGGGAGATGAGGTATTGAGACAAGGAATACGACTTTATTCGGAAAGCCGGCAAACCAAGAAGATGGCAGACTAAAGTCTCAAAATAACCATCTTACCGTGGTTTGGATGCCAGTTTCTTTTATAGCACAGAGAAGGGAAGGAGATGAGGAAATAAAGTAAAAAGGCCATAAGTTCTGCAAATATCACCTGGAATGGCCAGTCTCGGGGAGGGGACGTGTTAATTTCTTCTTTCTTGTAGCCATCCACAAGTGGAACAGGGTCTGGATGTTTCCCTGAACAAAGGCACTTTGGTTTAACATTCAGGCAGAGGGGCAGGGTTCCCCAAGGCAGGCCATTATGTATAGACAGTATCCTTTTAGTGAAAAAAGCAGCAGAAAGCAAAGGTTAAAGTAAAAGAAACAGGACTTCCCTGGTGGCACAGTGGTTAAGAATCTGCCTGCCAATGCAGGGGACATGGGTTTGAGCCCTGGTCCGGGAAGATCCCACATGCCGCGGAGCAACTAAGCCAGTGCACCACAACTGCTGAGCCTGCGCTCTAGAGCCCTGAGCCACAACTACTGAGCCCGCGCGCCTAGAGCCCTTGCTATGCAACAAGAGAAGCCACTGCAATGAGAAGCCCACGCACTGCAACGATGAGTAGCCCCTGCTCTAGCCCCTGCTCGCCGCAACTAGACAAAGCCCATACGCAGCAACAAAGACCCAATGCAGCCAAAAATAAAAGTAAAAATAAACATCAAATAAATAAATAAAAAGATAAAGTAAATGAAACAGATCCAACATGTAGTCTGATTTGGCTCTCCCTGCTACAGATGCATATTAACTAACTGGGGAAAATTTAGACAGGACGGTTTAAGAAAAAAATTAATTTTCTTTTGCAATACTGTATGGTCCCAGTACAAACTAGGGGACGAAGTGATCTGGCCAAAAAAAAATTGGGTCATTGAATTACAATACCACCTTGCAACTGGACCTATTTTGTAAAAGGAAAGGTAAATGGGGGGAAGTCCCATACATCCAAATGTTCATGACTCTATTCCATAATCCAGGTCTAAAGAACTGCCGGGTGTACCTGGCTCACACCCCTTTCAAAGTGCCTTCTTCACAGGAGCCAAATGTTTTAGATGATCTCTTTATGAGTCCACCTCCCCGAGAGGTCTACCGTGAACTCCTATCTCCCCCAATTGTGAGGGGGGACAGTCTTCCAGACCATTTACCCCTGATGCCGCATCCGAGGAGCTGGAGACACCAGACCCCCATAAATCAGCTCATGGATTTGGCCTTTGGAGTATTTAACAATAGAGAGGCAAAAAGGATTCAGGGACAACAGCAAAAAGCAGAGCAATTGGCAGCAGCCCTAACCACTGCACCACCTCAGGGTTACCATTCCTTGCGAAGACCCATGGTGAGGACGGGATCCAGGAATGCTGGATCAGAGTCACTATCTTGCCAAAAAGCATCTGTTTTAAGTGTGAATGAGAGGGTCACTGGAAGCAGAACTGCTCCCAGTCCCGAAGGGGACTCGGAGCTCCCAAAGCAATGATGGCCAAGAGGATCGAAGACTGATGGGGCCTGGGACCCTCCCTGGCTCCCAAAGGACACCTGGTCATTTCTCCGGAGAAGCCTCGGGTAACCTTTGACATGGAAGGTAGGAAAGTTATTTTCTTATTAGATACCTGGGCCGCCTACTCTGTGGTGACTGATTTCCCTGGACCCTTGTCCTCCACAAGCTGTATAATAACAGGGATTGATGGAAAGCCCCAAACCAGTGATTCACTCCTCCCCTCAACTGCTTGCTAGGAAATTTTACCTTTGCACAGCAGTTTCTGCTCATGCCTGAGTGCTCCCTCCCCTTGTTGGCAAGGGACTTGCTCACTAAATTCCCGACAATAATCCAAGCTGGAGATCCTCACAGAGATAGCACCCACCAAGAAAAACAATTGCTCTTGGTCAGAGGAATCTACCTCAGTCCCAGCGAGAGGAGATCTCCATTCCACTCCATCTAAGCTTTTAAACTATGGGCTGTTAAACTAGTTCATAGTTCTAGAACTAAAGGTTGCTTTCTTCTGCATTCCCCTGCACCCCAGTATCTCTTTGCCTTTGACTGGACAGATCCAGACACTGAAATGCCATGAATGCCTCCACTCTGTGTGCTTATAAAATTCAAGCTGAGGGTGCTTACATGGTAGGAATGGAATGGACCAAAAAAAAAGAAAAAAACGTGGGCTAGAAATTGTCCAGCTACCTTTAAAAATGCGATCACGTGAGGCCGTAGGCAAGCCGCCTCAGATCAAAGGCCTGACTGAGGGCCATAATTTAAAAATTTCTTAAACCCAGGGAGGATGACCAAAAGTGTTTGTAAATAGAGTACCAAAATGGGAGGCCACTGGTCTGACTAAGCTAACCATACCTGATAGAAATTTGGCAGAAGGACTTCTCCCCTAAGCTAAATGAGGAAAGTAAAACATACCTCAACATAGGTAAATGTATAGCAGTCCTTCAATATCATTGAGGTAGCCGCCCAATTCTTTAAAAAAAAAAACACCTGTCCTAATTTTACAAATGTAGTCTTTACAGGACCAGAGATGTAGCTCCAAAAAACAAATCCAAAACTCACAATCCTTTTACCACTCCCCAAACCTTCCCTATTTATCTGAAGAGGCTTGTAAGTATTAAACAAAGGGGAAACAAAGGAGGAACTTACCTGTGCCTTTGAGATGCAAATATCCTACCTGTTTTTTTCCAGGAACCCTTATCTCTGCCATCTTTTTAAAATGCAAATTTTGAAAAAGGGGGTAAATAATTTGGAACTTGTCATGGACAAATAAAAATCTTAAGTATCGGGCTTCCCTGGTGGCGCAGTGGTTGAGAGTCTGCCTGCTGATGCAGGGGACATGGGTTCGTGCGCCGGTCAGGGAAGATCCCACATGCCACGGAGCGGGCTCGCTGAGCCTATGCTCTGCAATGGGAGAGGCCACAACAGTGAGAGGCCCACGTACTGCAAAAAAAAAAAAAAAATCTTAAGTATCTTTTCCATAAATATTAGTAAAAAGGGTTTAGCCATCTAGACAAGTGAGCTTGATTTGTTCCACCTGCCAGAAACCCAATTTTAATCCAACCTCCTTTATAGACTGATGCTGTACGTGACTCTTGGCTAAAATTTTGGAATGGGAACTATGAGGCTTCTGTGTTTGTTTGTATGTTTGTATGTATCTATGTGTGTGCTGTAGCTGTATGGTATTGCCAAAAATTAATTCATAAAAGAGCTCTATTTAGTTGACTTAAAGAAAATCAAGTGCTTATACAAATACTTAGAAATAGAAAGTAATCTGGCCAGAATGAACTTCAGGTTCATGTTATCTGTAAAATACTCAGTACTAAACTGATATCTGGTATTGAAGGTAGCTTAAGCTTGTTGGTTTGATTAATATAGACATGTCTTTAGAGTCATCAATGTTAAGTATAATACTTCTGTTGTGGGCTTCCCTGGTGGTGCAGTGGTTAAGAATTCGCCTGCCAATGCAGGGGACACGGGTTTGAGCCCTGCTCTGGGAAGATCCCACATGCTGCAGAGCAGCCAAGCCTGTGTGCCACAACTACTGAGTCTGTGCTCTAGAGCCCGTGAGACACAACTACGGAGCCCGCGTGTCACAACTACAAAGCCCGCGCGCCTAGAGCCCGTGCTCCACAACAAGAGAAGCCACGGCAGTGAGAAGCCTGCGCACCGCAACGAAGAGTAGTCCCCACTCACCGCAACTAGAGAAGGCCCGAGAGCAGCAACGAAGACCCAACACAGCCAAAAATAAATAAATAAAAAATACATAATTAAAAAAAAAACTTACTTAAAGAAAGAATACTTCTGTTCTACCTAGATTTACTAGACCTTATTATATGTATTGCAAATTTGTTAGCAAATTTAGTTATGGGAGTAACTCAATGAGGAAAAAACTTATAAGGAAGGTAAGATATGTGTTTTCAGTAAAAGAACGTGTGAGGAATGAAAAAATACTGAAAAGTTATGCCGTTTTTGATAACAGATTGTGTGAGTTTCTTTGCCTTTAATCTGTATTCGCTTTTGAGATCTCTTGACACTTCGGTTAAGAAATAAGTATTGTCTCATAGTGACCAATGATTTTATTTGATCAAGTGTTTTAAAACTTTTTGACAAACTTCCCAAATGTCAAATTTTAATTAAAGTTCTTTTGACTTTCAACTAACTTTGGGGTGTTTTAGAGGGCCCCTGAGGCATCTCAGAGAGAAATATTTAACTAGTATTATTTAGTATGTTAAGTTACATAGACAGCATTATCACAAGAGCAATAAAACTATTTAAAAAATACTGTATGGATGAATGTTATTAATAGAGACATTCTAAAAATTATGTAAAGGTTCTAAAATTTGGATATGTCCTGGTATAATGCTATAGTTCTAGTTGTTATCTTAAAATGTTCTATGTCACAACAGTAACCAAGCTTCTTTATCAATTACACTGTAATCAGGTATTTAACCTTTTAAGTCTTTTGTCATTTATAGACAGTTACTATTGTACTCTGATGCTGTTCCAAAAGAGCTTCATCTTCAAGAAGATTCATAGGGAGGCTACAGAAGCAGTTCCACATCAAGATGATGGCTATGCAATGATTCCAGCTCATGTCAACTTAAAACAAGAAGCCGTCCTGCTCCTGGGGCCCCTAGATCAGGCATCCAGAGATTTTTCACTCCCTGACAGGCAGGGTTGATGCCCCTACTCAGCCCTGAAGCAGCTACAGATGACAGACCATTGCCCCTCTGCTTCCCATAAGATTATGGGAGTAAAATCTCTGAGGGGGGAATGAGACAGGAAGGGGGCAGGGCACAACCTTTTAAAGAATGACATGGGGCTTCCCTGGTGGCACAGTGGTTGAGAGTCTGCCTGCCGATGCTAGGGGACACAGGTTCATGCCCCGGTCCGGGAAGATCCCACATGCCACGGAGCGGCTTGGCCCGTGAGCCATGGCCGCTGAGCCTGTGTATCTGGAGCCTGTGCTCTGCAACGGGAGAGGCCACAACAGTGAGAGGCCCGCGTACAGGAAAAAAAAAAAAGAATGACATAGCCCAAGGACATGACATAAATTGGTTAGAACAAGCTAGGTCCAAGATGGTGGACAAGTTGTCTTCCACCAAACCTTGAGCCTCAGTATATGGTCATTGTAACACATCAGTGCACTAAATGACACACCCATATGACAGTTCCAAGGCCGACAATAAGAGGTAAAAAAATGGGCAGTGGCTCAATTCCTGGAAATCCCCACCCATTCCCCCAAATAGGTGGAATACTCCTTCCACTCATCAACCTATGATTACCCACCCCTATAAAAACTGACAACCCCATACCCTGGTGCCTCTTGCCTTCTGAGATGGCCCACCCTCTGTCTAGTGAGTGTGTTTCTCCCTGAATAAACCTTCTTTCACTTAAAAAAAAAAAAGAAGAAGAAGATATCACAATTTTATAGCAAACCAAATGCATTTACCCGATTTTACATGATAATTCTAGCAGAGCACAAAATATATAAGAGCATTTCATATATACTCATGATATATTAAAGAACTGAAAACATGTTAATATTTACAAATCCAATCCAGATTTAGGGTTGAGGATGACTTCTTTAAAAGGGCTTCACTGCTGTCACTGTTTGCAGATGACATGATACTATACATAGAGAATCCTAAAGATGCTACCAGAAAACTACTAGAGCTAATCAATGAATTTGGTAAGGTAGCACGATACAAAATTAATGCACAGAAATCTCTTGCATTCCTATACACTAATGATAAAAAATCTGAAAATGAAATTAAGAAAACACTCCCATTTACCATTGCAACAAAAAGAATAAAATATCTAGGAATAAACCTACCTAAGGACACAAAAGACCTGTATGCAGAAAATTATAAGACACTGATGAAAGAAATTAAAGATGATACAAATAGATGGAGAGGTATACCATGTTCTTGGATTGGAAGAATCAACATTGTGAAAATGACTATACTACCCAAAGCAATCTACAGATTCAATGCAATCCCTATCAAACTACCACTGGCATTTTTCACAGAACTAGAACAAAAAATTTCACAATTTGTATGGAAACACAAAACACCCCGAATAGCCAAAGCAATCTTGAGAAGGAAAAACGGAGCTGGAGGAATCAGGCTCCCTGACTTCAGACTATACTACAAAGCTACAGTAATCAAGACAGTATGGTACTGGCACAAAAACAGAAGTATAGATCAAGGGAACAGGATAGAAAGCCCAGACATAAACCCACATACATATGGTCACCTTATCTTTGATAAAGGAGGCAAGAATATACAGTGGAGAAAGACAGCCTCTTCAATAAGTGGTGCTGGGAAAACTGGACAGCTACATGTAAAAGAATGAAATTAGAACACTCCCTAACACCATACACAAAAATAAACTCAAAATGGATTAAAGACCTAAATGTAAAGTCAGACACTATCAAACTCTTAGAGGAAAACCTAGGCAGAACACTCTCTGACATAAATCACAGCAAGATCCTTTTTGACCCACCTCCTAGAGAAATGGAAATAAAAACAAAACTAAACAAATGGGACCTAATGAAATTTAAAAGCTTTTGCACAGCAAAGAAACAAGACAAAAGACATAAAGACAGAAAGACAAAAAGACAACCCTCAGAATGGGAGAAAATATTTGCAAATGAAGCAACTGACAAAGAATTAATCTCCAAAATTTACAAGCAGCTCATGCAGCTCAATAACAAAAAAACAAACAACCCAATCCAAAAATGGGCAGAAGACCTAAATAGACATTTCTCCAAAGAAGATATAGATTGCCAACAAACACATGAAAGAATGCTCAATATCATTAATCATTAGAGAAATGCAAATCAAAACTACAATGAGATATCTCACACCAGTCAGAATGGCCATCATCAAAAAATCTACAAACAATAAATGCTGGAGAGGGTGTGGAGAAAAGGGGACCCTCTTGCACTGTTGGTGGGAATGTAAATTGATACAGCCACTATGGAGAACAGTATGGAGGTTCCTTAAAAACTAAAAATAGAACTACCATATGACCCAGCAATTCCACTAATGGGCATATACCCTGAGAAAACCATAATTCAAAAAGAGGCACATACCAAAATGTTCATTGCAGCTCTATTTACAATAGCCAGGACATGGAAGCAACCTAAGTGTCCATCAACAGATGAATGGATAAAGAAGATGTGGCACATATATACAATGAAATATTACTCAGCCGTAAAAAGAAATGAAATTGAGTTATTTGTAGTGAGGTGGATGGACATAGAGTCTGTCATACAGAGTGAAGTAAGTCAGAAAGAGAAAAACAGATACCGTATGCTAACACATATATGTGGAATCTAAAAAAAAAATAAAAGTGGTCATGAAGAACCTAGGAGCAAGACGGGAATAAAGACACAGACCTACTAGAGAAAAGACTTGAGGATACGGGGAGAGGGAAGGGTAAGCTGGGACAAAGTGAGAGAGCGGCATGGACACATGTACACTACCAAACGTAAAATAGCTAGCTAGTGGGAAGCAGCCGCATAGCACAGGGAGATCAGCTCGGTGCTTTTGACCACATAGAGGGGTGGCATAGGGAGGGTGGGAGGGAGGGAGATGCAAGAGGGAAGAGATATGGGGACATATGTATATGTATAACTTATTCACTTTGTTATAAAGCAGAAACTCACCCACCATTGTAAAGCAATTATACTCCAATAAAGATGTTAAAAAAAAAGATAACTGTAATAAAATCTTAAAAAAATATAAAATAAAATAAAAGGGCTTTGCTGATACAAATACCCCGGCAACATTCTTTTTTTTTTCTTTTTTCTGTACACGGGCCTCTCACTGTTGTGACCTCTCCCGTTGCGGAGCACAGGCTTCGGATGCGCAGGCTCAGCGGCCATGGCTCACGGGCCCAACCGCTCCGCGGCACGTGGGATCTTCCCAGACCGGGGCATGAACCCGTGTCCCCTGCATCGGCAGGCGGACTCTCAACCACTGCGCCACCAGGGAAGCCCAACATTCTTGAATTATAGTAATACCTGCCCTGTGCCAGAAATAGATTCCCAACCCTGGAATAGAATAGAGTGAAAGATTACTTTAAAAGTGCTTAGGACAGTCATTTATATTGAATGAAATAACAAATAAAGTGCCAGGATATGGGGACTTCCCTGGCAGTCCAGTGGTTAAGACTCCGAGCTTCCAATGCAGAGGGCAGGAGTTCGATCCCTGGTTGGGGAACTAAGATCCCACGTGTCACGTGGCATGGCCAAAAATAGAAAATAAATAAATAAAGTGCCAGGCATATATATTCACTAAAAATTAATATCTAATTCTGTTGGCTAAATTTATACACACACACATCCTTAATATACAATAGATATATTTATCTATTTATACACTCATAAGGATAGCTTTATGAAAATAATCAGTGAATAGGACTTAGATTGCACTTCATTAAAAAGCTCATTTAAAAAAATGTTTTTTAAGTTCCTTTTGAAAGCAGTAAACTTAGAGAAAATGGTAGCAGCACATTTGGGCTAAGCATGATATAATAAAGTTAAGGACACAGGGTTCTGGGAGAATCCATTGTTCCAAGTTCCAAAGGCAACTTCTGGATGTTATGCCAATTTGCTTAAAAAGAAAGAAAGAAAGAAAGAAATCAAAGAGTAACAAGAACCAAAACAAAGGCACAAAGCAACGAGTATCTTTTACAACATAACTGTGTTTTAGCCCTCGCCTGCATACCACAACTCTGCCAAATGTGAAACACAGTCCTGAGAGGGAGTCATTACCTAATTTCCCAACAGTTTTTTTTTTTTGCCAATGGGCAGATAAAGTTACTGCTACCCCAAAATAAATGGAAATGGAAACTGAGATCAGTCCCAAGGGGAATCCAAAATTTATTAACCATATTAGCTAACACATTTAGAAGTGCTTTCACAGATGTTTTTAGAAAAATTTCCAATAAAATTATGCATCAACAGACTAGAAAGAAGAGGACTATCTAAATAAAATTAAAAACTGAAATCCAAGTCAGTAGCATCTTCACTTTCCTTCTAATTCAATAGTTTACAGTACTGTAATTGTCCATGAAAAATTAATATCAGGTGCATTTTATAATTCATGATCAACTTATTGTGGAAAGAGTTCTGTTATCTACTAATTAATGGAACCAGTAATGAGTGAACAAAGACACAAAGGGGGATGGATCTAACATCTCTGAAACAGGAGATATTTTGCTTAGAGTTTTACATATATTACTCTCAGTTACCTTGGGACTATTATAAGCATGTTATACAGAACAAGAGACTGAGGACAGTAGAAAAAAAATTAAAACACAAACTTCTGCCTCCAAAGTCCATTTTTTCCTTTACCTCATTGTCGCCTAAACTACAGTACTATCTCTCTAACCATGAAAACTCTCACACTACCCCCCCCATAAAAAGGAATATATGCAGACCCATATTTTTTTTTCATTTCTGTTCAATTTTATTTTATTTTAACATCTTTATTAGAGCATAATTGCTTTACAATAGTGTCAGTTTCTGCTTTATAACAAAGTGAATCAGTTATACGTATACATATGTCCCCATCTCTTCCCTCTTGCATCTCCCTCCCACCCTCCCTATCCCACCCCTCTAGGTGGTCACAAAGCACCGAGCTGATCTCCCTGTGCTATGCGGCTGCTTCCCACTAGCTAGCTATTTTACATTTGGTAGTGTATATATGTCCATGCCACTCTCTCACTTTGTCCCAGCTTACCCTTCCCTCTCCCCGTATCCTCAAGTCCATTCTCTAGCAGGTCTGCATCTTTATTCCCGTCTTGCCCTTAGACCCATATTTTTTAAAGGATGTTTTAATTTTACCAGCTAGCAGTAATCAAAGCAATACATTAGAACCCTGAATACCAAATGTACTTATTGCCTTCAGAGACGTGGAAACCTACATTTCATTCAGAAAAGGAAGTGAAAGGAGGGCATTTTTTGTGTGTGTTTTATAAATTTATTTATTTTGTTTATTTATTTTTGGCTGCATTGGGTTTTTGTTGCTGCGCGCGGGTTTTCTCTAGTTGCGACGAGCAGGGGCTACTCTTCATTGCAGAGCCTGGGCTTCTCATTGCGGTGGCTTCTCTTCTTGCAGAGCACAGGTTCTAGGCGCATGGGCTTCAGTAGTTGTGGCTCGTGGGCTCAGTAGTTGTGACTCGCAGGCTCTAGAGCGCAGGCTCAGTAGTTGTGGCGCACGGGCTTAGTTGCTCCGCGGCACGTGGGATCCCCCCGGGCCAGGGCTTGAGCCCGTGTCCCCCTCATTGGCAGGTAGCTTCTTAATCACTGCACCACCAGGGAAGCCCCAAAAGCAGGGCATTTGTTACTGGAGAGTGTGAGCAAACTGTTCCAGTTCTTTAGGTAAGGAATTGGAGTATTTTTATAAATCTCTTCAATCATGAAAGCACATGTGGCCAGAACTCAGGAAGGGAGGAAGAGGGAAGAGAACAGACAGTAATGAAAGATGGGGCTGGAAAGGCAGGTCAGGGTCAGACTAAGAAAATCCTTAAATGTCCCCTCTGAAGTCTTCTTTCAAGAACGCATTAATCCCCATTCTGTGCTCCAACAGCACCTTGGAAACGTCTCTAATAGCATTTTTACACTGATTGGAAATTACATTTTCTGCCACATGTACGTGTTCTGCCTCTTGACAAGTATGGAAGTTCCACTAAAGAAAATCGCTTTTACCATCTCTGAATTCGCACAGCCTAGCACAGTGCCTGGATAAAGGGGCTGCTGTTTCAAGGCTTAGGTCTCTGCAGTGTAAAGGCTCTAAAGATTGACGGGAAAGAGGGTGCATAGCTTAAAGGAACGAAATCACAGCTCTCCCTCCACCGCCCCCCCCCCAGAAAAAGATTCTTCAACCTAGGTTTAGAATAGGAATTTGAGGTCCAAAAAAATCAGGAAATATTTATTACCTCCCTAAGAAAACGCAAACAGAGCTTTCCCTCTTCTCTTCCCGGGCGTTTACCACCTCAATTTACTCGGTCTGGCACTGACCGACTCCGGGTGGGCTGCAGTCAAAGTCCTGGTGACCACAACACATTTATTCCCTTAGGAGGGAAAGGGGCAGCTTGTAGAGCAGCGCGAGCCACACCCACGACCGGGAGAAGGAGGGAAGTGCTGGTACCCGGCGAGCAAGGCTCCGCCCTAACCCCCACCGCCGCTAGGGTCCCGGGAAGGCTCACTGAAGGCTGCTCACTCACAACTCTTCCCCACGCTCGCCAAAACATCTCCTCTGCTTTCCCGCTCTTGGTATCAGGGCTAAGGGCGGCCGGCAGGCCCTGGCCGGTGACCTCCGTATGCTCCCAGGTAAGTCGCTGAGTCGCAGGGCCCGCCAGCACCTCCGCTCCACACCGTGGGCCCCGTTCAGCCGGCGGACTGGCCTTGAGACAGGACGACGCCCGGAGCCTGCAGGAGGCCGGCTCCTCCGAAAGGCGGGCTCTCGATTTCAGCCCACACAACCGAACGAACGCCCTGGTGGTAGGCTGCGGCCACTCTGGGATGCCACGTCGCCCCGCCACACCCTTCTCGGTGGCCACCACCTCCCGGGACGGAGATGCTCATGAAGGGAGTCCCCGGGCGGGCCCCGCGCTCGGTTCCCCTCGGATTTCCGCGCTAACCCAGCCCCCCGACCCTCTTACCGAACTGCGGAGAGGTGGAAGGGGCGATGGTGGAGGCGGCAGCTCTGCGCCGGCCGGAGCAGCCGGATGGCCAAAGTGGATAAGAGGCACATTGCAGCCATGGCCAGCGCCGGGAGGCAAACGCGCGCGGGCCCTGCAGTTATACCGCTGCCGCGTGGCAGGCCCCGCCTCCTGCCGGCACCCATTGGTCCCTGCGGCTCTCCACTTGCAGTCTGTTGGGCCGCTGGAGCTGAAGGAACCGATCGGTTGTCTTCCTTCAAACGTAGAGAAGCCCAGTAAAGCCATGCTGGTGATTGGAGCAAAAAGCGCCAAGAGCGGGGCCCTGGATGGTTCCGAAGGCTCGATAGCTTGCCGAGACTGGCTGAGGAAGGCAAGCCCCTGCCAAACGTTGTCACGGAAGCCTGGCCAACGCGTTCATTCACTGCCCAAATATCTGAGTGCCTACTGTGTGCCAGGCGCTTTAAGAGTGGATAAAAAGATAGGCAGATGGAATAGCAACTAATAAATGTAGAAGAATGATGCAGTTAGAAAACGACTATTTGGCAAAATCATAGTAAAAACTGATTGAGAATCATCAATGGATGTCAAAACAACTGAGTGAAGTTGGATGAGGACCAAGTTATTTACATATAGGGTTGCCAGATCTTGCAATAAAAATACAAGATGCCCAGTTAAATTTGGATTGGGAGGAGGGGTCATACTTTACTAAAAAGGTATTCGTCTGTTACCTGAAATTCAAATTAAACTGGGCTACCTGTATTTTATCTGACTGGCTGCCCTATTTGCATAGTCTCAAAGTATCTCTCCCACAGAGTATTTTTTTAATAGCAAAGGGGGGGACTTCCCTAGTGGCACAGTGGTTAAAACACTCTGCTCCCAATGCAGGGGGCTGGGGTTTGATCCCTGATCAGGGAACTAGATCCTACATGCATGCCACAAGTAAGAATTCAAATACCACAACAGTGGAGCCGGCGAGCCGCAACTGAGGAGCCCGCCGGGTGCAACCAAATTAAAAAAAAAAAAAAAAAAGATAGCAAAGGGAGAAAATGGTACATTTACAGTGGAGAAACCTGACAGTCATCACCTTAAACAAGTGATCAAAATTAACACCAGTAATAGGACAAAAACACATTATATGCCCTCAGATATGACGCATTGAGGAAGACACACCACTTCATAAATCTTAGCAAGTCTAAATATTGAATAAAGTGATTTTCCTAAACCATTGAATTCCCTAAAATTGTTACAGATTTCTTATTTACACAGTGAGAGGAGAGATCATAGACCTGGAATGTTAAAACAGTCCAGGAAAAAGGCACATTCCTGAAATTTTGCAATGTACTAGTAGATCTAATCACAAGGAAATATCAGACAAGTCAAGACTAAGAGATGTTCTACAAGAAAAGCAGCCTGTACTCTTCAAAAATGTCAAAGTCATGAAAGACAAAGAATGAGGAACTTTTCTAGATCAAAGGAGCCTGGGCATGACAATTCAATGTAATATGTGATCCCAGACACACACCCCCAATTATTTTCTTTCTTTTTCCTTCATTCTTCTTCTTTTTCTGTCTCTTTTTTGCTATAAAGGACATTATAGGACAACTGGCAAAATGATAATAAAGTCTGTAGATCAGTTAATAGCATTGTATCAATTTAAATTTCCTATAGCTAATCATATTGTGATTATGTAAGAGAATGTACTTGCTGTTAGAGATAAAGGGACATCATATCTACAACTTACTTTCAAATGGTTAAAAAATATATATATATAGGTTTTGTTAGGGCTGCAATAAAATACCACAGACTGGATGGCTTAAAAAAATTATTATATCTATATGAGATGATGGCTGTTTGCTTAACTTATTGTGATGATCATTTCTTGATGTATGTAAGTCAAATCATTATGCTGTACACCTTAAAATTATACAGGGCTCTATGTCAATTATATATCAGTAAAATTGGTAGAAAAAAACCAAAATTAATTTTCTTGCAGTTCCGGAGGCTGGAAGTACAAGATCAAGGTGTTGGCGGGTTTGCCCTCTCTTGAGGCCTTTCTCCCTGACTTGCAGGTGGCTGCCTTCTCACTGTCCTCACATGGTCTTTCATCTGTGGGAGCACCCCTCTGGCACCTCTCTCTGTATGTCTTAATCTCCTCTTCTCATAAGGACACCAGTCAGATTTAATTAGAACCCACCGTGACCACCTCATTTTAACTTTATTGCCTTTTTAAAGGCTCTATTTCCAAACACAGTCACAGTCTAAGGTACTGAGGGTTAGGGCTTCTACATATGAATTTTGGGGGCAGTGACACAATTCAGTCCATAAAGATGTATATACAAAAAGAGAAGCTAATAAAGCATATAGTGAATATAGCATATTAACAACTGGGGAGTTGGGCGAAGAGTACGTAAGCATTCCTTGAACTTTTCCTGCAACCTTTCTGTGTGTCTGAAATTATTTCAAAAAAAATTTTTAAATCAGATTTCTTCCCTCCTGGGGTTTGAGGGAAAGGTAGACATACAGTGATCAGGAGAAGAGACTAAGAAAAAGACTGTGGTGCTGAGAACCCTCCAGACAGTAGGTGTGAAAGGTTGTACAGCTCAGAGCGTGCCCTCAGGTTATATGCCTGAGTGTGATAACTCGCAGAATCTATCCCCAGCAAGCCCTGGTGAGGAGGACCTTACAGTTACTTGGACCTTGCAGCAGTGGCTTTGAAGAGGGAAAGGAACCAGACATGCCCAGATTTTAGGATACACAACCCTCTCACCACTCTGCAAAATTTTGGAAATTCTCTTTTCCCAAAAAGAAAACTCTTGAGAGTGAAGGCATGAGAACATTATTATACATTTTTTACTATGCCTAATGAAAGAACTTCCCTCCATGCTCCCACAGTATTATATTGAAATACCACTTGTTTAACAAAATTACTTTATGCTCTAATTTTTAGCCCAAATTCTGTGGGGTGCTCAGGCCCTTCTAACTCAGGCCCTAAATAGCCTTTCTGCATACTCTTTCCTTGCTCTGGCCTCCACTGAGCACATCCTGTACTTCTACCTGCTGTTTGATTGCCCTCCTCCATCTACGCCCCAGAACCACTGCTACTCATCCCCAAGGCTGCACCCCCAGACTGCCTGACTTGCCCATCTTGCCTATGGGCCTTCACATTAGGTGGCCTCACATGTTTCATTGACACATAAGGAAGAATTGGGACCACACACGGGCAAAAGAGCATTTTTGCTCCAACCTAATGCCGATAGGCAGAATTAATTGCCCTCTCTTTGGGGCTATCATAGAATATGAGAATACTCCTATGTCAGTCCTCAGAAGGACATCTTGATATTTGTGCATCTGTCTATCTCTTCAAATACTGAAACTGTGCAACTCAGATTGGGACTTACATGCTGGGTCTTTTTTTTTTTTTGGCCCCATTGTGCAGCATGTCGGATCTTAGTTCCCCAACCAGGGATCAAACCCGTGTTCCCTGCATTGGAAGCATGGAGTCTTAACCACTGGACCCCCAAGGAAGTCCCCCATGGTCTTTTAATTGAGATCACACACCTGGTCTCAGGACCTAATGAAGCTCAGGTTCTTGATGTCTCATCGCAGAAAGAATTCAGAGAGAGACAAAGTGATAGGTAAGAAGTGGATTTATTTAGAGAGAAACACACTCCACAGAGTATGGGCCATCTCAGAAGGTGAGAGGCCCCAAAATATGGCATGATTAGTTTTTATGGGCTGGGTAATTTGATAGGCTAATGAGTGGATTATTCCAACTATTTTGGGGAAGGGGCAGGAATTTTCATGAATTGGGTCACCACCCACTTTTGGGCCTTTTATGGTTGGCTTCAGAACTGTCATGGCACCTGTGGGTGTGTCATTTAGTATGCTAATATATTACAATGAGCGTATAATGAGGCTCAAGGTCCACTGGAAGTCAAATCTTCTGCCATCTTGGACCTAGTTGATTCTAGCCAGTTTTTGTCATGTCCTATGGTTATGTCATTCATTTAAAGGTTGTGCCCTGCCCCTTTCCCTCCTGTTTCAATATGATGTGAGCTTATTAAACCAAGACAATTCATATCTCATGATTCATTTCATTCATGCAAGCACAAAGCACATTTATAATCAAACATCTATTAATAATCATTCTAATAATAGCTAAGCTTTATTGAACACTCATAATGTGTCAGGCACTGTTTTATGCCCTTTGCAAATATTATCCTATTTAATTTTCACAGTAAGCCCATGAAGTAAGTGCTATTATTATGTCCATTTACAGATGGGGAAAATGAGGCACAGGAGGTTTAAGGAACATGTCTAAGGTCAGGGTGCTAGTAAGGGGAGGGCAGAGATTGAAGCCAGACAGGCTGGCTCCAGAGTCCATGCTCTGCTATTAAGTACTATTTATTGAGCACTTATTCTGTGCCAGGCACTGGGTTCAGCACCATCTTCTTTAATCCCAACAACCCTGTGAGGTACGTATTATGTTCTGCATTTCAGATGAAAAAACTGAGACTCAGAGAGATGACCACTTGCCTGAAGTCACTCACCAGCAAGATGAGGCCTGGCATGGAAGCCTTCCCTCTAGCCCTCCACTTCACGTGGGCCTGAATATTTAATAGATAGCTAAGGAGAAAACCGGACCACACACAGGCGAAATCACTTAAAACGATAAATGGGTGAGAGAGAACTGTTGGGCAGAGGAGGCCATGGTGGTGGGACCCACAGAATTGGCAGCTAAACTCTAACAGTGTTCCACGTCTAGAAGGAACCACAGAGCTTATGAACACCAACACATTCCACCACCCATCAAACCTCCAGTGTAACTGATTTACCTGAAGAAATCAAGGACTCATTATCATCCCAGAGCAATTTCTAAGTAAGGACTATGCTGGGCACCCCTCATGACCTAGAGCTCATAATGGCATCAGGATAGCCACTGCAGTTGTGAAAATATTGAAATGTTTCTGTACCGATTGGTAAAACCTGTTCTCCCAAGCCCTCTGATTGTCTACCACACCCTAGTAGCCCTCCCTAGGGAAATTAATATCAACACCCAGACCATGATCCTGCTTTCACACTAGGCTAGTTTGGGCCATGCCTATCCATTTCATACCCCTGACTTTCTCTCATCTTAGAACATACTGTTTTTGGGGCAATGTGCCTTCTATTTCAATACCACCAAAGTAGACAGCACTAAGACAGGACAGCCCAGTCTCCGAAACACCCAACCAGAGAGAATTGTTCCTTTTTTCTTACTATGAAAGCAATTCATGTTCTTTGTTTAAAACACACACATGAAAAAAATAAAAAAATAAAACACACACATGTACGCATACACACTGGAGAATACAAAAAAGATTAAGAAGCAGAGATAAAATGACACCCACTCCAGCACCAATCAGAAACACCCAGGTTTAGGTAAATGGCACTGTGCTTGGAAGTAAGGATATTTTTAAAAAGTTGAATAAGATACAAACTTGTTCTAACTAGGTTTCTAGCTCAGTGAGGTGGAAGACAAATCATGTTAACATTGAGTAGGTAAGTGACAGAGGTATGCCCAGGGGTCTCTGGGAGCTGAGTGGAGGGACCCCTGACTCTTGGCAAAGTCCTGTCCTCGCCTTTATACTGGAATCACTTTATGGCCATAGTGAAAGTGTGGACTCAGGGAAGCAGGCCAAGGTGTATGTTCAGCCTTTTTGACAGGGCCATAAGGCTGACAGAAAACAGGAGAGCTCGTGGCTCACAAGCAGTCCATCCCAGCTCATAAGAAGCTGGGAACTTTGTTCAGAAGCCTGTACAGAAGCCTCCAGTGATTTACAGGGCCACTTTGCATATCTCCTTCATAAACCATTATAGGGTGAAAGGCAGCAGGTTAAGGATCCAGTGGTTGGAGAATATCAGCCTCAGAATTTTCAGGATTTAGGTTCTTTCTTCAATTCTTCTCATTCTTATATTTGAACTGGGGGTGGCTTCTGTTTCAAGGATTCTGGATATTGGGGGAGTCCGTGTAGCATCCTGAGGAGATGCAGTTCAGTTTTCTTCTAATTTCAAGAAGGAAGGAGACCTTACTTACTTGACAGGATAGGAAAGGGGGCAGGGAGTCAGACTGCGGAGAAAAGGGAACTAGTTTCATAGACCATTAACCACGTGCCAGGAAATATGCTAGATACTTCCCCTACATTTACTCATATAATCCTAATGTTCCTGTGAGGTCAATATATTATTATATCTATTATAGAAGAAGCAACAAAATTAAAGTAATTTGCCCATGACCACCAGCTAGTAATGGCAGTGCCAGGATTAAACATAGATCTGTCTTCATTCAAAACCCATGTTCTTTCACAAAATATGTCTATCACAGTTGTGTGAGGTCAGATTGAAGAGAGGGCATTTGGCAGAATGTAATGGCTGGAATGGAGCAAGTGGAACAGGAAGGTTGACAAGGTTACAGAACATTTAATGACATGCTCCTCCCCAAAGGTTGTACTTTATTAGCCTGCTTTCCTGCCTTCTTCCTTTTCTTCTCCTCTTCTTTTTCCTCCTTTTTCTTCTTTTTGGCTTGCCAAAAAGAACTCTTACTAAATTTTTATCATTTACAAAAATTTTGTATGATTTTTTTTTTTCCTTGAGGTATGCGGGCCTCTCACTTCTGTGGCCTCTCCCGCCGCGGAGCACAGGCTCCGGACGCACAGGCTCAGCGGCCATGGCTCACCGGCCCAGCCGCTCCGTGGTACGTGGGATCCTCCCAGATCGGGGCACAAAGCCGCGTCCCCTGCATCGGCAGGCGGACTCTCAACCACTGCGCCACCAGGGAAACCCTGTATGATTTTTTAAAGAAGAGAGATGATGTTTTACCAAAGCGGTTAAAAATACATGTTTCTAACAGCAGCACCAAAAATTGTTATGGAAAATATTGTTTATCTTCCAAACTTCAGTACTTAGATGCCAATCCATCATGTTCTTCCTTATTATCTCCTTAGAATTAATTACAAATAAATCAAAACTTGTATTTTATCATGAAAAAAAAATCATGAAAAAAAATCCTTTACACACTTTCTCCTTGTCCTCATTTTATCACATTCAAGATTAAAGGTGATGGCAATACTGAGGGAAATGATTAGCTGCAGAGAACAACATAACTAACAGGTAGCACTTACTATGTGCCAGGCACTGTTCTAAATGCTTTACGCTTCATAACTCATTTAATCCTCACCATAACTCTATAAAGCAGTGTACTGCTATTATCCCCATTTTGCAGATGAGGAAACTGAGGCACAGAGTGGTTAGTAACTTCCCAAAGATCACACAGCTAGTAAATGGCAAATTTAATTTTCAAATCCATTTCCTTTTTTTTTTTAATATAAATTTATTTATTTATTTTTGGCTGCTTTGGGTCTTTGCTGCTGCGCGCAGGCTTTCTCTAGTTGTGGCCAGCGGGGGCTACTCTTTGTTGCAGTGCGTGGGCTTCTCATTGCGGTGGCTTCTCTTGTTGCGGAGCACGGGATCTAGGAGTGCGGGCTTCAGTAGTTGTGGTATATGGGCTCAGTAGTTGTGGCTCGCGGGCTCTACAGCACAGGCTCAGTAGTTGTGGCACATGGGCTTAGTTGCTCCGCGGCATGAGGGATCTTCCCGGACCGGGGCTCGAACCCATGTCCCCTGCATTGGCAGGTGGATTCTTAACCACTGCGCCACCAGGGAAGTCCCTTTCTTTTTTAAGACACGAGAGAAATAGCTTTTGAACTCTAGGAGAAGAGAAAAGACGTCAACAACACAAACTTTGGTTTCTGAGACTAATAATAGCCAACATATATTAGCACTGTTCTGAGTATTTTACATGTATTATCCAATCCTCTTATCAGTCTTATTATTGTCCCTATTTTACAGATGAGAAAACTGAGGTACAAAGAGGATAAATAAGTGCACAGGTGCACAGCTAGTAAGTACACAGCTAGTAAGTGGCAGGGTGCACAGCTAGTAAGTGGCAGGGTTAAGATAGCAAAGGAAAATGGCAAAAAATATGAGAAAAGGCATTAAAAACTTTAGAGTCTTTGGGCTCTCTTTGTGACTGAAGGCAGTCTGAGCCAAATTCTTGTCACCATTTCTTACTCAAGAGTATGCTTTCAAGGGGATTATATGAAATGTGAAAATTTTGAAAACTGTAAAGCACTATAGAATTTAAAGAATCATTCAATTAAAACCAGTTGAAGCAAAAAAAGAGTACACTTTCAGAGAAGGCTACTCCTCGGTGAGTACCACAGGACATGCCTGGGTGACAAAGGTTTTCATCAGTACATCTGGTTCCTGCCTGACTCTCCTCCCCCACAATGATGGCATTTATAAAACTTCTCTCCTACATCACCACAGTGGAACATGAAGATGAGAACACAGTCAGAAGATTTCCCCAAGGTCACCACTTTTATAAACTTTCCCTTCAGTCCTCTTCCTGGAACTTTCAAGATCATTCCATAGAGTTGACCCCCTCTCTTATCCTTCAACACTCTTCTCTTGCTTTTATAACATCCCCTCCTAGTTTCCCTCCTACTTCTCTGGCTGCTCCTTCTCAACCTCCTTTGCCAGTTTCTTCTTTCTATGTGGCCTTTAAATATCAGGGCTCCTCGAGGTTCTGCCCTGGCATCTCTTACTCTCTACTCTCCCCCTGGCTATTTTAGCCACTGCCATGGCTGTAAATATCTATATGTTGGTACCTGCCAAGATTATCTTCATCCTGGTCTCTTCTTTGAGCTCCAGACCTGTATATACCTGCATCGTAGATATTTCAGTGTTAATACATTCAAAACAGAACTCCTGATCTACCCCCAAAGCTGCTTTTCCTCCCATCTTCTCTATCTTAGTAATTGGCAACAATCAGCTAGTTGTTTGTGCCAGAAACACAGAACTTAACCTTGACTCACAGTCAGCTCATCACTGAATTATTTCTCCAGAGTAGACCTCAGTTCTGTCTACTTCTCCCCATTGATCTAGTCTAGGGCAACTCCATCTTCTGCCCAGACAACAACAATAGCCTCTTAACTGCTTCCACATTTTAAAGTGTAGATGGCATCACCCTTCTCCTGAAAACCTTTCAATGGCTGGCCAACCGGCTTCAACTAAGATCTAAGTTTTTGGTGGCTGGTTTCAGCTTCCTCCACTTTCCCTTTGCCTACCACATTCTCATTACACTGGCCTCTTCCGGTGCCTTTTTTTTAAAAAATTAATTTTTATTGGAGTATAGTTGCTTTATGATGTTGTGTTAGTTTCTACCGTACAGTAAAATGAATCAGCTACACGTATAAATGTATCCCCTCTTTTTTGGATTTCCTTCCCATTTAGGTCACCACAGAGCACTGAGTAGGGTTCCCTGTGCTATACAGTAGGTTCTCATTAGCTATCTAATTTATACATAGTATCAATAGTGTATATATGCCAATACTAATCTCCCAATTCTTCCCATCACCCCCGCCGCCCCCCACCCCGGTATCTATACATTTGTTCTCTACATTTGTGTCTCTATTTCTGCTTTGCAAATAAGATCATCTATACCATTTTTCTAGATTCCACATATATGTGTTTATATACGGTATTTGTTTTTCTCTTTCTGACTTACTTCACTCTGTATGACAGTCTCTAGGTCCATCCATGTCTCTACAAGTGACCCAATTTTGTTCCTTTTTATGGCTGAGTAATATTCCATTGTATATATGTACCACATTTTCTTTATCCATTCCTCTGTTGATGAACATTTAGGTTGCTTCCATGTCCTGGCTATTGTAAATAGTGCTGCAATGAACATTGGGGTGCATGTGTCTTTTGGAATTATGGTTTTCTCAGGGTATATGCCCAGTAGTTGGATTGCTGGGTCATATGGTAGTTCTATTCTTTTGGTGCCTTGATCATAGCAAACTCTTACCTGCTTCAAAGCCTTTGCACGTGCTGTTGACTCTGAACAGACCCTCTTCCCACTCTCTTCATTCGGCTACCTCACCTTCTCGGGTCTTGGCTTAAATGACATCTCCTGAGACTCCCCAGTCTCTCTTAGGTCTCTCCTGTTACGCTCTCTTAATGCTCTTAATGCATTTTGTGCTTTTCTTCCTAGTAGTAATTATGTAATTCTTTGTTAATATCTATCTTCTCCAACTGAATGTGAGCTCCAGGAGTGCAAGGACCATGAACTGCATTCACCAGTGTATGTGACTGACAGAGGTCTGACCTTAGACTTAGACTTAGACTTAGACATTTTCAAAGTGGAAACTTTCACATGGCTTCTTCACTGAGTGAATTTTCTGTGTTTCAACAAATTGGGATTTCTCTTTCATGACCTGTGACCTGAGTCATGAGATAACGAGCAGGGACAGCTTAGCAACTTTACTGTCTGTTTGTCTTTTTTCATCCACTTGTTGACAGGGGCTAAAACACAGGCTGCCAAGAGCACCAACTAGGCTGGGAGGGGCAGGAACCTTGCTGTGACCAAAGTGAGAAGAGGTGGGGCTTGAGCGAGTTTGTTCAAATGATGAGACAGGACACTTACACAGAATGAAAATGCAAGGTTGCAAATTCTGCCCAAGGGAGCTGAAAAGGGGAACTGCGTGATGAATGCCGGTGGGGCAGGGGGTGGGAGAGGTTCAGAAAAGGCAGTATTGGCTGCGGTACAATTTGCTGCTTAGCTTCTGCTTTCAGCATCTGCTGTGACCAGATGGTGTGCAGTGATCTCTCTGGCCAACTGAGCCAAGGAAAGAGTAAAACCTCCCCAGTATTTGTAGACTATAGGCTGTGTCTGACGGGAGCAAATTGCCCTGTAGCAATTAGCAATTTCTCTCACTCTCTTCCTATGTTTTACTCTATCTTTCTCTCAGAAATCTTATTTTTTTTTTTACATTTTATTACTTTTAAAATTGAAGTATTATTGCCTTGCAATATTACATTAGTTTCAGGTCGATATTTTTATACACAAATGATCATCATCATAAGTCTAGTTACTAAGTGTCACCATACAAAGTTATTACAATGTCATTGACTATATTCCCTATGCTCTACATTACATCTCCATGACTAAATAAGTCATTTTAACTGGAAGTCGGTACCTCTTAATCTTCCTCATCTACTTCACTCATCTCCCCCGCCACCCCCACCACGACAACCACCAGTTTGTTCTCTGTATCTATGAGTCTGTTTCTGTTTTGTTATATTTGTTCATTCAGAAATCTTATCTTTGATCTCTAAGTGATCTATATTGATATCCTGGTCAAATATTTCCAAATCCCTAAGGCTCCCCCTCCTCCCCTCTGCTCTCAAATGTAGCTATCTGGAAAGGTTTTCTTATAAATGGCTGGCCTTTCATATCCTCGGTGATTCTCCAACTTAAGGAACAATCCCATTAAAAGGGAGGAAAATTTTCACAAACTCACTTCTCATGCTGTCTGGAAATATTTTTAATGACAATTACATTATTTAAATAATATAAATTATTATAAAAGTATAAATTTCTAAATGTCCTTATGTTTATAACTTTTAAAAAGCTATCAAATTACAGTTATAAATGAAACACCAACAAAACCAGTAAAGTTAATAAAATCCAAATAACATCAGTACTTAATGTGACAGGGAATATTTGGATGAAATAAAATCACCTGCAACATGAATGTGGTCATGACAGGTACAGGGTAAATTCTTTTGCACTGGGCATCCTGCACCACCATTTGCTGAGCTAGTCTTGATTCTCTCCCAATTTTGCTTTTTCTTGGTTTCTTCATTCCACGGCGTGTCATGTGGCTGTCAGTTGGTACTGATGCATTGTTTTCACATTGCTTGCTTCTGTTAATGTTTTATTAGATCATGACAACTGGCACTTTGATACCAAAAAGAGCAAAAAGGAAGGTATGTTATGAGAGGATTATGCAGATGATCTAGAACTGTATTGTCCAACACGGCAGCCATTAGCCATATGTGGCTACTGAGCCCTTGAAATGTGGCTCGTCCAAACTGAGCTGTGTGTAGATGTAAGTACATTCATATCATGTTTTGCAAAAAAAGTAAAATATCTTATTAAAAATGTTTAAATTGATTCCATGTTAAAATCACATTATTTTGGATACATCAGGCTAAATAAAATATATTATCGATTAATTCCACTCGGTTTTTTAATTTTTGCTTTAAATATCTATCTATATCTATCTATCTATCTATCTTTATATATATTAGAAAATTTAAAATTACTTAGTTTAAAATTACTTAGTTTAAAATTTAAAATTACTTATTTTAACTCAAACTCTGTTTCTATTAGACTGCACCTTTCTAGAATAATTGTGTGTGTGTGCGTGTGTGTGTGTGTGTGAAAGAGAGAATGTGTACAACAAACTGAAAATACCATATAAAAACTCTCATAGGGACCTCCCTGGTGGCGCAGTGGTTAAGAATCTGCCTGCCAATGCTGGGGACATGGGTTCGAGCCCTGGTCCGGGAAGATCCCACATGCTGTGGAGCAACTAAGCCCGTGTGCCACAACTACTGCAGCCCCCGTGCCTAGAGCCTGTGCTCTGCAACAAAGAGAAGCCACTGCAATGAGAAGCCCACACACTGCAACAAAGAGTAGCCCCTGTTCGCTGCAATTAGAGAAAGCCCGCGCACAGCAACGAAGACTCAATGCAGCCAAAAAATAAACAAATTAATTAATTAATTAAAATTCTCATAGAAAACACGTGGGTAATGAAGAGGTTTCCAGTTTAAACCACTGCTCTATCATTTAATGGCTGCATTCTTTCTCAGAAGCCAAGGTTACAGAACCGGCATAGGACTTTCCTTGTGGCTCTCACTCTAGTAGCCTCGTGATATAATATCTCTGTTGTTTTCCCACATGACTTCCTTATTAAAATATTTTGGGGAAGGATCCAGGCACTTCCATCCCTTCCAGAAAATACATACTGCCTTACCTGGTCATTTTACTGCCATTTGACCAAAGATTGTTCCCCATTGAGGAAATATGAGGTAGGTTAAAAACAACAACAAAAAGTGAGAATGTACTCCCTGGGCAAGCAGATGCAACTACTTCCTAAGCTACACAAGAACTGCTGAAATTCAGGGACTGCATCTGTTTAAAAAAATTGGTCTAAAATAATACGTAGCCCGGAATTCCCTGGCAGTCCAGTGGTTAAGAATCTGTGCTTTCACTGCCGAGGGCCCTGGTTCAATCCCTGGTCGGGGAACTAAGATCCCACGAGCCACGCAGTGCCACCAAAAAATGAATAAATAAATAAAATAATACTTAGCCAAATATTCAGTTGCATTACTTAGCAAATATTTGCTACATTTCTATTTGCTAAATATCTCATACAAGGCTCCACAATAGGCACAGTTAAAATACAAAGATAAGTAAGTCAGGGATTTGCTTTCAAGAGGCTGGTCATCCAACCAAGGTAATAAAACATGTCAAAATGTCCTCCTTTTTAAATAGCAAACGTTGATTGAGTAAATATATGTTCTAGAACTGTCTAAGGGAGTTCTATACCTTATTTAATCCTCATAACCCTAAGAGATTGCCCGCATTTTACAAATGAGAAAACTGAGGCAAAAAGTTATGAAAATACTCAACGTTATATGGTTATTAAGTAGCACTGGCAGGGTCCAAATACAAATAGTCACCTCCAAAATATGAGCTTTTTAGTCACTATTCTATCTTGCTTCTCTTTTCAAAAAGAAAGAAAGAAATTAATATTAGTATTTGCTTTGAGAGAAAAATTGGAATTAGACAGAAAAATAGAAAAGAACATAAACTCTCAAAGTCCTACCACCTAACAAAACAGCTGTTAAATATGCAAATACTACTCTTTAACTTCAACTATAATTATATTACAAGAAAGATATATCAATAGATACAGGGCTACAAGAGTTCAGAGGTAGGAAAGAGGATTTCCTGCTGGATCTTGAAGGACAAGGTAAGATGTGGATGTTGAGGCATTCCAGGCAAAAAGAACTGCAAGCACAGGAGCATGGACTCAAAGAGGCCCAGGACTTATTGGAGAAACAGCAAGAAGTTGTTTGGGTGGAAAACCACCTTAAGCAATGAAGCTAGAAAACTAGAAAACTAAAGGCCAAGTCATAAAAAGCCTAGAATTCCTCTACCTTTCATCTTATCAGTACTGGTAATACCGCACTAATTACTGTTTATTCCTGTGTCAGTCTCCTCTGTTAGTCTGGGAATTCCAGTCTATATCACCCTTCATTCATTGAGCATTTATTGGGTGCTAGGCACTGTGCTGAGCACTGGCGATGACAAATAAACAAGTTATGTTTTGCCCCCAAAGGAATTCACAGTCTAGTGGGGAAGAAAACGTAAGATAGTTCTGATGGAAAGATGAACAGTGTGGGCCTGGCTAAAGTAAACTATTATCAACATATCTGGCCATGGTTTCCCCTTCTCTGTGCCCTGCTTGTACCCTATAGAAGCCAGATCACAGGGAGGGACAAAGAGGTTCTTGAAAAATAAAATCAGTGATCAAATCAGGAGTCTAGTGGGATGGGCCAGATAGAACTAAATGGCAAGTAAGATAGTGACTGAAAAATGCCTGTGGGATTTGGAAACTGACACTGGAGAGCCTGGTGAGAGAATTTTCTGTGGGAGGGCAGGCACCCTGCAGAATGTGGACTGACTGGTGTTGAGGAACAAAAGAAATGGTAATGTTGTGGAGATAGTGGATGAAGACTGTTATTGGACCAGGACCCTTTTTCAGATGGTCTTTTGGGGGCCTGAGGTAACTTAAAGGAAGATTAAAATGTATTTGTTTCAAAGGCCAATAAGCACATGAAAAGATTCTCAACATCAGCCAACAGGGAAATGCAAATCAGAATCAAGAGATACCAGTTCACACCCACTAGGATGGCTATAATCAGAAAAATACATAATAGCAAATGCTATCAAGGATGTGGAAATATCAGAACCCTCAGATATTGGCCAGTGGGAATGTAAAATGGTGCAGCCAATTAGGAAAACAATCTGTCAATTACCCCAAAGTTTAAACATATAGTTACCATATGACCCAGCCACTCCTAGGCATATACCCAAAAGAAAAGAACACATTCATCCACACAAAAACCAGTACAGGAATGTTCGTAGCAACAGTATTCATAACAGCCCAAAGTGGAAACAACCCAAATGTCCATCAACAGATGAATGGATAAACAAAACATGGTATATTCATACAATGGAGTAGTGTTCATCCATAAAAAAGAAGGAAGTACTGATACATGTTACAACATGGATGAATCTGAAAAACATAAGAAGCCAGACACAAACACTACATATTGTGTGGTTCCATTTAACATGAAATATCCAGATTAGGCAAATTCATATAAAAAGAAGGTACACTAGTTGTTGCTAGGTGTTGGGAGGAGGGAGGCATGGGGTCTGCTAATGGGTACCGGTTTCTTTTTGGGGTGATGGAAAAAAATGTTCTAGAATCAGATAATGGCTATTGTTGCACAACTCTGAACACACACACACATACACACAAACACAGGAGAGTACTTTTTAAAAGGGTGAATTTTATGCTACGTGAGTTAGAGTTAGAGCTCAACTTAAAAATCAAATTAAAATTTAAAAAAAATTTGGGTAATTCCCTTGTCGGCCAGTGGTTAAGACTCGGCCATTTCACTGCCGTGGGCCTGGATTCCATCCCTTGTTGGGGAACTAAGATTCCGCAAGTAGCACAGCACGGCGGAAAAAAAAAAATTAAAAAAATTTTTGCCCTCACAGAGGCCCCTTGACACCTAGTGAGATGGAACACGCAAGACATTAGCAACAATTCCAACCAAGCACAGGCTCAGCCGCTCTTCCAGTCCGAAGACCGCAATTCCACCACGCCTCCGGCAGCGGAAGTCCCGGCCTAGAGGCTGCTGATTGGCTGAGGCGGAGGAGCGGGCGGTGCGAAAAGCGGCCTCTCGAGACCCTCTCAGCGGGGAGGAGCAGAACGAAGCCTTAGCTCGCGAGATTTTGCTGGTTCCGCATTTTGGGTCTGTAAGGTGGGGGAGGGGGGAGAGGCGGGTGCAGTTGCTTTCACCTGCTTGCCCCAGCTCGATCCCGGCCCGGAGCAGCGGCGGCGCGGGCTTCCGCTGTCCGCTGGCTGAGGACCTTCAGCTCCCCCTTGGTCCCGCGCCGGCTCCGAATCCTGTCCGCGGCAGGGGCCAGCGGCCCCTCCCCTCCCCTCCGAGGATAGAAGATGAGCTTCCTCTTGTGAGTGTGGCCCGGTCGAGGGCTCCAGGACTGAGGGCCGAGGCCCGGAGGGGTGGACGGACGCCTGAGGCGAGGGCGGGTCCCCGGGGCCGGGGTCGGGTGCCCGGCGCTTGCTTTGCCCACGCTCTGGGTCACGGGGGAGGCTTGGATGTGGGCAGAAGCAGAGGGAGATGAAGGTCGAGGCAAAGGAAGCGGAGCGAGAAGGTTGGGGAGTAGAAAGGCCCTGAGGCCGGTAGTGCCTCCAGACTTTTCCGCCGGGCACCTGAGGGCAGAGGGACGATCTGGGGGGGTCTCAATTTGTCTTGAGTCTCGAGCCTTTTAGTAACGATGCATGCTGACTTAGATTTTTACTCCACCGTACGTCCAGCTTTATTATCGTCAGTATTAAATTACCCCCGCGGAAAAATGCCGCCCCAGGAAAATGTGGGAGTGCCGCTGAAGTTAAGCTGCGGGCCTTGCATCCGATTCTGATTCAGCCCACTTTGTGAATTTGTATAATTAACTAACTTCTTTTTAACTCAGTAGAATCCTATTTTAGAGATAACGTCTGGGCCCAAAGGAGCCTTCAATGGGAAAGTTTGTAAATTCTCTGATGATTCTTAATCGCATTAAGGTTTGAGAAGCATTGCTCTAGCACCTTATTTTTCTCAGGTGGCTCTCTTTACCTAGCATGTTGCTTAAATATGTATTGTATGAGCGAATAAATAATCCATTTTCAGTTATGGGCATCACCCACATACTTGACATCTAAAATAGTGTTTCATAACCAGAGTTTACCCCGTTTCTTATTGTGAGAAGTTTGGATTCTTTCTAGTATTTTGCTATTATAAAATAGGACTACTGAGACTATCTTAGTCTAAATCGCTTTTCCCCTCCTTTGGATTATTTTTTTAAGCGTATAGTCTTCAGAGTATGATTAGCATTTAAAAAATCTTTATGATTTATATTTTAATTGCAAATTTCCATATTACTAGAAACCACCACTACCCTCCCCCCACCCCCCAGTCTTTTTTTCTGTTTTGTGGATGCACAGTTCTTATTTGCTTTTTGGACCTAAATGTGAGGCTCTATTTCTTTTAAACTTTGTTTTGTTGATGGACATTTGAGTTTCTGCTTTTGGTTATTATGAATAATACTGCTATAAACTTGGATGTACGTGTGTGTTCCTTTCTCTTGGGAATTGCCTGGTTATATGGTAACTATGTTTAACCTTTTGAGGAACTGCCAGACTTCTTCAAAGCACTGCACCATTTTGCCTTCCCATCAGCACTGTATGAGTTTCAATTTCCCCACACCCTCCCTAGCACTTGTTAATTGCATTTTTGATTATAGCCATCCTAAGTGGACGTGAAATGGTATCTCATTGTGATTTTAATTGGCATTTCCTTAATGACTAATGATGTTGAGCATCTTTTTGCGTGCTTATTGGCCATTTGTGTATCTTCTTTGGAGTAATGTCTATTCAGATCCTTTGACCATTTTTTAAATGGGGTTGTCTTTTTGGTTTTAAGTTGTAAAAATTCTTTATCCTGGATACAAGTCCCTTATCACATCTATGATTTGCAATATTTTCTCCTACTTTGTGGATTCTTTTCACTGTCTTGATGGTGCCATTTGAAGCACGAAAGTCTTAATTTAGATGAAGATCTTACTGAACCTTGAGACATCATTTCTTGCTAAGTACGGAAAATATTTAGCTACCTGTCATTCACAGCTTGTTTCTATTGAAAGGGCCATTCCCTCTAATTTAGTACTTCCTTATTAACTTTAGCTCTTTATCATGTTAAACACAAACTTTCCATATTTGATTTTTATTGTTTTCATAACTCCTTTTTACTTCATAATCAGTCTTATTTAAAATTCAAATTACCCAGGTAAAGTGAAAGTCCTCAGTTTTATTCCCTTCCCCTTCCTAGAAGTAATCACCACGATCAGTTTGATGGGTGACACTTTCTATGCATTTACAAAATGGGCTTCTGCTGTACATTTCATTCTGTAATATGTTTAAGCATGTATTGAGATCTATCGGTGTGAATACAAGTACCTCTATCTTGTTATTCTTAACTACTGTATGGTATTCCATGATATAGATGTATCATAGTTATTCATTCCTCTACCAGTAAGCTCTAGGATCATTTCCAGGTTTTTCGCTATTAAAAATAATCTTGGGAAACACATCCTTATCCATATCGAGGAGAGACACCTAGAAGTAGAAGGGATGGATTGAGAAGCATTTCAGTGTTAATAGATATTGCCGTGTTGCCCTCTTAAAATGTTAATGCACTTTGACCATTAGTGAATTAAAGTACTAATTTCGCTCTACCCTATCCCACACTTAATGTAATTGTTCTGATTTCTGACAGGTTAAGGAAAAATAAATCTAATTTTAATTGAACAGCTTTTCATATGTTCATTTGTCATTCTGTTTTTCTTTCTGAATTGTGTATTCATCTCCTTAGCCCATTTTTCTAAAGCATTCTTTGCCTTTTTCTTAACAGATTATAAAAGCCCTTTATAATTTAGTTAATATTTTTAATATATGTTGCAAGTACTTTTTTTGGCTACTTGTCTCCTTGTTCTGAATTACTGAAGTTTTAATTGTTACCGTTAGAAAGCTGTCCATTTTTTCTGGGCTTTGTGTCATGTTAGGAAGACCTTCCTTATGAATGGTGTGAGTTAGGAATAAAAACTTGTTTTTCCCCCCCAAAAACCAGTTGTCTCATTTATTTTCTGTGCTATAAACTCTAAAATGTTAGTGCTACTTCTCTGGTTTGCTTTGATGGCATCACAAATATTTTGATACAGAAAACTGGATTTTTGAGCTATACGAACCTTAAAGCTAACACCCTCACAGCACTATTAGGTGAAAATTGAGGCCAAAGGAGGTTAGGTTTCTCAGGCAGTCACAGAGTTAGTGGCAGATCAAGAACTAGAATCCAGGTTTTTTCTTCTTTTGGTTAAGGTGCCCTTTCTGTTACACCAGACTGCTTCATGAGGCATAGCAAAATTGCCTTCTGTGTGAAATTGTGCTGCTAATCCTGTTTCTATGTAGGGGAAAAAATATAACTCTTTCTTTTATTGTGTTTATTCTCTCCTCCCCTACCCCCCATCTTGGCACTTTTCAGGGAATATTTTTAAATTTCAAAACAATTTATATGCCTAAAATTGTCATTCTGCTTCCGGTCCTAAAAATTGATGTACTTTTACTTTTAACCTAACAGTAGTAGCCGCTCTTCTAAAACATTCAAACCAAAGAAGAATATCCCTGAAGGATCTCATCAGTATGAACTCTTAAAACATGCAGAAGCAACTCTAGGAAGTGGGAATCTGAGACAAGCTGTTATGTTGCCAGAGGGAGAGGACCTCAATGAATGGATTGCGGTTAACAGTAAGTTCTTAATAACTTTCAACTTTACTGGTTTATAAGAAGATTTTGCTAAAATCTTTTTGTTAATGAACTTTCTTATGGATGTAGCTGTCTTAGTAAAACAGATTATCTGTAAAGAAACATGTAAGTGCAAATACATCCAAAGTGTGTTCTCTTCAGAGTGTACCTGATTATAGCTTGTGTGGTTAAATAGAGAGAGACCTGAGGAGAAATGAAAAGTACTTTGGGGTTATCTCTGAGGAGAATGGTCTGAATTGCTGAGTAAGGTCAAATGAAAGATTGATAAATACAAAGATTCTACCTGTGGTGGACATGACTTTGTAGGAATCCATCTTCATAGTTGTGCCCCCACTCCCAGCAGCTTTCATCTGCCTGTGTATACAGAAAAGTCAAGTGCAGTTGTTATGGTCAGTCACTTGATTATTGTGAGTTAGGAGTAGTCAGAAGAAAATTGAGAGATTGGGAGAAAACAGAGGGACCCATGAGCTGAAAGTCACTCTGAATTCAAGAAGTAAGGGCATGACATGGAAGGATATGCTGAGGCTAGAGGTTTGAATATTAGTGTCTATCATTTCTGAGATGAGATCAGTTCTGGATGATAGGGTTTAAGTCTATTAGGAATTTTAGTTGTTCCAGGAATCTTTAATTTTTTTTTTTTTTTTTTTTTTGCCGTACGCAGGCCTCTCACTGTTGTGGCCTCTCCCGTTGCGGAGCACAGGCTCCGGACGCGCAGGCCCAGCGGCCATGGCTCACGGGCCCAGCCGCTCCGCGGCATGTGGGATCTTCCCGGACCGGGGCATGAACCCGTGTCCCCTGCATCAGCAGGCGGACTCTCAACCACTGCGCCACCAGGGAAGCCCTGTACATATGTTTCTTGAATCTCTTAATTCACAGGTTGCCCTTCATTGCAGTTATTTTTCCTTGCTCTTTTTGTTGTTGTTGAAGAAACCAGTTTGTTTTCTACAGAATGAGTTTTGCTGATAACATCCCCAAGGCGTCCATTATCTTGTTCTTTTATTTCCTGTAAATGTTAAATCTAGAGCAGCACTGTCCAAGAGAACTTTCTGTGATTAGGCAAATGTTGTATATCTTCACTGTGGCCATTTAGCACTTGAAATGTGGCTACTGTGACTGGAAGTGAATTTTAAATTTAACTTCATTTTAACGTAAATTGCCCTGTGTGTCTAGTGGCTACCATGTTAGAACAGATGTGGAGCTTTGATCAGATTCAGGTTTGATTTTGTTTAACACTACTTCGTAGGTGGTGGTATATACTTCCAACAGTGTAGATATTTCCATAGTGTCTAGTTGTCTTTTTATGTGGTATTCAACTGTTGATAATCATTGCCTTGGTCAGTGTGGTCCAATAGAAATAAATACATTGTGAGCTACAAATGGAATTTAAAATTTTCTAGTAGCCACATTAAGAAAAATTTTATTTTTCTCAACTCATTAAAAAGCCATTATTCATATTACTAAGAGAAAAAAAATCAGGTGTAGAACTATGTAATGTGTTATCTTTTGTGTTAGATGGGATAAAGAAACTTAGGGGGCACGACACAGAAAAAATTAGTATAGTAGTTACCTGTGTGTAGGGGGGAAGTTGGAGTGGTTGGAACTTAGATTTTTCACTGTATATTTTTATCTATCTTTTGGCATGTGAACCATGTGACATATTATCTATTCAGAAAAGACCCCTTTTTTGTAACCTTATTCAAATTATTATCTTTCATTCTTTTTTTTGATTTCTCTTAAATTGAAGTACAGTTGATTTACAGTGTTGTGTTAATTACTGCTGTACAGCAAAGTGATTCAGTTATACATATACATACATCTTTTTTTTATGTTCTTTTTCATTATGGTTTACCATAGGATATTGAATATAGTTCTCTGTGCTATACAGTAGGACCTTGTTTGTCCATTCTATATATAAAAGCTTACATCTGCTAACCGCAGCCCCCCACTCCATCCCTCCCCCAACCCCTTCCCCCTTGGCAACCACCAGTCTGTTCTCTATGTCCATGATTCTGTTTCTGATTCATAAATAGGTTCATTTGTGTCATATTTTATTTTATTTTTAAATTTTTATTATTTTTAAAATTTATTGATTTTAATTATTTATTTTTGGTTGCATTGGGTATTCGGTTCCTGTGTGTGGGCTTTCTCTAGTTGCAGTGAGCGGGGGCTGCTCTACATGCGGTGTGAGGGCTTCTCATCCTGGTGGCTTCTCTTGTTGCAAAGCACAGGCTCTAGGCGTGGGGGCTTCATTAGTTGTGGCACGTGGGCTCAGTAGTTGTGGCTCGTGGGCTCTAGAGCGCAGGCTCAGTAGCTGTGGGTCATGGGCTTAGTTGCTCCGCGGCACGTGGAATCTTCCTGGACCAGGGATCGAACCCATGTCTGCTGCACTGGGCAGGTGGATTCTTAACCATTGCACCACCAGGGAAGCCCCTGTGTCATATTTTAGATTCCACATATAAGTGATGTCATATGGTATTCATCTTTCTCTTTCTGATTTACTTCACTTAGTATTATAATCTCTAGGTCCAAATGGCATTATTTTGTTCTCTTTTTTTTTGGCTGCACTGTGAGGCATGTGGGATCTCAGTTCCCTGACCAGGGATTGAACCCATGCCCCCTGCATTGAGAGTGTGGAGTCTCAACCACTGGACCGCCAGGGAAGTCCCATATTTCGTTCTTTTTTTATGGCTGAGTAATATTCCATTGTATATATGTACCACATCTTTATCCATTCATCTGTTGATGGACATTTAAGTTGTTTCGATGTCTTGGCTATTGTGAATAGTGCTGCTATGAACATAGGGGTGCATGTATGTTTTTGAATTATAGTTTTGTCCAGATATACGCCCAGGAGTGGGATTGCTGGATCATGTGGTAACTATTTTTAGTTTTCTGAGGAACCTCCATACTGTTTTCCACAGTGCCTGCACCAATTTATTGGTACATTCCTACCAACGGTGTAGGAGGGTTCCCTTTTCTCCACATCCTCTCCAGCATTTGTTATTTGTTGACTTTTTAATGATGGCCATTCTGACTGGTGTGAGGTGGTACCTCATTGTAGTTTTGATATGCATTTCTCTAATAATTAGCAATGTTGAGCATCTTTTCATGTGTCTGTTGGCCATCTGTATATCATCTTTTATTCTGAAGGCATCTGTTGACCTTCAGCTTTCAATTTTTCTTTGAGACTTAATGCTCTAATCAACTGTTCTCAAACCTTTTGGTTCCAGGATCCCTTTATTCTCTTAAAAATTATTGAGAACCTTAAAGGGCTTTTAATTATGTGGGTTATATTTAGTGATACTGTGTTAGAAATTAAAACTGAGCAAGTTTAAATACTTATTTTAAAATACATGTTAACATAAATATATTTTTATGAAAAATGACTATTTTCCAAAATAAATTTTAGTGAGAAGTGTGGCATTGTTTTACAGGTTTGCAAATCTTATTTAATGTCTGACTTAATAGGAGGTTGGCTGGATTCTCATATCTGCTTCTGCATTCAGTCTGTTGTGATGTCATACATTATGGAGCCTCTGGACAACTCCACTGTGCCTCCTGAGAGAGAGTGAAAATTCAGAGCAATTACAATGTTTCTGACCTCACAGATTCCCCTCTGAAACAGGGGATCTCTGGACCGTATTTTGAGAACAGATCAATAAACCAGCACACCATCTGGGCACACTCTTTGTTTTGAATGAATTGAATGCCTAAGTATTACTTTCTTAGAAACATGACTAATTTAAGAGGAAGGTTTATAAGTGAGGGAGTTTTGTATAAAATTCCTTTTGACATGGTGGAATATTGATTTGTTTTCTAAGAAACTTGGAAAAGCCCTAGTTGATTTTTTAGGTAGTCTTTTAGATGGGGAACTAAGACACTTTTTAAAAAGCTTGCCAAGGCTTATGTGGTTCTCTTTGCACAGAGTAATATGTTTCACTCAGTTAAGTTCATTTCTTACCCCCTTCCTCTTCTGTTTTCTTCCAGATCTAGCTGAAGCTCCTTTAGGAAGTACTCCTTGACTATCTCAGCTCCTCGAGATGTTGCCTTTTCTCTGAACTCTTCTAGCACTTATTGTTGGCCTTTGTATGCTATCTTCTTATATGTTGTATTACTCCTCTCTTTTAATTTTGTCCCTTTTGTTAGCTGGAGACTCTAGGGGAAGGGGCATTATCTCCTGTCTTTTTTATGTCCTCAATATGCACTAGGTCTCAATTTTTTATGATGAACTAGATTTTTTAAATGCCCGACACAGCTGATACACCTCCCTCCCAGTATATTCTGCAACGATTTTTTTCTCTTTCCCAACACAAATGATATTGTCTGGTCCAGATTGGTAAGAAGCTATGGATTTTTTCATTTGCTTGTATATGATCAAATTGTATATTCTAATGTAATAATCACCATTACGTTAGAATTATCCCTAATATTTTATTTTTCTGCTTACAGGCTGTTTAAAAGCTTAGTATATTAAAAGTTAATGTATATTAAAAGTTAACTTTACTTAGGTGTAACAACTTAGAAAGAGAATTTATGTGCCCCTGGATTGTTGAATCTCCTGAGGATTCTTGGCTGAATCCTCCGACTGAGAGGTCTGATGTTTTGTTGTGTTTACACAGACATTTTAACACAGTTTTGCTATTATCTTTCCAGCTGTGGATTTCTTCAACCAGATCAACATGTTATATGGAACTATCACAGAATTCTGCACTGAAGCAAGCTGTCCAGTCATGTCTGCAGGTCCAAGGTACATATACTGGCTATTATATAGGTATTTGAATTATTACCAAATAAAGCTAATCACCAATTGATATAAATTAAATAATAAAGACTTGTTTTTCTTACCCATTTGCTTGTGAAAACAAAAAGTTTACCTATAAACTTTTAGTTATTAAATAGTTCGGTATGTGGTACCCAGTATTTTGATTTTTTATAATTGCATTATATTAAGTATGAATATTCAGTAGTAGGATTGAAAGTAAAGAAATTTGAGTTAGATTTATCTTGCTTTTACAAACGTTATTTTTTTCAATTTTATTAATATTTATGGTTCTGTTTCTGGATTTTAAATTAATTTCTTGGAATAGTTTTTAGTTGACCCTTTAATATTTGATTTTTTTGTTGTTGTGCTTTTTACTGTTAGTTACCTCCAAATTGTGCTGCTTTAGTTATCTGGCTTAAAAATGCTAGATTAAAATTTTTTTGACTATCATAAATTTCTAGAAATGTTGAGAAAGAGATGGAACTCTTTATCACCCATAAAGTTAAGATGTGATGGAATTAACATTTTAGTGTGTCCTTCCGGCCTTTTTTCCTATAACAAATGATTGATTTTATGTGATGACAGTTGGTAGCAAGATATTTACCTCTTGGGAAAAAATAGTCCTTTCTGAATTTGCTATAGATGTAAAGGAAAAAAAAGAAGGGCCCCAATGAATTTGAGTCCTATTTTTATTATGTTATTTTAGGAGAGATGTTTTTTATTTTGTGAAGTGTTAAGTTTTATTCCTCAAACTATCTTTGGCTTAAATGCTTCACACAGTGAAGTTTTGATTAAGTCTTATTAATCATTCTAGCTCAGCAAAGGTGAGGTAGAAAAAGACGCATGCCTAAGATTGTTTCTTTAAAACCCTCTCCAAGAAACAGGGTTTTATAATCTTGGCTCTGTTGATGATTACTTAATGGCCAACAAGCTCAGAATGTGGTGGATCCATCAGCACCTTACCCAGTCCTCAGCACCCTCTGTCTAACAGACAGGAATGCAGTTCCTTTGTTTTTCTCAGGGCTGTGTTGTAAAACAGATTCTGGCACAGCCAGCTGCCACACTGGCTTCCTTTTCTTTTCCATTTATTACCATCACATTTCAGAATACAGTGTAACTATGGTCGGCCCTCCGTATCCATGGTTCTCTGCATCTACAGATTCAACCAACCGTGGATCTTGTAGTATTTACTATTGAAAAATATCTGTTTGTAAGTGGACCTTGTGTGGTTCAAACCCACATTGTTCAAGCGTCAACTGTACTTCTACAGGGAACTCTCAAGTAATCTTCAGTAGAACTTTAGGTAATTTACTAAAAATATATACTATACTATACTATAGTACTATATATATAACTTCTGTTGACAAACTGTGAACCTACTTTGATTACAAGTTGCAACATGTTTTTGAAAACTTTATCACTAAAACTTTTTTCTCTCCAGATATGAATATCATTGGGCAGATGGTACTAATATTAAAAAGCCAATCAAATGTTCTGCACCAAAATACATTGACTATTTGATGACTTGGGTTCAGGATCAACTTGATGATGAAACTCTTTTTCCTTCTAAAATTGGTGAGTTAATGTTGTAGAACTAATTTGCTTTTTAAAAGATAAGTGTGTTATTGTCTTTTTAATGCTCTGTTACTATAAAAAAAAGTAATAAAGACTGCCAAATTCCTCTCCAAAAAGTCTGTGAATGTATACTCCTTCTAGCCATGTTTGTGTCTGCCTGTGTTTCTTCATCAGTACTAGTTGTTACTCAGTTTTTCATCTTTTCTAATATGGGTAAATAAATTTCTAGTATAATGTACATTCTAAAAAATATCAATAACATTGAGCATTTTTTGGTTTATTGATCCTTGTGTGTTTTCTGTTTATATCCTTTTTCTATTTCTTTATGTTAAGGTTATTAGCTCTTTGTCATGCATGTTGTGTGTATTTTTTCCCTGGGTTGCCGTATTGTCTTGTTTATGAGGTTTTTTTCTATGTATAATGTTCTTATTTTGACCTATTAATCTTTCCCTTTATGATGTCTGGATTTTAATACAATGATTAGAAGGGATTTTCCTACTTACAGATTATAAAATATTTGTCCATGCTTTTATTTAGTACTTTTGTGGTTTTGTTTTTGCATTTTATTTTAATCTTTGTTCTGTCAGGAATTTTTTCTCAGTGCTCCCTTTACTTTTTTCCAACTATAAATGCTAGTTTGTCCAGTACCATTTATCGAATACATGTGTCTTTTATCCCCTCATTATCATATGTGTACACCAAATTGACATATATCTTGGAGTCTTTTAATCTCTTTATCTATTGTTTTAGAAATTCCACACTGTTTTAATTACCATGGCTATGTATCTTTGAACATCTTGTAGGGCTAGTCTCTCTTCCTTGCTCTTCTTTTTCAGAATACTTACAGCTATTCTGGAAAATTTGTTCTTCCAAAGAATTTAGAAACATTTTGCAAGGTAAAAAAATAAAAACTGAGATTTTTATTATGATTTCATTCAATTTGTAGATTAATGTAGGGATTTCTCGTTCTCTTGACAATACTGAGTCTTCCTATCCAAGAACAATTCATATTCATTTATTCATGTCTTTTAATTATTTCTTATTTCCTCGTGTAAGATTCTGTATTTTACTTTATGCTAGTCCTTCAGGTTTCTTAAGTTTATTCCTAGGCACTTAATGTTTTTATTGATAATCTGGTTTCTAACTGGTTATTGTTTAGTATATAGGAAAACTATTCTGATTGTTTCTTTTGGATTGGTTTTCTTGAGTTTTTAAAGTATATAGTTACATCATACTAAGATAATATTAATTTCACCTCTTCTTTTCTGATAAATATACTGCTTGTGTAACTCTTATCTAATTGCAATAACTAGTACTTCCAGAGCAGTACTGATTAATGGTGATGATGGCAAACATCCTTTTCTTGTATACTTTTACGTGAGTGCTTCTAGTATTTCAGCATTAAGTAGGAATCTTGCTTTTGGTTAGAGGTATGTGAATTTTTAAAAATCAAGTTGGTTATAGGGTTTTATCAGATACTCTTCTAGTATCTGTTGTTGATCATAAGGTTTTCTCCATTTTTTTTTAATGTTCTGCTGCAAGAGTATTTTTTTTATTTCTGCTATTTTGATTAAGATTTTGGCATTGGTATTCATGGATGTGATTGGTCCTTGTCACTTTCAGTATAAGGGTATCTTATGAACAACATATTGTTGGATTCTGTCTTGTCTGTTCGGGCTGTTATAACAAAAAATACTGGAGACTGGAGGGCTTATAAGCAATAGAGATGTATTTCTCACAGTTCTGAAGTCTGCAAGTCCAAGATCAGGAGCCAGCATGGTCAGGTTCTGTCATAAGTCCTCTTCCTGGTTTACAGATAGCAAAAAGCAGTGTTTTTGTTGTATCCGCACATGGCAGAGAGGGAAATCATCTTTGTTGAGTTTTTTCTTATAAGGGCACTAATCCTATTGATGAGGGCAGATGCCCTATGACCTAATCACCCCCAAAGACCCCACCTCTTAGTACCATCATCTAGGGGGTTAGAATTTCAACATGATTTTGAGGGAGACACAAACATTCAGAACATAGCAGATTCCTTTTTGAAGTCTAATCAGAGGCTCTTTCAGGAGAAAAATTTATATCATGTTGTTTGGTCTGTTTGTTTTTGGTCAACTTTTCCTTTCTATAAAACCTTTTGTTTCCTTTCTCATAGATCCTTTATTGTGTATAGGGTGTGCCTGAATGTTAAATTCAGCTTGGAAAGTGCTGCTTAGATTAAAACAAATCACTTGTATATTTCTTTATTAAAGTCTCCCTCTTATGGAGGTAAAGAATACTTTTGTCATTATTCTCTTTCCTCGGCTTCCCAATTCTTCAGTATTTTATCCTAATGTTCTGGAATTCTTTCCCCCTTCATTAGGCTATTATCCAGAGCTTACTTATGCTAATTATTTATTCTTATTAGACAAAACTGTCTATTATTCATTTTTAAACAAATATATCCAACTTATTAATGTTTTTTTCTTTGTTTTTTTTTAATTCTTTTTTTAAAATTCTTAATGTTCTTTTTAATAGCATGGGGCCCATTTGCGAATTCTGAGAGAAAAAGGATTTGACTTAAATCCATCTTTTCAGTACATGAATATAAGACCAAGTCCAGAAAAAACATGTCCATAAGCCCCAGAATAATGTGTGAAAAGGCAAGTTGTTACCAAGACTAAGGGTGGGGGGTGGGGACACACACACATACACACACACACACACACACACACACACACACACACACACACACACACAAATCAGCTAACAAGAGCAAACTATACTAAATTTCAAGCTATTAAGGACTGGTTGAGAAATAAAGAATACAAAATGCGGGAAGGAGAAAGTGACAGCGTTTGTTTTCTGAAAGATTAGAGAAAACAATATGTTCAAGAGTAGTGTAGTGGAACAGACCTTTAAGGCCAACTAATCTAGGTTATTTTGGAAGCAGATGCCTTCTTATGTGTTTGTTAGCTACACACAGTGCCAGTTGTATTGTCTTTCTCCTGTCCCTGTTTTCTAAGAAACATTGGTCTTGTCAACCAAAATTCTCAGGAATGCAACCAGTCACATCCCCACCTGCAGTGCTTGGAGAGAGATGACTAAGTCCTCTCCCAGTTCTTTTCTAAGGAGGTGTTTATATTCTTTGAAAACTAGGGAGGTGCCATTCCTCCCCTTTACAGAAAGTATTATTCCCCTTCTTAGACTATAGGAAAATGAAAATAGCACTTTAAAAAATTAAATAAAAAGTTGAGGACTCCTAGTTTAAGAAGGAAAACTGGCTTTTCAGAGTACTTCAGAAGAGGAAATACCTTTTTTTTTTTTTTTTTTTTTTTTTTTGCGGCACGCGGGCCTCTCACTGTCGTGGCCTCTCCCGTTGCGGAGCACAGGCTCCAGACGCGCAGGCTCAGCGGCCATGGCTCACGGGCCCAGCTGCTCCGCGGCATGTGGGATCTTCCTGGACCGGGGCACGAACCCGTGTCCCCTGCATCGGCAGGCGGACTCTAAACCACTGCGCCACCAGGGAAGCCCCGAGGAAATACTTTTTATTTGTAGACAGTAGATAATAATGACTCAAAGTGTGCCTTTCTTTTTTTTTTTGCTCGGGAGAGTTTCCAGTCCTGGTTGAGTGTGTATGTGTTTGTGTAAAAAAATTTTTTTAGAGTTAAAAATTGCAAAAAGTAAAAATTTTCTATTTATAGTCAAAAATACTTATTCTCCAGGACTTTCCTTGTGGTCCAGTGGTTAAGACTCTGTGCTTCCAGTGCAGGGGGCGTGGGTTCAATCCCTGGTTGGGGAACTAAGATCCCAACATGCCACGACGTGCAGCCAAAAAGAAGAAAAAACTGGTTGCATTTAATTTTAGGAAGAAACTCTCCTGTATTAAACAACTAAAATTGTTTTTGATTCCTCATCATCTTGCATAACTTGATACCTGTGTCTACTATTCTGAGGCAGTCAGGAAAAGTGTGGTATGTGAGGATACCTCATATACTTAGGTTTGGGGGGGGGGTTTCCCTTGCCTTTTAAAAAAAATGGAAATAGGCTTGTATTTGTGAATTTGTGTATTGGAGTTGCTCATTTCAGCATCTAAACTTTTCTGCTATTTTTCTTGAATTGATAAAAGACTGATTGATACATACCTATATTACAGGTGTCCCATTTCCTAAAAACTTTATGTCTGTGGCAAAGACCATTCTAAAGCGTCTGTTCAGGGTTTATGCCCATATTTATCACCAGCACTTTGATTCTGTGATGCAGCTGCAGGAGGAGGCCCACCTCAACACCTCCTTTAAGCACTTTATTTTCTTTGTTCAGGTAAGTTGAACTGCGTTGACTTTTGTGTCCTTTGACCTGGACATATCCGGATTGGTAGTTTATATAGAGTAATTTTTAGAGTCTTATTTATAGATGTAGAGCTAAGCATGCAGGGTTCTCGTGTTTTGTTCCCTTTTCCATGTTTATTTCTTTGATGTGCGTAGCAGCATAGAAACCATTACCCCCATTTTGGACCTTTTGCCTCTGGAGAGACCTGCCCCAGGTCTCTGGTTAAGATATGACAAGAAGCACCAAACACTCAAGAAAGCTTGTCCATCCTCTCCTGTTCCATCGCCACCGCTGGGTAAAGGGATGCCATGGGAAAACATCTATGGTTGGGTTGTTTCATGAGATGTCTATGCCTAAAAGAGAAACTTTTGGAAGAACTCATTAGCTACTATCTTGGGTTAAGTTTCCAGAAGTCCACTTCAGGCCAAATCTTACAAAGCCAGCAGCTAGAAACTTCAAAAAGAACCACCCTCTTCAGAGGTGTGGCCTATTTCCTTATGGGCCCTTAGTTGGAATTAGAACTTTTTAAAGTCAAAATAATTCACACTGTTTGAAAAAGATATCAAAGAATAGGGACTCGTTAGCCTAACTTTCGAGATATATAATTCTATATGTAAAATATAAATATGTCTCTCTAGATATTTTGGAGGGAAAGCAGGTAGTTTTATAGTAGATATTGTATGTCACAATTCTATGTACCACACAAAGGAGAATGTACTGTGCTCTCTTCTTTGTTTTCCTTCTGAGATTATTGCATGGCATAGATAGAGTGTAGATATAGATATACGAAAGTAAAAGGTCTGCTGCCCCAGATGAGGCCACTATCAATGGTTCAGTGTATAGTTTTCAGATAATTTCTGTGTAAATGCAAACATTTTACGATTTTGATTTTACACAGGATCATGCTAATATGTACGGTTGCTTACTTATTAAGTCCCCTGTATTTTAAAACAGGGAGTAAAAATGACCCCATTTTAAAACGTTCATAGAGATTATTTCATCATTCTTTTGGATTTCAGAAAGCTAGGGTTGGGAAACCCTTCTCAATGACATTTATAGAGTTTTAATTTTAGATCTGTTTTTAAATTTTATTTTTCTTCTTTATTTTAGGAGTTTAATCTGATTGATAGGCGTGAGTTGGCACCTCTTCAGGAATTAATTGAGAAGCTTGGATCGAAAGACAGATAAATTTTTCTTCTAGAACAGTTACCCTCTTGCTTCATCTACTGCTAGAGCTATCTCGTTGCTTTCTGTTATAGACTAGTGATACAAACTTTAAGAAAACAAGATAAAAAGACACCTATTGTCTGTGTCTACTGATAAAATTGTCCCAAAGGTAGGTTGGCCTAATACCTTCAGAGTGAGAAATTCAGGACACAGCTGAATCTGAGGCACTGTGTGACCACTGCTGTTACTGCCATAGAGCCATACTTGGTTGTAGAATGTGAGGACTAACCTGTAGTTTATTAGTTTACTTACTCTTTTACTGAAGAAGATGATCGACTCTGTTTCAGGTGACAGCACGATGGATATTAAGAATTTCCAATAATTTATTAACAGGTTTCCAGAACAAATTTCCTAATAATGCAATCACAGATCAGTTTTATTCTGCTTTTATTTTACAAATAGAAGAGGTGTTCTAAAATTTCCTTAAGATTTAGAACATTTGTGTCACTTTGGATAACCTTGTAGTTTGAAGTTTGTATGCTAGTGTTTTTATAGGTAAGATTATATATATGTATATTTTTTCAAAATCCATGATTGCAGTTTAAATCATCATATGACATGTGGTATGGGAGTAACCAAAGTCATTTCTAAAAGGACTTTATTTTTTAATCTTTATTTGGGATTTTATTCACATAAACCTATCTAAATTTTTAGTGTGTGTGTATCAAATAATTTTTTTAAGGCATCTAAGGATCGTCTTGCAGATTTTTATTTTGAAATGCTTCATTCAGATTAATTTTAATATGTAGGTTTTGGCTGAGAAAAGAAAAACTTCCAAAAAATTATGACAAATTTGGGTCTCATAAACCATTATTTTCATTCATGTTTGTTTCAGAGGCCTTAAAATTTGGATAGGAGAATGGAAGAAAGTACTCAGAGTACTTGACTATTTTATTTTGAGTTTTCCTTTAAAAAGAAACTACTTTTATACGTTTTTATTGTGACTTGAGACTTAGTTAAGTGTAGTGTAGAAATGCACGAACCTTATCCCAATAAGGATAAAACGTAAGGAAAACCACAATAAAAAACCTTGAAGGTGTACACATTTTATAACCCAGCTAAAAGTTTGATGTGCTGCCTGTTCTTTAATGTGTGTGTGTGTTGGGCGAGGGGGGGTAATATGTTTAAAGGAGACAAAATGGGATAAGTTAAAAAAAAAAAAAAGAAAACTTCATCTGTTAATAGTCAAAGGATGGATTGGGATTTTATTCTGTTTTGTTTCTGTATTAAAACTTGAAATTATTCTATTTCTATTGGGATAAAAAGAATCTTTAAGGAAGAAAAGATCTAATTTTCTTTAGGTTTCTAAGATTTAGACTGTTTAAAATGTAATGAGGCACACATATTACTAAAGACTTGCCAGACTGGCAACACTTTAATTTCATCAATGTTCTTCGTTTCAGAGCTATGATTTTTTTTTGCAAAGTACTCACCATCTTCCATCTTGATACCTTTGGTTAAGGTTAAATTTGATAGGGTTTTATTTTTATTATTCCACTAGAATGTAAAGAAAAGAATTGCTTAGAAACTCCATTTTTGTAATAATCCAATTTCAATAAATTCTTAAATATATGTAGAATTTTAAAGGAAACAAAACATTTTATCTGATTTAGGCTGAAACCGTACATCGTTGTTTTGGGAAATAAAGAGTAGAAAAATCCCTTATGAAAAAAAAGAGAAAAGCCCTCTATGAAACATTCCATAATCCATGTTTTAAGAATATCCAAAGTCCCTGTCACACATTCTGTATGTTTATGTTGATCATTTCCAAACAAGAAAGACGGTTTTTACATGCCACCTAGAATGTTACTGACTCTTGACTTTGAACATTGTTGGCTTTAAGTATGCAAGGAATGAAATATTTCTCACCTAGGATTGTACTTTCATCATTTCTAATATTTCACATATCATCAAACAAAAGGATTCTCACTTTTCTCCATTTATTTTCAGTGGTAGAAATCCTCCCTCTCTTCATGACTCAGCCCAAAAACTAACTAAAGATGGCCACATTTAGGACAGTAGTAGAGGCAGCTTAATAATGGGACATAAATTTTAAAATTTGTTGGTAATTTGGGAATTCAGGTAATTCAGAATGTCCTTTTTTTTAAAAAAAAATAAAAGCATTACTAGGTTCCCAAGCTAATCTGGCTTAACCAACAATGCATCTAAACATTGGTGTTAACATTATTTGTTTACATACAAGGCCAGGGAGTTGAGAACAGGAGAGTTGGAGGAAGGGGAGAGAATAGGGAGAGGATGACACCTTTCTGACTTGGCTGGAGGGCCAACCTTTGATTAAAGTTGGAAGAAATCAGTCTCTCTTTGACTCCTCTCAATCTTGATTTATCTCCCTGAGTAACACTCATTCGCCTGGCTCCTCCTAATCAGAAGTCATCTCTCAGTGTCTGATCACTGCCCTTCACACCTGACTAAAATCATGGGTTGGACAGTACTTGCTAAATTATGCAGTTAATCCTATGGTGCTTTAATTTCGAGGCCTTTAAAAAAAACTTCTGGCCTGGAAAGTTTTTTTTAAAGGCCTGGAAATTAAAGCACCATAGGATTAACTGCATAATTTAGCAAGTACTGTCCAACCCATGATTTTAGTGCAGGTTTTTGTTTAAATAGTGCAACTTCCTTGTACTACAGTTTTTGTATTGACAGCCAGATGTATCCTTTATTCTCCAAACTGTGAATAAAGTGATTTTTAGTGAGCTGCCAGCTAACAAAGTATTTCCTTTCATCTTAGACTTGTAGATCCCTAGCTCATGTAGCTGCTTGAGAAATGCACATCTGTATTCATGATTACATTGATAACAGCAAGAGGAAGGTTTTTCTAGTAATGCAAGAGGAACAATTCTGGTGGTGATTTTAATTTTTCAAATATTGTTGAGGTTTCTTGATTATACTCTTGGCCTTCTCTCTGAGCAGTGAGGTCACATTAGAAGTGGAGAAGCTTCTAAACATAACATCATCACCTTATAAGCATAAATAAATCATTACTGAAGAGTATAAGTCCTAGAAATTTGTTTCTAAGCAACTCCAGTCATGATGCTGTTGTTACCCTTGCCTGGTTGTATGAGGCTGTCTCTCCTGTCTAGAATTCTGGCCTGAAAATACCAGCTGGTACACCAAACTAAGCAGCTTCAACAGGGACATTATTTCCTCCTAATATCAGTTCAGTAACTGGATTTGGTTTTTTACTATTGTACAATTCTGGCAAAGAGGGAAGATAAGTAGTTCCTCAGTGTTCCTTTGTTTTGCATTAGATTTTGATATTTCAGACTGTAAAGGGCTTTGGGGGATGCTATTGATATTACCTGTGATAGCAGTAATTTTATTGAAGCAACTGCATTGAAATTCACTTGGGTTTTCTCTCATTATCAGGTTCTTTTCCAAACAAGTATTCTGTAAATCCAAATGGATTACCAGTGTGCTATAGATTTATTATAGAACAACATTCTATGTTTGGTCTACATTTAAAATAGTTTAAGTTAGTCTTGGTTATCATCTAAAATATTTTTAAATGTTCTTTACATGAAAATTTATTTTGTATTTTTAAACCTTTAGGGGCTTTATCTATTTTTCTAAGTCAGTTAACTGTACTTTTAAAAAAATATATTTTGTATCTACTTTTGTAACTTCATCAGAATAAAATATATTGAAAGAAAGGAAGGACTGATGAAAGTATGTCTCAACACACTTGTTTCTATTTAAATGTGAAACTTGAGATTTTTGCAGGTTCTGTGGAAGGTTACCTTTGCTTATCATTTAGTAGCAAAAATGTTTTCTTAACTCTTAGAAGAAAGGGAAGTTCCTAAATGAACTAAACATCTTGTAATAGCAGGCCCACCCCCAAGGAACAGACTGTGCCTCTGGATGCAGTGGCTAAAACCTGTCCCAGACAAAAAATAAGTTGTCTCCTTCTTACCATGCTAACCAAGCTCTTGACCTTTTTTGTACATTCCTGGTTGTGAGATTGAGAAAAGGGAAGAGGAAAGACTAGACTTACTAATTTTCTGACCTTGAAATTTAGTACTCGGCTTATCCATAAGACACCCCTCCCCACATCATACACATTTTTCATTATTATAGGAGAAGTATTATTTTTAGAGTTTCAAATGACAGATACCTAATTTTAGGTCCATTCAAAATATCATTGCTAGAATTGTTTCGACCTTTTTTTGAGTAGAGTTAATGAAAACTTAACGAATGTGGCTAAATAATATGGGTTAACACTCATTTTGTATAAAGGTATGGGTAAGCTAGTAATCAAAATTTGGACTTTCTTTTTTGATGGTTATATTTCAGTAAACTTAAAATCTGTTGCAAAAGTGTTAAGTTTGTGAAGGTGTCTAATGGCTAAGTTTGAAAGCTATTTTAAACTTTATAAATGAGTAGAAGAACTCGAATAATATTTGGGAGAGCCAGAGTCTGGCTTTGAAGCTGCACAGCCAGAAACAGTGTCCAAACCATGCTTTGAGCCTTCTTTAGCAAATACCCCAGTGCTGTTGAGGTAGTTTTGGACACTGTAGCCTGCATTGTTGTTGCTGACCACTAGATGTCAGTGAGCCTTACCTCCTCCCCAAAGCTAGATGCATCTGCCTTGACCAGAATAAAGGATTTTACCTAGCACCTCCTTCCTTTCGTGTCTCTTCCTAATCAAAAGCTTAAATGGTGGCTCCCATTGGCAGATCCTAGGTCACATAGCTCTCTTCTGGCTGCAAGAGGGGCTAGGAAAAAGTTTCTGGATTTTACTTGGGGTTCAGAGTTCATAGCAAATTGTTGAACAATCCTGGATGGTCCAAAAGCTTGGACAGGCTGCTGTTCTGTGAACTTTTTGCTCCTGTTCTGTGAAAAGATGAGTTTTCACTATAATGTAAGTATACTTACATTATAGTGAAATGTGAGTATACTGTTTAGCTCAGCTGACATTTTTTTATAGCAGATTTGCTAACTGAAGGAAGTAGATTATTGATTCAGATTCTGACCAAACTCTTCGTCTTGTGGCTGACCAGCATTTTGAATATCACTTCCTTAGAGGAATCTACCTGTTTTAGGGGAGACTTCTAGCAGGTTTATCTCATTTAATCCTTACAGCAATCTGTTGAAGGGGTGACAGTTGAGAGGTATGTTAGGAATTTTTCAGTGTTTTTTAGACTATGTCACAAAAGCTCAGACTTCGAATACATAGTGAGGTGGGTCTCCTTCTCTGGCTTGCATTTGTAAAAGTTCTGTGTACTCAAGAGTGCTAGGAGACTGTAAAATAAAATGACTGCAATTAAAAAATCATCCCAATGAGGTAAAAAAAAAAAAGATATATCCAAATAGATCCTACTTAAGGAATTTTCTGCAGTTAGCTCAGATATAAGTATGAAAGCTGGGAGTGATCATGGACTGATACAAGTGAAGAGGAGAGAATCTCAAGTTCAGGGCAAAAAGAGTAAATGCAGAAGGGATAGACCCATTTCTAGAGACTAAAGGCATTATGCTTCTAATCATAAAGTAAAACTGGCCTTTTTTTAAAAAAATAATTTTATTTATTTATTCTTGGCTGCATTGGGTCTTCGTTGCTGCATGAGGGCTTTAGTTGCGGTGAGCAGGGGCTACTCTTCGTTGCAGTGTGTGGGCTTCTAATTGCAGTGGCTTCTCTTGTGGCGGAGCACGGGCTCTAGGCGTGCGGGTTTCAGTAGTTATGGCACATGGGCTCAGTAGTTGTGGCGCATGGGCTTAGTTGCTCTGCGGCATGTGGGATCTTCCCGTACCAGGGCTCAAACCCGTGTCCCCTGCATTGGCCACTGCACCACCAGGGAAGTCCCTCACTCTATTTTTTATGCCACCAATCCTCTTCTTTTGCATTTTTCATCCAAGTCCTAAAACTGGCCTTTGATTTGCTTCTATTATAAAAAATTATGTGAAGTTACGTTGGAACTAATTTGGAAGCCTAAGATCGTGAGATTGTTCTGAAAATCCTTTTCTAAAAAGGTTCAGATTCATACTGTGGAGCTAGAATTGTTAAACCACTGTCAGTCACGTGCATACCCTTTTTGTCCCATGCCATGCTGGGCCTTTGACATAGGTTACTAAAGCAAGATCCTGTCACGGAGTTTATGGACCAGTGCGAAAAACAGACATATACATAAATTGATAGTTCTAAAGGGCTATTTTGTGTAGTAAAAGTTATGCAGAAGTTATGGTTTAGTTTACTGTGGGGCAGTCAGAGGTGAGTAGGAGCTCAAAAGATGGGTAGGGGCTTCCCTTGTGGCACAGTGGTTGAGAGTCTGCCTGCCGATGCAGGGGACACGGGTTTGTGCCCCGGTCCGGGAAGATCCCACATGCCGCGGAGCAGCTGGGCCTGTGAGCCATGGCTGCAGACCCTGCGTGTCCGGAGCCTGTGCTCTGCAACGGAAGAGGCCACAACAGTGAGAGGCTCGCGTACCGCAAAAAAAAAAAAAAAAAAAAGGGTAGTTACCAAATAACCAGAATTGTTGCATGGTTTGCATAGGGAGGTATAAGCAGTCCAGTATTAGTGAAGGGTATATTTCAGTTGGACAGGTAGGTAGGGGTTAGATCATATGAAAGCACTTAGATTTTTACCTGTAGGTGATGACTCTGAAGGATTTTAAGTAAGCAAATAAATGGACAAATTTTCGTTTCAGATGGCTCTGATAGCAGTGTGGAAAACTGAGGGTAAGAGGAGGATACTAAAGCTTTAATTAATTAAGTTAGGTATTAAGCCCCAGTTTGGTGGTGTGGCCTGGCATAAGTGACCCCATTTGGGGCCTGTGGTTTTCTTTTTAATAATAGGAGTCGGAGCTTCCCTGGTGGCACAGTGGTTGAGAGTCTGCCTGCCGATGCAGGGGACACGGGTTCGTGCCCCGGTCCGGGAGGATCCCACATGCCGCGGAGCAGCTGGGCCCGTGAGCCACGGCCGCTGGGCCTGTGCGTCCGTAGCCTGTGCTCTGCAACGGGAGAGGCCACAACAGTGAGAGTCCGCGTACCGCAAAGAAAAGGAGTCAGGCTTCCCTGGTGGCGCAGTGGTTGAGAGTCCGCCTGCCGATGCGGGGGACATGGGTTCGTGCCCCGGTCTGGGAGGATCCCGCGTTCCGCGGATCAGCTGGGCCCGTGAGCCATGGCCGCTGGGCCTGCGCATCCAGAGCCAGTGCTCCGCGGCGGGAGAGGCCACGGCAGTGAGAGGCCCGTGTACCGCAAAAAAAAAAATAATAATAAAAATAATAGGAGTCATTCAACTAATACTAGAATGAATGAGCATACTTTTAGCTGATCACTTTGAACAACAAATGTAGGTTCATCTGATATCAGGTGGCCTTGGCCTGCAGCGGCTTGAAGCAAGATTTCGGTTCCCTGGCCAGAGATTGAAGTCAGGCCATGGCAGTGAATCCTAGCCACTAGACCACCAGAGACAGTGGCCAGTGACAAGGCCCTGGCCTGTCGGTTTTTAGAAATGAATTTCCACAAGGAGATGGAAAGTAGTGAAACAAATGAAGTGTTTATTAGGAGGAAAAAGAGTATGTGTGAATAGACACACACAGGCGGACTCAAGAGTCATGCCCTCGTGGTAGTTTGAATCACTTAATATGGGGCATTTCTTCCGGGTTTCTTCTGGCCAATCATCTAGCATTGCCTGGCTCTGAGTCCGTATTTGGTTTATCGCAGGGTCCTCCCTGTGTGCGTGCATCTCTTAGCCAAGATGGCTTCTAGTGAAGAGGCCTATGGGTAGGTTGACATCATCTACTATGTGTAGTCGGGAAGGTCTCCTTGACGTCAAGAATGAGAAATATGTGGTCTCTTTGTCTCTTATGTGGTCAGGGCTCAGCTCCTCTCTGCCCCTGCCATTACTGTTATCTTAAAGTGTCCACTGGAGGCAAAGTCTAGCTATTTACCCTGTTCCTTTTGTTACTTCTATCTGGAAGTGTAAACAGAAGGCTGTCTGTAAATGTCTCCTGTCTCACGTCCAACTGTTACCCCACACCTGGGTTTGCCTCTTGGTGGGTGTCAAGCCAAATGACACAACCAAGTCAAAGAGGAGGAGAAGGGAGGATTTATTGCAGCAAGTAATAACACTGGGGATCTTTCCCAAAGCAGTATCTCCCCAAGAGCAAAATTGGAGAAGTTTTAAGCTAAGGGTACATGCATATTCATGAAGGGGCTTGAGCAGAGGAGAATTCAGTCTAGAATTGGGGCACAGGTGGACAGAGTCAAAGTTTTAGTTGAAGTCGCAAGGGTCAGGAAAGATCAACATAATTTCTTAGCTTCCAGTTGATCTGGTGACTGAGCTCTCAGGGCGGGTGGGGATGGTGTTTGAATTCTGCAGAACAACTCAAGAGTGTGTGCCAGGCTAATCTTTACCGTTGAAACAGAACTGGGAGTCTTTATAAGTGATTTATTATCTTTGCGATTGTTACTACTCTTCCTGGGTTACAGTCGTTTGTTCCTGCATTCTTTTATTTCCTTAAGATCATTAATTACTGAGACCTATTCAAGGGCAAGTGTTGTGGCCAGGCTTAGATCACAAAATGACTTAGGCCAGAAATGGCTCATGTCAAGAAAGCCATGCCTGATTCTCTTTCTCCGGGGACCTCCTACCCTATCTGCTTGCACAACCCATCCAAGTGCAACACCGAACATGTTAATTGTATAAGCCAGAATGCAATACGAAAAAGCTGGTACATCCTTCAGTGTATACCAGACCACATGCTGCAAATATCCTACTAGAGAAAGGGCTTGGCTGAATTTTGGCTTTGATATCTATCTGAAGCATTCCAGCAGTGGGGCAGATTTGCTGATAATCATACTGAAACCACAGAAATGTGTCTCGGGGCTCCAAGGAGCTCTGGTTCTTTATGGCTCAGCGCAGAAAGAATGCAGCAAGAGGCAAAGTGATAGATAAGTGATTTATTAGAATAGGATGCTTGTGAGGTTACAAGCAACCGGCAAGAAGGGTGCTGCCTCGAGAGCTTAGTGGGCTACAGTTCTGTGATCAAAGGAGAAGTGGGGAGGGGGAGAAGACCACCACCTTCCTCATTCTTCAGTAGACGTCAAGCTTCTGTCATCAGTTCCTCCTCCATGTCAGGCGGGGGAGTTTTCTTGTCCCTACATGGTCAAACTGGGACTGCCGTGGCACAATGGAAATGAGCAAAAAGGCAGTAACAGGGCTTCCCTGGTGGCGCAGTGGTTGAGAGTCCGCCTGCCGATGCAGGGGACACGGGTTCGTGCCCCGGTCCAGGAAGATCCCACATGCCGGGGAGCAGCTGGGCCTGTGAGCCATGGCCACTGAGCCTGCGCATCCGGAGCCTGTGCTCCGCAACGGGAGAGGCCACGACAGTGAGAGGCCCGCGTACCGCAAAAAAAAAAAGGCAGTAACATATACTAAAATGTGATAAATCATCTCAGCTTTCAGTATAATGTCACCTTTTCCTTATATTACTGTTTTCAGTGCGTGAAGAGAAGTATGTCTTAGGCATCATCAACTTCCTGAACTTACTGGGTAGGATGTGGGTCTCATTCCACCATTGTTTTATTGTTTTGGGGCATGTCTCATGCTTCTGTTGCATGGTTTTGTTGCTAGGCAAGCCTGCTTGGATTTGTGATTAAGCAAACCTACTTTCTTGGGTGATCGTTAACTTACAGGGGTCTTCTATACTTTTTTATTTACTTATGATTCCTCAGTGGGATTAACTATTTAATCACCTACTTTGTTCCTTTACTCAGTCCCTATCAATACCGGTCCCCGATGGTGTCAGTTTCCACTGCATTGTGAAGAATCCAAGGTCTGTGTTTCCAGCAGCATCTCTGCTGGGCCGTGTCCTGCAGGCACCTTAGACTCAGACGAATCCAAAACTGAAGTTAGTCGACCCCCTTCACCCCAAACCTAGTTCTCCTCTACTCATTTCATTGTCCAAGCCAGAACCCTGAGGGTCCTCCCTGCTACCTTCATCCCCTCATCCACCAATCGGGTCACTCCAGTCCATTCACCTCCCAGGTGTCTCAGTCCACTCCTCCCATCCCTGCTGCTGCTGCTGCTGCTGCTGCTGTAGTTCGGGCCTCAAGTCTCACTTGGACCATTGCAATAGCCTTGGGACTTCTGTCCTCGTCTCCAATTTCAGCCTCCTTCTGTCCCCGCTCCTTGCAGGAGCGAGTGATCTTTCTAAAACGCGAATCTGAAAACGACTCCCCTGCTTAAAATCCTCTCCTGTTTCCCTCCTGGAGGGAGAAACCCAAGCTCCTCAGTTTAGCAGCAAGTTTTCGGGTGGGGAGTTGGAATGGAGGCGTTCCACCTAGGGCCCCAGGGTCCTTGGGACGAGGGAAAGTCCTGCAGGACCGAGCACCTAGCACCGTCTTCTAGGCAGAGGAGGAAGGACCCGCTGGGGAAGAGCCTTGGGAGGCAGGGGAAGCCGGTGCCAGAGCCAGGGCAGAAGACAGGGCCCTGGGCGTGGGGGGGCGGCGTGGGCGGGGCGTGCGGGGGCGGCTCGCGGCCTCCGGACGGCAGGGGGCGGCCTAGCCCGTGGCGGCGGCGGCCCTGGACCCAGGCTCCGCGTCTTTTGGGCGACAAAGCGACCTCAGACGGCGGGCCGCGTCGGCCGGGCATGGCGGCGTGGAGCCCGGCCGCGGCAGCGCCTCTGCTCCGCGGAACCCGTCGGGTGAGCGCGGGCGGGGACCGGGCTGCTCTCCCCTGGGCGGGAGCTGCGCTGGGACCGCGGGGCCGGCCGCGGCCGCGGAAGTGGTCCACCGAGGGAGGCGCGCTGGGCCCAGGGCCTACCCTTCATTTCTCTTATTCACTCCCTCGTTGGTTCGTTCATTTAGTGGGCCCAGCTACGGGCACTGGGAGAAGTGTCAGGCCCGGCGCGTGCTGGGGGAGCTCCCGAACGGAGTGGGGGTTGAGGCCGAGGGGAATAGGTAGTCATAATACAGCGGGCACGGAAAAAGCAATGTTGATTTACTGAGCCGAAGACATGGGACTCATAGCCCGGAGTCGCGGCGTGCGTGCCGGGGACTGTTGGCTGGGTCAGGGCTCCGGAAAGTCCGCCTGGCTTCTGTGACCTTGACCCTCCCCAAATCCCATACTCCCGGGGTAGGAAGCCAGCAGAGGGCACTCACCACGCGCCCTGCTAATTTTCTCTCCGCCGTTTCTGATTCATTCTTTCCTCACTTCATCCACTTCTTTCGCTTTCCTCTCACATTCCTCCTTCTCTTGGACCTGCCTCCCCCAGGCATGAAGGACACTTCTGCTGGTGATTCTCAGAGTGGACAGTCGGCTTTCCGGGGATTTTGTCAGTAGATTACTGGTTTAAAGGCCGCTGCCTGCAGATCAGCTGAGATGAGGAAAAGGCTTCTCCCAAGGAGTCAGCAGTGCTAACCACCCTCACTCCTTAGTGATTGCCGCTTCTGCGTGCTACCTGGCTACCCTCTGCCTTTGCCCCCCAGGGCACTGTCTTCAGAGGAGGTCCCATTCCCCCCTGCCCCCCCAGTCTTACCCAGGCCCACAACTTAAGATTCTGTCCCTGTATACATCACTCAGACAGCCTCCCTCCAGATCTTTCTCCTGACCTGCATTTCAGTTGCCTGCTAGAATCAGGACTTCTTTGCAGGTGCCCAGTACATATGCCTTGAATCGTGTGGTTCTTCCCCTGCTCATTCATTCATTCACTCATTCATCCATAATCCAAGTCCTCCTGAGGGCCTGCCCTGGGTCAGCTCTAGAAGACTGCAGTAACAAGACAGACCTAGTCTTGGCCTCTAAGACCACTTGGTGAAAGAGTCAATGCACAGGGCATTTTAAAGGAGGCGCTCTGAGGTTCTATAACCCAGGACCCTGCTCTGGGCCGTCAGAAAAGGCCTGAGGTTAGGCAGGACTGAGGAGGAGAAGGGATGTTACCTTCAGCACCAGCACTTGATGAACAGCGCTCCCTCCACCTGCCTTCCTCCTCCAGTCAGGGATGCCTGGTACTACTCCCTTTGTAATGATACCATTATCTGGGAATCTTTCCTGACTTACTTCAAAAGGCACTGGTACTTTGGCACCAAGAAGCCTGTCTAACAAAGTCCAAAATCTTTGGCCTGACACTGAAGGCCTGCCATGCTCTATTTTCAGTCTCCCCTTTCAGCATGTGCTCAGCCCAGCCAAGGGGCTGCTGACATGGTTTTGTGCTCTTTCATCCGTAAGAGTTGAGACACATTCCCATCAGGAGCACTGGGTCCTTAGGGTAGCCATTGGGGGAGGGGGGAGTGTTACTGTCAGTGGTAAATAATCTAAAAATGTTCTGACTTCAGGTCCTTTAATAGAATTCTGTTTCTTCTCCCAGTAAGAACTGCAAAGGGTAGCTGGCTTATTGAGCAGTAGGTCACAGGGTTACACCCCACTGGAGAGAATGTAGAATGTTAATCAGGCTTAAAGGGTGGGTGGCATTTGGCCCCATCATTACATGGTCAGTGGCATGCTGGCCTAAGCAGGGCATGCCTGAGCCAGGCTGCTGCCCGGCCTCTCCTGACTCTGCATCTTATTAAGGGATCCAACCTTGGCATATTACTTAGTGCTTCAGGTGCCTCACTTATTAAACCGTCATCATGTTAGTGTCTCACTGTCATGAGGAGTTAAACACTTGTTGATTTAAGTTGGGGCCCTTGTTATCTCTAGAGTCAAAGTGAGTTATTTACAACTCCACTCCCCCCTCAAAAGAAGTTTATTCTGCATCCTGGAGAGCTTAAATGGACATCAGACACCATGCAGTCCCCCTGACTTAGCTCAGGGCCCTGCCTTGCAGGGGAGGGCAGGGGGGGCCTGCACAGTGACTCTCCTCTGTTCTGTGGCAGCTTCCTCTTCTCCACTGTGCCCAGCGTATGTTTGCCTCGCAGACTGCGGGGGAGCTCAAAGTGACCCAAATTCTCAAAGAAAAATTTCCTCAAGCTACAGCTATCAAAGTCACTGACATTTCAGGTAAGGTTTTCTCTCATCTTTCCCACAGAGTTTGGTAAGATTTTACCCGCTGGAGGGGTAGAGGGCAGGAGGCTTGAATGGAACTCGCCATCAGTGGCTTCTCAATACATGTGGCTTTTAGACACATAGACCTTGGCCTCTCCCGCTGCAAGGGTGGAGGTGGGGATGCAGAAACATTGGCGGGGAGCTGCGAGGACTTGTGGTTGCAGGCTTGGCGCAGCTCAGATTTAGGTCTCTCTCAGTCACCCTGGGGCTCCGGTCCACAGCCTTTAATTTGACTTTGAGATGAGCCAGACTTTAATTTCCCCACATTCTTCTGACACCCTAGAATGCCAGAGCTAGAACAGACTCCAGGAAGACGAGCCCAGAGAGGTCTAAGAACCTGCCTAGCCCTTCACAGGGCATAGGTGGCAGAGCCAGAACCCAGGGCAGACTCTGTCCTGAGCCCAGTGACCAGCCCCAGACAGGCCCTGCCTTTCTCAGATGGCCGTTGGCACCTCAAAGTTCAGGCTGACTGTGAGTTAGGAGCAGGCTGGGATATCAACTTCTGCCCACACCAGACGGGGAAGATAAGGCCTTTATCTAGACACACATGTGGAAGAGCTGGCCAGGGGTGGCATCTCCCACACCCAGACCCAGTCTTTGTCACTCTGCATTGCTCGAGGGCTCACTGGCTTCTCTGGGAACATAACATTTACAAGGATAGGGAGAAAGTTTAGAAAGTAGTTTTACTCTGGACACTATAGGAAATTAACCCATCTAAAGATCTGTTGGAATGGTAGGTTGGGTGAGCCCTCTGCAGGGGTCCCAGGGCAATGCTGAGGTCTTTTTTTTTAAAAAATTTATTTATTTAATTTAATTTTGGCCGCGTTGGGTCTTCATTGCTGTGCGCGGGCTTTCTTTAGTTGCAGCGAGCGCAGGCTACTGTTCATTGCAGTGGGCGGGCTTCTCATTGTGGTGGCTTCTCCTGTTGCGGAGCATGGGCTCTAGGCGCGTGGGCTTCAGTAGTTGTGGCTTGTGGGCTCTAGAGCGCAGGCTCAGTAGTTGTGGAGCACAGGCTTAGTTGCTCTGCGGCATGTGGGACCTTCCCGGACCAGGGCTCGAACCCGTGTCCCCTGCATTGGCGGGCGGATTCTTAACCACTGTGCCACCAGGGAAGTCCCAGTGCTGAGGTCTTGATGTCACCAGTCTTGTACCTGCCTCAGGCCCAGTTAGGGGAGAGCTGGAACTTGACCTCCAGTCTCACTCTGCCCAGCCCTGGGTAGAGTGCAGAAAGGGGATCAAGGCTAGGAACCTTGGTTTAGCTAAAGCTTAGCCTCCTAGAACCCATGAAAAAAGCTTAACAAAGCCTATTGAGTTCTTTCTTGCCGCTTTGTGTCATGCTGGAGCAGCACATTTTATTATCATCAGTCATCAGCACTAGCTTTCCAGCCATGTGGAGACAAAGCTCGGGTTGGGGGTGGATGGGTCCACACAAGCGCTGCCTTGAGAGCATCCCCAGACAGCCACCCACTCCCTGCCGCAGCCCAGGGGGAAACCCTTAATGCTGCTTGTAGAGCAGGGGCGCTGGAGAGCCCAGCTCCGTGACCAGCATGTTTTCACTGTTTATTGTAATGCTGTGTCCCTGTCTCTCACGCTTCCTTGTTCCTTTTATTTTGGATAGTATTGCACGTGGTTTTTGAATCACATTTTAGTGTGTTTTTGCATTTTTAAAAATACCAATTGCTAGTCCTTTGGGAGGTGGAGCACTGAAATTCAGTCCCTCCCACCTTCTTCCATGGCATTTGCTGGCTTAATAAAAGGAAATAGTAGGAAAACCTACATTTCCTAGGCTTTACATGTTTTGTGCCTTATCTTTCCTACCCCAAAAGCAAAATTCTGGGCAGTGCAAGTACCTTACAAAAGGAAGAGCATGTTTTGGATTGAGGCAGCCTGCCAGGAGGAGGACATGGTCAGATTGTAAGCCATGATCCTCTAACAATCTTAGCAACTTTCTACAGAATGATAACATTCAGACCTTCTTTGGGTTGTGTGGTACTTACTTCAAGGACATAAGGAACTGTGGCTGCTGTAACTTAATAATTGAAACACTTTCAAATCACATTTATTTCAGGAGGCTGTGGGGCCATGTATGAAATTCAAATTGAATCAGAAGAATTTAAGGAGAAGAGAACTGTCCAGCAGCACCAGATGGTAAATCAGGTCAGTAGAGGCCTTGCCACTGGTCTCCGCATCTGAAAGGGCCTGCAAGTGGGGATGGTATTGTACCACCAGTCCTAGGAAAGAAGAATGCAATACCACAATCATGTGAACAGGACTCAGGATCTGAGAAAAACATAAACAAACTATCTGGGATTGGATTGTAGGCAGATATGAATTTTATTCAAAATTGAAAACAAGCCACCCAATAGTTATTTTGCATTTCCCTGTATAGTGCTACCGATGTTTACTGTGTACTGTTATTGTTGCATATTGAATAGTATTTGTAAACACAGGAGTACTAAAATATATATGTTTTTGTAGATTTGAACATTTTTTTAAGCCTCTTTTAGGACTACTAAAGTAGTCCTAAATTGGATAAATTGAAGGATGGCCTGATTGAGAATTGCTCCAGCTGCCCTGGACCCAGTGACAACAGCAGGGGTCCGGAACATCAGATTAAACCAGACTAAGGCCCAACGTATTCATTTTCTATGCTTATTTTACTTGGAATTTATTCCAGCCTTGACCCTTGGGCCTATGTCTATAAACTCACCCCGTTCAGCCAGTGTGTTTGACATCATTCTGGAAAGTTGCACTTTGTGAACTAGTTTAACTTTTGTAAAGCACAGCTCTGGTCATGAAAGTCGAGTCCAGGTGTTCCAGACTGCTCTTCCAGGCCTTTCCCCACCCTTCTTGGCCTAGAGTCTACCTCTGAGCCCTGCCCATTGGTCTCTCCATGCATCTGGACCTTTGTCCAGATCAGACCTCCTACCTGGGCTGCCCCTCCCTCACTCCTCTGCCAGGCTCAAATGCTGTCTTCCCACCTGCCTGGCAGGGAATGAATGCCCTCCACCGCCTGACTCCAGGCTTTTCTGGCTTGTGTCCTGGAAACTTAGGTCCCTGCCTCCATCCCTTGGCCCTGCGAGCCCTTTGTGGTCTGGTTTCTTGTTGGATCCATCTTTGGATTCCTCGTGGAGTCCACCTTCACTTGGATGTGGGCACATACAGCCCTAAGGCATGCTGGTGGTCTGACTGGGCAATCTGGGGTGGAACAGCAACCACTTCTGTTCTCCAGAAGCACTTCTAGCCCCATGTGATCCCAGGGATTGGAGCCAAGGTAGAAGACAAGGCAGGGAAGACCCAACTGGCCCAGATCATCCCCAACTGGTAGGACTTTGTTATCAAAACTACTCAGGCTGCCTAGTGCAACTGGGCTCCTGGGGGTGCTGTTAAGTACAGCACATCCCCTGGCCTGAAGCCATGGTTACAGGGATGCAGGTTCTGGAGTTGGACTGCCCACATTTCAAATCTGGGCTCTGCTACTTTCTGCTGTGTGACCTTGAGCAAGTTACTTAATCTCCCTGTGCCTCAGTTTCCTAATCTGTAACAGGGAGAGTAATAGGATTTGCCTCAAAGGGCTCTTTTGAGGATTAGTGGTAAAGTCATGTAAAGCACTGAGAACAGTGTCTGACACATGCTAAGTCCTTCATAAATGTCAGCTGCTGTCACCATCATCATCACTGTTACCTATAAATGCTGTGAGGAACCTGCCACAAGTTCAGGGGGCAGCAGTTTTCCTCTGCTTGGGAGAATGTCACCTACATCATCTTGGGCTCAAGGTTTCCTTTGGGCCCCTACTGAACAGGTACCTTCCCTGGCCCCGTCCTTGCTGGAGAACCTTGCTCGTTTGTCTGTCATTGCCCTGGAAGCAGACTATGCAGGCCAGGTCCAGGTCTGTTTTCTTTTTCTTTTCTTCTTTTTTTTTTTTTGTAATTTTTATTTTATATGGGAGCATAGTTTATTAACAATGTTGTATTAGTTTTAGGTGTACAGCAGAGTGATTCACTTATACAACCCAGGTCTGTTTTCTTCACTGCTGTGTCCCCAACACCTAACAAAGGACCTGGTACATAAAACAGCTCAATCAGTGTTTGTTGAGAGTTTATAGAGAGTAAGGAGAGCTGGCCTGGGTTTTCTAGTTGATTTACAGAGAAATTAAATGTTTAATTCCTGAAAGGCTTTCCACTTCAGAGAATTCACCTCCTGGCATTGGTGTACTTTTAACCTGGAGCAGCTACTGCCTGGGTTACCATAGCAGCCGCTTTGCTGGGCCAAGCACTGCTTGCCGTGGGGTGGGTGAGGCAGGAGGCAGTGGCAGAGGGCGTCACCGCCATATGCTTTGGGCCAGGCCCCAGTGATGGCAGGATGATGAGGATTCCTTCCCCATCCATCCTGCCCCTGCCCTGGGGAGCAGCCACACAGAGGAGAGCAAGCGCCGTGTTCCCTCTGTGTCGGGCGAGCTGGTCCATCCCAGCTCCGCACGTTACAGTGCGACTAGAGCTTCAGATTCCTCGTTGGTGAAGACCACGTGAGGTGCTGGCCACACGTGCCCGCCTTGTGCTGGCATGGGAAGGGCGTTTGGTAAATAGCAGTTGCCCTCTCCCTTTCTCTGCCCTCTTTCCTGTCTGTTGTCCATCATCCTCCCCAAAGGGTGCCTCTGCCCTTGCTCCCCTACTCAGAACCCTTCGCTGGGCACCCTGGTTGCCCATGGAGCCCGTCCCACCCTCATCTGGGATTTCTGATCCTCTTTGTGGTCGGCCTCAGTCTCCCCTCCATGGGCCTGACTCAAAGCCAGGCTTTTCCTGGTGAATTGCAGCAGGTTCCCAGCCTTTCCTCACCTGCTCTTCTGGGCCCTGTGCCTGCTGCACCTCCGGCCGTCCCGCTCCTGGGCTACCTCCTGCACAAACGGCCAGTGCGGTAGCAAATGCTTCTTCCTAACAGTACCCGCAGCAGCGCTGAGCTGGCTTGTGGTCTGGCAGCATCCATCACAGTCTGTGCTGAATCCATTTCTTGTGGGCTTGAGTTACTTTCCTTACCTTTTTTATCATTTTCCCATGCCTTTTTCATTTGTGTCCCCAGCACCCAGCATAATGCCATGGGCATAGTGGTTGCTGAAAAATGTTTACCTACTGTACATCTTATAAACTGTGGGACTTTGGCCAAGTCATTTCCCTACTAGGGCCTCAGTTTCCTGACCTATTTAAAGTGACCCAAGTGATCTCTAAGGCCCTCTGTAGCTGTAAGATCCTGTGACCTGTGTTGGGGAGCCCTCTGAGGGCTGCAAGAGAGTGGGGAGAAGGCCCTGGAAGGGGAAGTGCACAGGGCTTAGGGATCAAAGCCTGGATGGTTTCTCTGTCCAGGGTCTTTCATGTGAAGCTGTGACTGGGCCCTCATCTAGCCACAGAGGCTTTAAGAATTGTGGCCGAGACACAGGGACAGCCTCTAGGGAACATTCCATGCCTGCAGAAAGCAGAGAGCATGTGGCTCAGGGCGCTGTGTTTCCCTCTCGCAGCAGTGACATGAGGCTTTTTCCAGGGGCATTTCTGCTTATCTGCAGAGCTGAGGGGCTTATTTGTGAATATGGAGATGGTGGGGCAGCTCATTGGCTCCCAACACAACCACAGCTCCTGGCATCAGGGGTGGCCAGGATGTCAGGATTCCCTGGGTTCAGGTTCTCTCTCACTTGCTGTTACTCACGTGCTGACGTTGGACAAGGGATAAACTCTATTTCTTTTTTTTATCAAAGATGGAGATAGGACTAGATTATCTCTAAGGATCCTTCTGACTCAATAAACTTGACCGCATGTGTTAATATTCTCTTTGTTGTAAGTGGCAGAGACAAAGTTAAAACGAGCATTAGCAAACAAAGGTAATTAATTGGCCCATGTAATGAAATTATCTAGATTCAGGGTCTTAAGTTCATCTGCTTGTTCTTTCATATTGTCTTTTTCTGAGCTTCCAGTTTCTGTATGTTGGCCTCATTTTCTCCTACTGGAGATGGGCTTTCTCTTCTTGGTGGGGAACAGGACTCCAAGTTGCCTCCAAGTGACAATATTCCAGTATGCAGGCATACCTCAGGGATATTGCAGGCTTGGTTCCAGACCATGAGGATAAATCAAGCACATGAATTTTTTTGGTTTCCCAGTGTATATAAAAGTTATGCTTACACTATATTGTATCTATCAAGTGTGCAGTAGCATTATGTCTAAAAAAAAAAACTATATATCTTAATTTTAAAATACTTTGCTAAAAAATTCTAATCATCATCTGATAATACAGGGATGCCACAAACCTTTAGTTTGTGAAAAAACACAATATCTGCAAAATATAGTAAAGCAAAGTGCAGTAAGACAGGGTATATCTGTGGTGACCAAGAGAGAAGGCTCTACACTGAAAAATCCCAGGGAAGACTCTGATTGGCCCAGTTTGAGTCATGTGCCTCCCCTGGACCAGTCAGGCTGGTCCAGGGGCACATAGCTACCTCAGTACAGGTCAACTGGTAGTCCCACCAGCAGTACACAATTAAAGTGGAAAGGGAGAAGGGAGATTGCTGGATAGACTGGAAAAAAATGTCTACCCCACTGTGATGTCTTGGGCCTAGTATAAAAGGACTTAGACTCTCATGCCTCATTCAGGTCCTGTAGTGTGTCTCCTGGTACTGCAAGAGCTAAATATCTGTTTGATTGTGGTTGCCCATTTACACTTGGGCCCTGACATCATTTGTAACTTTAAACAAATCTCGTAATTTACAATTTTATTTTCTGATTTAGAGTAAAATTGGGGAATTGGTGCTGATTAGTGTGGTTTTATCTTTTTATTTTAAAAAAATTTTTTTACATGAAGCTATATATTTTCTTTTATTCAAGTAATTTTTTAAAATTTTGGCTGTGCTACTCAGCTTGTGGAATCTCAGTTCCCCAACCAGGGATTGAACCCAGGCCTCTGCAGTGAAAGCGTGGAATCCTATCCACTAGACCACCAGGGGACTCCCAGTGTGGTTTTAAAGAACAGCTGTTCTTTGCTCAAAATAGCAAAACACAAAAAACAGCCTGAAAGTTCTTCATTAGGGGACAGGCTAAAAAGTTACGATACATATAATGGAATGCTATGCTGATACAAAAAAGAATGAGGGCATGCTTTGTGCCTGATGTGGAAAGATCCCCAGTGTTAGGGGAAAAGAGAGTGCAGAACTGTGTTTGAAATACTATCATTTGTGTTTTAAAAAGGTATTGGCATGGAATATATATTAATATTAGTTTGAATATGCATTTTTAAATTCTTGCAAAGATGCACATGAAAATACCAACAGTTCTCTATTTGGTTTGGAGGTGGAAACTGGGGGACAGGTGTGGGAGGGAGACTTTACTGCATGCCTTTTATGCCTTTTGATTTTTGAGCCAGCTTAAATACTGATTCCAAAAATAAAAAGGAAACATTGTTAAAGAAAGTGTGTGCAAAGTTTCCTACAGAGATAGAGCTATATAAAAATACTCCCATAGAGACTTATTGTAATCAGTGTCAAATACAAAACAATGATGATGCTCTTCTGCTTCCTTAGGCACTAAAAGAAGAAATCAAAGGTATGCACGGACTGCGGATATTTACCTCTGTCCCCAAACACTGACCACGCCTTGGCTGCGTAGATGTTGCTGCTGAAACCTTGGATGTATCTTATTGCCACCATTCTTTCCTAGGCATATGACAAAAAATTTATCTATTTTGTTCATGGACATTTCCATATTGTAATTATAGAAGAATATGATATCTATTTAGATGTTAATTAAAGGCAACAGACAACTAAAAATTTTTTCATTACAAAAATATTTATTTAATCCTGCTCTGTGCTAGGCAACATTCTTCTTTTTTTTTTTTTTAATATTTATTTATTTATTTGTGCTGGGTCTTAGTTGCAGCACAGGGGCTCCTTAGTTGTAGCTCACCTGCTCCTTAGTTGCGCCACGTGGGCGCCTTAGTTGCAGCTTGAGGGCTCCTTAGTTGTGGCATGCGAACTCTTAGTTGCGGCATGCATGTGGGATCTAGTTCCCCAACCAGGGATTGAACCCGGGCCCCCTGCATTGGGAGCGAGAAGTCTTATCTGCTGCGCCACCAGGGAAGTCCTGGCAACATTCTTAATATGGGGATAATGTAATTAATAAGAAGCAGACCAAGAAAGACTATATGAAATTTTTGAACAGTCATGAGTAATGCTTTTAGTCCCTTTGCTTCAGAAGCATGTCCTTTTGTTCAAAGTGGTCTTGTCTTTGAACAGTTCTGTCCTGATGCTAGAGGCAGAATGGGGTGCCAGCTTCCTTGTCTTGTCAAGAAACTTTGTTTCTCCTCCTCTGTGAAACTGCTCAGGTCCCTTAATTTTACCAAAAAGAAAAGGAAAGACCCTTTGGTTTTGCTCTTCCCTTAGTTCACCACTCTGTTTCCCTTTCCTTCCAAACTTCTTACAAGAATGATCTTGGACCCTCAAGTTTCTTACTTCCTGGAGTGAACTCTGAGGAGTGTGGGCTGCCTGGATCAGGGTCTTCTTCACGTTTGAAGATCCCCCACCCTTTGCATCTTGGTGGGAGGTTGAGCCCGCCTCCAGTGTCAGAAGCTAAAAAGGCTTGCTTTCCTAGCTCCTTGGCAAACACGGCACAGGCAGATGATCTAGACTCAGCCAGATGGATCTGCCTTGAACTTTGCGTTGGGAGCAAGTGACGCTGAGAAGCGGGGCAGTGGCGTGTCCATTTTGGCAGCTGTGGCAGCAATGTCCAGTGTTCTGGGAGGTGTCGGTGTTATAGGCCGCTGTCTCTGGAGTCCATGGTGGTAGTCACTGTGTCTGCAATATGATCTGGGCTCTGGCCAGTTTTCCTCTTCCGGCCCATTTTCAGAAGCTGCTTCATCAATGTTCCCAGAAATTCTATGATTATCCCCATATCCTTTCACTGAATTCTTTTCTGCTCACATCGGCCTGGTCAGTATCTGTTGCTTACAACCGAGAGCTCTGATGGGTTCACCCGCCCCTCACAGTGTGGCTCCTGCCCTCCTGCTCCCATCTCTCCACTGGATAGCTTTATGAGAAATCACATCCACTGCCTCTCTCAGTCCTCCACATGACCTGTCGCCATAGCGATTGCAGGTTGACCATCCACTCCTTCCTCAAACGCCTCCTTTGTGTTTCATGGAACTGACCACCAGAGAAATCACTGGTCACTATCAGTTCTTAAGATCCCTCTTACCTCCCTAAGAAATAAAAGTATGTAGGTAAAACAACCTTAAGCCCCAGAGCTTTGGAGCAGCACAAATTTTAAATATTCTGTTCACATACAGTGCCCTCATTTTTGGTTTAAAATTATTCTCTAACCCCACAGTCTGGGGGAGGGATTGGTGTCCTGCCAAGGCAGAACTGCCTTTTACATGGAATAGATTCACTAAGTTGTATCAGATTTGAAAAGACAGGATAAAACAACTCCTGAGGGCCCAGGGCACCTCCAAAAGACCTAGACACCCCACAGGACAGCTTTTAGGTGGTATAGTGAGGGAACACCCAAGTCTCAGAGGCAAGAAGAAGGCAGTGGTCAGTGAGAACAGAAAGACCACAGAATTAGATACATGTTGATTACTTGTGTGGAGCGTAAGTGTCCTCCTCCTGAGGGTGGGCTGGATGTAGTGATCTGCTTCTAAAGAACAGATTAAAGTGGAAGTGACTGCAGCTTCAGACACTAGGTCATAAAGGGCACTGTGGCTTCCTCCTTGCTCTCTTGGATTGCTTGCTCTGGGGGAAGGTAGCTGCCATGTTGTGAGGACACTCAAGCAGCCTGTGGAGAGGTCCATGTGGTGAGGAGCCAAGGACTCTTACCAACAGCCAATGAAGTAGGCCTGCCAGCAGCCCATAGAGAACTGAGCCTTCTGCCAAGACAAGAGCCATTCATCTTGGAAGTGGATCCTTCCAAGTCTGTCACAGCCAAGCCTTCAGAAAACTGTAGCCCCAGCTGACACCTTGACTGCAAACAGCTGGAACCACCCAGCTAGGCTACTCCTCAATTCCTGACCAATAGAAACTGTGAGATAATAAATGTTTGTTGTTTCCAGCCATGGAATTCCGGGGTGAATGTTTATGCAGCAATAGATAACTGATACACTTGTGCATTACTAGGAGGACACTGGGGATTACACATATTGAAGGAAGGGTTGAACAGCCAAACCTCAGAAAGGACAGGGTTACAGCTAAATGTCAGGAACAGGAACACCAGCGCCACTGGGGCTCCTTGCCTCTCCTGTCTACTTCTCTCTGCAGATCAGCTTTATTGTCTCCTACTGTAAATCAGCGTCCACCACATGCTGCCAGTATACAACCGACTCTACTGCCAGTAGCTCTTAATTTTTATATCTTAATGTGCAGATCATGAGAAAGACAGACTGTCCTTCCAACTTCCACTTCAAAGGATGCCAGGGAGGGCCTTTGATCAGCCTGTCATGAATCAGGAGCCACCTGGAGTCCGGGAGTCACAGTACACTGCAGCCTCTCTCTGGACTCGGGTTTGGAGTGGAGGGAGGAACAACTGCCAAAAGAAGTAGGGGTTCTATTCTCCAAAGCAGAGACTGGGGACGAAACAACAGGAATTCTCAACTGGAGGAAAAGGTGAGTGGGAGAACAGGAAGAAAAGACCTCATAGGAGTGTGGAGACACTAGAGAAACTGGGACTCTTGCCTCTGCTTCATCACACCCCCACCCCAGAGGACTCTTCAGACCCAGTGAAATGTGTCAGTCCTACCACCTCACATGTCTGTTCCCAAATATGGCAAGAACTTTTTAATGTACCCCCCCGCCCCCCGTCAAACACACACACATACACAGTTGTTCTTACCCACAAATTAGAAGGCAAGTTGGGAGAGGAATGACTGGGTTTCTTTTTTAGTTGACTGAATAAGAAGAAATTGTTTCATGTTAGCAGCCACAGTATATACATTGCATCTGATACAGCCAACTCCTAGAGTTTAAGTGCTACTTACGGAAACTGCTGAATTAACCTGAGACATTTTCTGAGTCAAGGGTCCTTTTGAAGACTGTGCAGTTTTCCAGTGGAAAATCCAAAGTGTCCTAGGGTAGGTGATTGCTAGCTAGGCAAGTCAACCTAAGTAAGAGACACTGCCGGGTCCCAGGCCTGTTTTGTTCCATGGGTTCCTGTGGTGCCCCTCTCACCCCTGATTAGAGCACCCAACTAGCAGTTGTGGGACAAGCTGGCCTGCAACCTGGGAGGGGATTAGGGCCACAAAGCCCCACCCAGACAATGGCAGTGGCAGGGGATCAATAGATTCAATTTCCTTTCATCGGAATCCAAACTGGAAAGGGTAAATGACCAAAGGACAGATAATGGTTGGTGGAAAGCTCTGGGAAAACAAATCTGGTTCAAATCTGGAAATACGGAGAGAATCAGTCAAGGAGAAGCGGAAGTTGAAAAAAAACCGGCCTGGGAGCTGTCATGAGGGGCAGTGGCAAGTCCAAGTTAAGAGAAAGTCAACACTAGGAAATAAAGACAGCGATTCTCAACCTACTGCAAGTCACAACTACCTCGGGTATTTTAAAAATCCCCATACCTGGTCCCTGCCAGGTCTAAGAGACCAGCTAGCGAGGGGTGGGGAGAGTGGATTCCAGAGCCCAAGTTTAAGACAGACTCCCTTAGTGGCCCAGGAGTCGGGACCCACCCCCTACCCTAGATCCCTCACCTCTGCCCCCCAGACGGGTGAGGCCTGCCCTGCCCAGCCCCTTTTCCCTCTAAGGAGCTGCTGCACAGAGGGCAGGTGGCCAGCTCACCTCCGCCCCCACCGTCTAGGGGGAGCCACCCCCCAGGCCCCTAATTGCGCAGAGTAAAGCGTGGCAGTGCGCGACGCCCCCCAGCCAGGTGCAGCTCCGACCTAACCTGGGCCGAGGGCACGCTGCCCTGGGCGGGATCCGACCCGGGAACCAGGCCAAAGAGCAGGGCCTCCACCAGCCGCGACGGTCTCGGGGGAGCAGAGCCGGCCGCCTTCCCGCCCTGCGCTTCCTTGCGACGACTCAGACACGCCGGCCGGCGCGCGGCGGAGACTCGGGCTGGGGTCCGTGGCCACGGCTCCGCGCCGCCGAAGACCCAGCTCCCTCCACCCCAACCTCTGCGGGGCTCCCGGCGCCCCTCGCCCGGCCGGCGGGGTCTCTGCTGCTCGCCCGCCGAGCCACGCTTTGGACGCCTTTTTATTTGCATTTGTTGTGGGGGTGAAGTCTGCCGTTAGGCACCTCATTTCACGGAAGTGAGCTCTTAGGCTGTGGTAAAATACCCTGACACTGTGGATTTATTTTTTAAAATTAATTATTTATTTTCGGCTGCATTGGGTCTTCGTTGCTGCGCGCGGGCTTGGGCTTTCTCTAGTTGCAGCGAGTCAGGGCTACTCTTCATTGCGCTGCGCGGGCTTCTCATTGCTGTGGCTTCTCTCGTTGCGGAGCACGGACTCTAGGCGCGCGGGCTTCAGTAGTTGTGGCTCCCGGGCTCTAGAGCGCAGGCTCAGTAGTTGTGGCGCACGGGCTTAGTTGCTCCGCGGCATGTGGGATCTTCCCGGTCCAGGGCTCGAACATGTGTCCCCTACGTTGGCAGGCGGATTCTCAACCACTGCACACTGTGAATTTAAAAGAACATTTATGCACTTTAATTTTTTGAGGAAAATATAATACTTATAAAAGAGGCAGATAAGAGGGTACAAGTAAAAGGTGCCAGATGGTTTCATTTCTTTTAGAATAAGAATAAAAACAAACAATCATGTTGATCTTTATTCAAACACAGTTTATTCAGAACCCAAGTGTCTATAGTAGTCTCATGTGTCTCATCCAGCAGGCAGCCTCTCCGGCAGTTATGAAAATAAAAAGGTCGTTAGGGAGGAGAATAATCAGCTAAACAAATGGATAAAAGAGTAAAAAGTTAAAACAACTGAAGTTCAGGTAATCACTTTAGGTTTTTGTTTTTTATAAGCAGTTTTTAGAACAGTTTATATTGAATATAAGTGTTTTTAGAACAGCTTTAGATTTACAGAAAAAAATGAGATAGTATGGAGAGTTCCTCTGTACCCCAGTTTCCCCTATTATTAACAGCTTACATTATTATGGTACATTTGTTAGTAAACCCCGATACTGATACAGTATTACAAATTAAAGCCCAAAGTTTAGTCACATTTCCATCGTTTTCCATAATGTCTTACCCAGGTATCCCCTCCACAGCACCACATTACTTTTAGTCGTACAGTCGCCTTAGGCTCCCCTCTCCCTCAAAACAGTTTCTCATAATTTCCTTGTTTTTGGTGACTCTTTAAACAGCAGTATATTCTGTGTGGCGAATTATAGATGTGTTTGATTGAAAGCATTTTTAAAAACAAAAACAAAACCACAAAAGGAGTCATAACCCAATTGGCCAATTGAAAGTTATTCTAAACATTTTGGCAACCATTAAATAATCACATGTTAGACACCACACCGAAAAAGTGCCCTAGCATTATTAAAAAGAAAACAAGTGCCCTGAGTTTTGGACCTCAGGAAGTAACAGCTTCCCCCAAACAGGAGGAGTTTAAAGAAATGCATTGTCTGGGGTGAGGTTTGGTAGATTTATAAACAAGGTTAGGGAGGAAAGACTTCAACACACACATTATTAACCTGTAAGTGAAACTGCAGAACATGCTTCGGGGCTTAGTAGAGCATAGGTTCTTCTGTCTCCACGCAGAAAGAATTCAGTGAGAGGCAGAATGACAGGTAAGGAAAGAGTTTATTAGACTAGGACCCTTGTGAGGGGTACAAGCAGGCAGGCAAGGGAGTGCTGCGCCGAAAGCTAGGCGGGCTACATTTTTATAATCAAAGGAAAAGCGGGGAGAGAAAGAAGACCACCTTCTTCCTCATTCTTCAGTAGATGTCAAGCTTCTGTCATCAGTTCTTCCTCCATGTCAGGCGGGGGAGTTTTCTTGTCCCTACATGGTCATGGTCAAACTGGGACTGTCATGGCACAATGGAAATGGGCAAAAAGGCAGTAACATATACTAAAGTATGGTAAATCATCTCAGGTTTCAGTATAATGTCATCTTTTCCCTGTATTTTTGTTTTTAATATGCTCAGAGGAGCATGTCCTAGGAATCATTAACTTACTGACCTCACTGGGCAGGATGTGGGTCTCAGTTCATCATTGTTTTATTGTTTGGGGGCATGTCTCATGCTTCTGTTGCATGGTTTTGTTGCTAAGCAAGCCTGCCTTCTTCAGTGATCATTAACTTACAGGGGTCTCCCACACTTTTTTTTTCTACTTACAGTCTCCTAGTGGGATTAACTATTTAATCACCTACTTTGTCCCTTCACTCCGTCCCTATCATAAGTGTGTTATTATTAACCTGTAAAATAAAGGAAGAAAACTTTATAATCAGGCTGAGATTCTTCTTCTTTTATTTAACAGAGAACTGTTGGAAGAAAAGAATATCTTGGGTGGAAAAGGAAATTCCTGTTGCTTTGGAAATTGTTCAATACCTTTCCTAATACTTCAGGCACTGACTAAAGGAACTGCAGCTACAAAATATCTTGAACTCTTTAGTCAATGTCCCATATCTCCATCTGTTTTTGGTGTGGAGGCAATGGCTTAAAATAATGATCATAAGTTTATGCACACAACACTTGCTCTATACAAACAAATCGAGCTATTTTCTGAATCAAATCTGCACAATCCTAAAGAATAAAAAAACTTCAAAAAACAGGATGTTTTTCAAGGCAGGCTTTTTAAAAACTAATGTTGACTTGGCCTGTTCTAGGCTTTTTCTGGTAGTTAACAATTTGGAAGTGAGCTCATAATCTGACATGAGAAGGTCAGATTATAATACCTTTGGTCTCCCATTCATTTGGTTAAATGCCAGAAGCAGTTAGTCCACTAGTTTAATGAGCATTACGGCTCATTAAAACAAATCTCCCTCATTTAAGGGTCAGCTGATTTTCTTGATGCAATACTTGAAAAGGAGAACTGAAGGAAACAATCCCCTGAAGCGGTCTGGATCAAGACAGGTGGCTTTATCAATATCATGTCAGTAAAGGCATAATAATGCAAAAGAAATTTTAATTATAAAATTTAAAAAATTATATATGTAGTTGTAAGTTGGGCTGTCATTAAGTACAGTCTGCTATATCTCACTTTGGTAGCCAGTATAAAATGTAAGCTGACTGCAGCTAACTTACCTTGAAACACAGGCAGGCCATCCAGAGCAACAAGTATGAGTCCCTCCTGCCATTTTCTGGTCCTCTGATATGAACTTATGAAATGAGCCCATAAAGTAGAGGCAAGAAGCTAATTTTCCTATCTAAATGTAGGAAAGACATGAATAAATATTTTTCAAAGCCAAAAAAAAAAGGGTATGTCTCAACCTGACACCTTCCTTCTGACCCATTTATAGCTGGGTCTTTATTGAGGGTAATCAAACACTCGATTTGGTGGCTGACTATGCGTGTGACCAGTTTCACTATCCATCCTCCCGCTTCAGTGCCAATTTAAGAATGCAAATCCTATGTGGCCAGATTTCTTTAAAGATGGTGAGAAATGTTTATTTTATTCTGGCTAAAGTTAATCACATTTTCTGAAGTGGGCCCTTACATTTACTACTTTTTAAAAATTTCAGTAACTAAAAATTTAGATCTTAAAGATGGGAATGATTTAAAAATCTACCCTTTGGAAACAGTGTGCTGCGTTCTTAGTCTGTGTATGACTGTAGTTATCACCACACTGCATTCAAATTATAGCCCGGCCTGGGGAAGTGTGAGCTGAACACAGCTTCTCCTGCCACCAAACCTCCAGCTGAAACAGAACCTAGGTGACTGAGAAGTGGACATGTGCTGTTTTCATGTAAGTGTGTCTGTACAGCACTAGAATATCTGATCTGCAATTGGTGGAGAGCTCAGCTGGTGCCGTATGTAAAAATCAACAGGTTAATTGACCAAACTTTTATAGATTTCAATTAGTGGTTTGGGATCAAATAGACAGGCTGGGATAATCATGATGAACTAGCCATGATCTTAACCACATTTAAGCATTTAGTACCAATGTAAGTATTTTCTTATTTACTTCTTTACTCAAGTAGGGTGAGATTTTATTTTGTTCATGATTTCCTCTAAGTGAATAGTGGTAAAGTTTAACAAACTAGCATAGTTCAATTTATTAAGTTACAAAATGTAACATTAGAATATGCTTCAATTTGTGGCAGACACTGTATATAAAGAAGAGATCAGGGCTTCCCTGGTGGCACAGTGGTTGAGAATCCGCCTGCCAATGCAGAGGACATGGGTTCAAGCCCTGGTCCGGGAAGATCCCACATGCTGCGGAGCAACTAAACCCGTGCGCCACAACTACTGAGCCTGCACTCTAGAGCCCGCGAGCCACAACAACTGAAGCCCGCGTGCCTAGAGCCCGTGCTCCACAGCAAGAGAAACCCCGGCAATGAGAAGCCCACACACCACAATGAAAAGTAGCCCCCGCTCACCACAACTAGAGAAAAGCCCACGTGCAGCAACTAAGACCCAACGCAGCCAAAATAAATAAATATTAATTAATTAATTAATTAAAAGAAGAGATCAGGAGAGAGCAGAAGCACCCCCAAGATGCTGTGCTTTTTGATTCAGAAATAATGGTTAGAAGGTAGAATCCAAATTTTTTGTTATTTATAGATGTTGCCCAAGGAAGAAATGTTTATCAGATTTCAAATATTGTAAGTTGTAAATTGGTAGTTGGCAGCTTTGAATGTAAAACTTCAACTTAGCAGGAGAAACTTGACTAAGTCAAAACTCAAGGAAAGGAAAGTCAAGGAAAATTCGGGGTATGATGCCTAAAAGCTCACTATATGGCTGTATAAAAATATGTATTGTGGTGCTATCCAACCATCCAGTATTTTGAAGAACTTCCTGTAATAGTCACAGTTGTGGGTAGAAACAACTGTGTTTCAACAAACTCCAGTGTTGTTGAGGTGTTTTTATTTTAAGTTTTTAAAGTAATATTAAATACAGGCATACCTTGTTTTATCTCTCTTCACTTCATTGTGCTTCACAGATACTGCATTATTAGCAAATTGAAGGTTTGTGGCAACCCTGCATTGAGAAAATCTATAGGCACGATTTCCCTAACAGCATTTGCTCACTTTGTGTCTCTGTGTCACATTTTAGTAGTTCTTGCAATATTTCAAATTTTTTCATTATTACTATATTTGTTATGCTGACCTGTGATCACTGTGATCCTTGATGTTACTATTTTTTAAAAATTTTTATTGGGACTATAGTTGATTTAAAATATTGTGTTAGCTTCTGCTGTGCAGCAAAGTGAATCAGTTATAGATATACATATATCCACTCTTTTAAAAATTCTTTTCCAATATAGGTCATTACAGAGTATTGAGAAGAGTTCCCTGTGCTGTACAGTATGTCCTTATTAGTTATCTATTTTATATAGTAGTATGTGTATTTCAATCACAATCTCCCAATTTATCCCTCCCCCCTTTCCCTCCTGGTAACCATAAGTTTGTTTTCTACATCCGTTACTCTACTTCTGTTTTGTAAATAAGTTCATTTGTACACTTTTTTTTAGATTCTACATATAAGCGATATCATATGATATTTGGTTTTCTGACTTACTTCACTCAGTATGACAATCTCTAGATCCATCCATGTTGCTGCAAATGACATTATTTCATTCTTTTTTATGGTTGAGTTGATGTTACTATTGTAATTGCTTTGGGGAGCCACAAACTGCACCCATTTAAGACAGCAAACTAAAAAAACTAAATGTTGTGTATCTTCTGACTGCTCCACCTACCAGCTGTTCCCTGTCTCTCTCCCTCTCCTTGGGCCTCCCTATTCCGAGACACAACAATATTGAAATTAGACCAGTTAATAACCCTCCGGTGGCCTCTAAGTGTTCAAGTGAAAGGCAGAGTCACACATTTCTCACTTTAAATCAAAAGCTAGAAATGATTAAGTTTAGTGAGGAAGACATGTCAAAACCCAAGACAGGCTGAAGGCTGGGCCTCTTGTGCCAGTTAGCCAAGTTGTGAATGCAAAGGCAAAGCTCTTGAAGGAAATTGAAAGTGCTACTCCAGTGAACACACAAATGATAAGAAAGTGAAACATACTTATTCTGATATGGAGAAACTTTTAGTGGTCTGGATAGAAGATCAAACCAGCCACAACATTCCCTTAAGCCAAAGCCTAATCCAGAGCAAGGCCCTAACCGTCTTCAATTCTATGAAAGCTGAGAGAAGTGAGGAAGCTGCAGAAGAAAAGTTTGAAGCTAGCAGAGGTTGGTTCAGGAGGTTTAAGGAAAGAAATCATCTCCATAATATAAAAGTGCAAGGGGAAGCAGCAAGTGCTGATGTAGAAGCTACAGCAAGTTATCCAGATCTAGCTAATTCATGAAGGTGGCTACACCAAACAACAGATTTTCAATGTAAATGAAACAGTCTTATATTGGAAGAAGATGCCATTTAGGACTTCCATAGCTAGAGAGGAGAAATCAATGCCTAGTTTCAGAGCTCTCTTGCTGGGGCTAATGCATCTGGTGGCTTTATGGTGAAACCAATGTTCATTTACCATTCTGAAAATCCTAGGGTCCTTAAGAATTATGCTAGATCTACTCTGCCTGTGCTCTGCAAATGGAACAATAAAGCCTGGATGACAGCACAGCTACTTACTACATGGTTTCCTGAATATTTTAGGCCCACTGTTGAAATCAACTGCTATTAAAAAAAATAGATTCCTTTCAAAATATTATTATTCATTGACAATGCACGTGGTCACCCAAGAACTCTGAGGGAGATGTACAATGAGATTAATGCTTTTTTCATGCCTGCTAACACAACATCCATTCTGCAGTCCATGGATCAAGGGGTAATTTTGACTCTCAAGTGTTAGTACTTAAGAAATACATTTTGGATTTTGTTAGGCATAGTTGATTTTAACTAAACAAGAGAAACCTGGTAATATCTATTAAAATTAAAATTCAGATAGAAAAAGAGGATTACATTTTGTAAGGCTATAGCTGCCATAGATAGTGATTCCTCTGATGGATCTGGGCGAAGTCAGTTGAAAACCCTCTGAATTGGAAAGGATTCACCATTCTAGATGCCATTAAGAACATTCATGATTCATGGGAAGAGGTCAAACTATCAATATTAACGGGAGTTTGGAAGAAGTTGATCCCAACCCTCACAGGTGACTTTGAGGGGTTCAAGACTTTCATGGAGGAAACAAAAAAAAAAGGTGTGGGACTTCCCTGGCAGTCCAGTGGTTAAGACTCTGCGCTTCCAATGCAGGGGGCGGGGGTTCGAGCCCTGGTTGGGGAACTAAGATCCCACATCCCATGCAGGGCAGCCAAAAAAAAAAAAAAAATTAAGTTATATATGTTGTTCTTTCAGACATAATGCTATTGCACACTTACTATAGTATAACGTAAACATAACTTTTTTTTTTTTCATTTGTGCGGTACGCGGGCCTCTCACTGTTGTGGCCTCTCCCATTGCGGAGCACAGGCTCCGGATGCGCAGGCTCAGCGGCCATGGCTCACGGGCCCAGCCGCTCTGCGGCATGTGGGATCTTCTCGGACCGGGGCACGAACCCGTGTCCCCTGCATCAGCAGGCGGACTCTCAACCACTGCGCCACCAGGGAAGCCCCGTAAACATAACTTTTATATGCACTGGGAAACCAGAGAAATTCGTGTGACTTTATTATCATATTCGCTTTATTGCAGTGGTCTGGAACCAAACTTGCAATGTCTCCAGGGTATGCCTGTATACATCTTAGCACCTTTGGCATTTTTGTCCAAATAGACTTTGACAAATAAAGTATGAATATAACCCTTTTCATCTTCATTTCTCCAAATGCAGAATCACCTTCATTTTCCTCTATAACATACAATGTTTCTGCTTCAACTGCTGAAAGAATTCCTTCATTCTGACCTTCAAATATGTAGAGAATTTTACAAGTCCCTGTGGGGGGGAATATGTTCCTTGTCATCGAATTTATTATTAAAAGTCATGACCAGACCTGCACCTCACTCTCCTGACTTTGCTCCTCTGTGTAACTGGTGTCTGTATTCTTCCAGTCTTGTGCACAGTTATTTGGGACTGAGATTTTTATGCATTACACTCTGTTGTCAGGCCTCTTCACTTGGTGCTGAGAGCCTGCCTTCAACCTCAGCTAGCCAGACTTCAAGGTTCTGGGCCTCTCGTCACAGTTTTCCTACGTATATGTATATATGTATATGAAACTCTCTCTCTCTCTCTCTCTCTCTCTCTCTCTCTCTCTATATATATATATATATATATATAGTTAATTTGTGACCCAAACTGGCTGGATCTCCCATTTGAGGATTCATTAGACAGTCACTCTTCATCTTTGTTATACCATCTCTGATCCATTTCCATCTGGATTTCTTTATTTAATTCATTGACTTTCTTTATATAGCTTTTTCCTTCTTTGTTGAGATGAAAGATTGCTGAAACCCTCTGGTGTTGCCCCCCACCACCACGCTTTAGGTTTTTAAAGTGAATTTGGGGTTTGAAGATCATGAACTCATTGAAGCAATGAGTACCCTTTACTGTGTGGGAAACATTTATTTTTATGAACAGCCATAACTTTCCTTTGGATTTGCTATCAGATTTGACCTCTGTTTTGTCTACTCTGGAATTTTAAACACGATGATCAGACACAGTACACTTCATTGGCTGAGTGTCTTCCTCAGATGTCTCCAGGAGGCTCAAACTCTGACTTGAAAGTTTCTGTTACCAACTATGACATTTATCTGATCATTGATTCAGCTGACTTAACTATGGTATCCAAGCATTTCCCACTGATTACTATTGCCTGTTGATCAACATCTGCATGTCTTCATTGATCCTCCAATTCTCACTGTCCTTCTTTCTTCCATCTCTTGTATTTTCTGAAGGATGTTGGATATATGAGGATGGTAATATGCATGCAGGTCCTGGTCCAGTTTCTTGAAGACTTGGTGAGTAATCTGCTTTGCTGTCCTCTGCTATTGGTGATACTTTTGAGTTTGTTGGTGTGCCTTTTCAACACCTACCTTTTAAACACTCATGTCAGCGTGATTTTTTTTTTTCCAAAATACTGCTGTGTTCTGTCAGTCTTTTGGAATCTCACACATACCGTCGTTTACTTGATTTACGTTGCTTCCAGCAAGTGTCTATCGGTGGCTCTCTTTTGTGCATCACGAAAAGTGCGATATCCACTCCTGCTCTGGTCTTGAACACAGCCCGCTAACTCCACGGTGACCTGTGAGGTCAAGTTCTCCAAGGTAAATGCATGGTTGCCCAGCGTGACCGCTCATTTCGCTCACAGGGTGGGAAGGAACGCTTTACATGACGAATATACTTGTATTCTTCCTCCTTCCAGTTCTTTTTAGGTTGGTATTTCTTCAAAAGATTCCTGAGTTGCTTTGTAAAGCTGAGTTCAGTCTGTCGTTTCCCTGACAAATGTGATGTATTTCTCAAGAATACCAACTCCTCACTGCTTGTGTTTTCCTAAGTCGAACGGATCCCCGAGCTCGGTGCCCCAGTCCGGGCGCAGGGGCGGTTAGAGGCTCCCCGCGGCGGGCGCGTCGCCCGCATCCTGCTGGGTCTCCCCCACGGCCCCCCCGCCCCGCTCCGGGTAGATCCGCACTAAGATCGCTCCACCCACCGCCCGCCGTGGCCTCTTGTGTGCTTTAGCTTGTAAATGACCCGGATGTTCTCCCGAGTCCGGAAGCGCGCGCTCAAGCTTTGTCCGGGCGAATGGCGCACGGGCCCGGAGGGAAAGACCGAGGGGTACGGACGTCGCCTGTCAACGCTACCCTGGCCCTGGACCTAGCAGGATGGAGCGCTCCAGAGGGAGGTCCGACGAGTCTCTGGGATGCAGCATCCTGGGAGGAGCCCGGAGGTCCAAGAGGCCCTCTCATGTAAGAAAGGAGTTGGCCCGTGGGTGGTCCCAGAGCGCTTCTGGTAACAGGGCCCCTGGAACACTATTGGGTCTTCCCGCTGGCACCTCAAGCCAGACTTACCTCTGCCTCCTCATTCCATTCTCTCTCGACCACCCATAAACCAGACTGTACCGCCCAACCTGCTCGCCCTCTTCTGGTAGAGGTGGACCAAAGCCAAAGCCAAGCATAAAATGGAATGCCATCATCTGAGAATTAACTTCAGAGATAATTAACGTCAGTAATCTGATGTTTTATGGTTAAAAATTCAACTAAAAAACTTAAAATTATATACTGGGTTGTACAGACAACATCTCAGATGTGTCAGGCTTAGATCGTTCCTGTGGTCCTTATATTACACATTTGTGGAATGAAAAAAATGTTTATGTTCATGTCATGCTATTGCATCATTATCATTAACTTTAATTCACGACGGAGATTTTTCAGTAAAATTTTCTAGAAGGAACTTTGTTCCTAGGATTCATAGCTTGAATAGACATTTTAAAAACCCTTTGTTTTTTGCTAAAAATTAGTTGGCAGACTATAAGCTATCTTTTGTTTAAAATTTTAGCTTCCTCAAAAAGCCAGAAAAAGAACTACAAAATTAACCAAATAAAGAACACGGAAGGAAATGATAACCATAAAAGCATAAATTAATGAGGTAGGAAACAAAAGATAGTGAAAATAATAAATCAAAATGCTGGTTCTTTTGGAAAAAATTAACAAGATCAACAAACCAGTAGCTAAACTAATTGAGAAAAAAGGGAAGAAAGCACAAAAATACAAAATATAAAGGGGCATAGGGGAATTAACCATTGAAACAGAGGAAACTAAAAAAATATATGAGACTACTTTGTACAACTTTATGCAAATAAATTTCAAACTACAGATGAAATCAATAATTTCAGAGGAGAATACAGTTTCCCAAAATTGACCCTCATGGAGAGAGAAAACATTAACAGACCAATCTCCATAAAATAATAGAGAAATTTATCAAATAAATACACCATATATAGGAGAATTCTATCAAATCCTTAAACACCAGACAAGCCTAATACTACACAAATTATTCCAGGAACTAAAAGATGAAAGGAAATAGCCAAATCCTTTTGCAAAGCAAGTATATCAATTAATATAAATTAATTAATAAAATTAAACCTGTTTTAAAAATCCTAAGGGATCCACAAAGAACTATTAGAACTAGTAAATGAGTTCAGCAAGGTTGCAGGATACAAGATCAATATACAAAAATCAATTGTACTTCTATACACTGACAGTGAATAATCTGAAAATAAAATTAGAACAATTCCACATACAATAGCATAAAAAGAATAAAATACTTAAGAATAAATTTCCCAAAATGAGTTTAGGATTTGTACACTGAAAACCACAAAACATTATTGAAAGAAACTGAAGAAGTTCTAAACAAATGGAAAGACACCATGGATTAGAATATTGTTAAGATGGCAATACTCTCCAAATTGATCTATAGATGCAACACAATCTCTATCAGAATTCCAGCTGCCTTTTTTTGCAGAAATTGACGAGCTGATTCTAAAATTCATATGGAAATATAAGGGGCCTAGATTAGCCAAAACAGTATTGAAAAATAAGTTGGAGAATTTGTACTTCCCAATTTCAAAACTTACTACAAGGCTACAGTAATCAAGACAATGAGGTACTGGTATAAGGATAGAAATAGAGATTAATGGAATAGAATTGAAAGTTCAGAAACAAACCTTTACATTTATGGTCATTTGATTTTCAGCAAAGGTGCCAAGACAATTCAAGGTGGAAAGAATAGTCTTTTCAACAAATATCGCTGGGACAACTGGATATCCAGATGTACAATAATAAAGTTGGACCCCTTCCTCACCCTGTACAGAAAAATTAATTCAAAATCTATCATAGACCTAAGTGTAAGAGCTAAAATTATAAAACTCTTAGAAGAAAACATGGAAGTAAATTTCTGTGACCTTAGGTTAGACAAAGCCTTCTGATATATGACACTAAATGCAAGTGAGAAAAGAAAAATAAATTGGAATCCATCAAAATGAAAAACTTTTGTGCTTCAAAGACACCATCAAGAAAGTGAAAATACAATTCAAAAGTGGGAGAAAAAAGTTGTAAATAAAGGACCTGGACCTATGTCTCACACCATACACAAGAAAAATATGCAAACGATCAGAGGTCTAAATGTTAAAGATATAATCACACAAGTAGTAGAAGAAAGCTTATATAAAGAATTCATACAACCCAACAATAAATACAGATAACCCAATTTAAAACTAGGCAAAAGATTTGAATATCTCCAAAGAAGATACACAAATTGCCAAAAGCACATGAAAAGATTCTCAGCAGAATTAGCCATTAAGAAAATGAATATCAAAACTACCATGAAATTGCACTTCACACCCACTAGCATTGCTAGAATAAAAAACATGAACAATAACAAGTTTGGAGAGAATGTGGAGACATTGGAACTCTTATACATGCTGGTGGTGCAGCTGCTTTGGAAAACTGTCTGACAGTTTCTCAAACAGTTAAACATAGAGTTACCATATGACCCAGCAATTCCACTCCTAGGTATCTACCCAAGAGAAGTAAAAACATATGTGGACACAAAATCTTGTACATGAATGTTCATAGCTTTGTTCATAAGAGCTAAAAAGTAGAAACAATACAAATGTCCATCAACTGATGAATGGGTAAACAAAATGTGGTATATTTATACAATGGAATACTATTAAGCCATAAAAATGAATGAAGTACTAATACATGCGACAATGTGAATGAACCTTGAAATCATTCTATCAAGTGAAAGAAGCCAGACACACAGATTATATGATTCCATTTACATGAAAATTCCTGAGTAGACAAATTCTTAGAAAAAGAGAGTAGATAGGGTTAGGGATAAGATGTGACTGCTAATGGGTATGGAGTTTCTTTCTGAGGTGATGAAAATATTCTGGAATTATATACTGTTGATCCACACACACTTTATGAATATACTAAAAACCACTGAATTGTACACTTTAAAAGGGTGAGCCTTACTCTTTGTGAGTTATATCTCAGTAAAGCTGTTAACTTTTATAACCCATGTAAAAGTGGAGGTAAGGGAATAAGAAAGAAATCTATAAATTGATAAGGAATTATTTCCAGTTTATGTTGTTAAGATATAAAAGTGCAATCAACTGGAAGCAACCCAAATGTCCATGAACCAGTAGAGGGATAAACAAATTTTTCTAGCCACACAACAAAATAGTACACAACAATAATAAGGAAAAGAACAAGTAGTACTTTTAACAACAGTTATGAATCTCACTTTCATTATGCTAAGTGAAAGAGGCCAGATGATACAAAGGGCTAAATACTGTCTGATTCCATTTCTATGATAGTCTAGAAAAGGTAAAATAATAGAGAGAGGAATTAAATCTGTGTTTGCCAGAGGCTGGGAGTGGAAGAAGAAGATTGACTGCAAAGGGACAGGGAACTTATTGGGGTGCTGGACATGTTCTGTATCTTGATTTTGGTGGTGGTTACCTAGTTTGATAGCATCAATCAAACTGTACACTTAAAAGGAGTGAATATATCATACTTCAATAAACCTTCCTTTTAAAAAAACACAAAAGTTTGAAAGTATATTTCATATGCTGGCTTTTGTGTAAGTAAGGGAAATAAAAGTCTATATTGTGTCTGCTTATTTTTGTAAAAGGAAAGATTGGAAAGATAAACCAGAAATTTAATGAAACTGGCTTACCTAGAGGGGCTAGGTGGGAATGGAGAGAGAGGAAGAGAGAAAAGAATGAGACTTTTCTGAATACATCTTTTTCATATAGTGTTGACTTTTTAACTGTTAATATTTTACATATTCAAAAAATAAATCGATGAGGATGGGGAAAATACTTAACATTTAAAAATGAACCTAGTTGAAAGTCAAATTGATAACAAACTCATTTATACAGAAGAAAAAAATATGATTAGTTCAAGTAACTTTGAACACCGTCCTTTTAATTGGACATATTCTGAGAATAAGAAAAAATCTACAAAGAAATCTTGACTTTTACTTGATATTTTTGTTGTTGGTAGTGGTATAAGTGTAACAACTCTGAAACTATTTTGTGTGTATTGTAGGATTGAGCAAATGACTAAATACATCAATAATGTTGGGAGTGAATGTTTTCACTGTGGAAAAAGAGATATTGAGAGAGAGAATTAGCCCCTGACAGCTGGGAGCTGACCTGGCACCGGAGGTAGGCTGTGGTGTTTATTAAAAGTAAAAATTTCACAGAACACCAACGTCAGGGAAGGCCACTCTGTGATGGTGATGGATCCAAATAAAAAGAGGGCCACCTCATAATCGTGTCCAAACACAGACAAAAACTTGAACATTGTTTAAAACCACAAAAATGGCCTAACCCTGTGATTGGTAGCCTTGTTCCCATGCTTCTCTCTTTCTAGAAAAGAATTAAGATACCTGCCCATAGAGTTAGCCCTGCCTCCTTACAGCCATATCCAGAGCAATGTGCACTCCCTCAAACCTTCCTCCATAATCACCCAACACAAGCCCAAATCCTGCTAAGTCCTTTCTGACACCCTCCCCCTGGGACGTCGCATGGCTCCTCAAGTTGAGCAGTTTCCCTGTTGCAACAGGTCATAAATCTAACTTCGTTTAACTGTAGGTGTGCTCCTGGTGGCCTTTAGCTGATGAAGGAAATTTACAATACAGATGTGGAACACAGAATGGAGAGGAAAAGCCCTGTGGTGTTAGAGGGGAATTAGGGTTATCTATTTGAGCTCATGATTTTTTAAAAAAATCTGTTCATGTATCTCCTAAATCTGTCAACTGAAAGGGCTGGGAAGCGATACTCCAAGTAGCACTGGACATGACTATCTCGCAGATTTTGATTTCTAAATATTTTCCATTTTAAAAGAACCAGGGCTTCTTGGAGAAATGGCTGATTCCAGGACTGGGGCAGGGAAAGTGTGAGATAAGCCTGGAATATATTGTGTGACAGAAAACAAGAAAACACTTGAATGATGAGCACATATCAAAGGTCACAGGCATGAGCTTGAGGGGCTGCCACTGGTTAAAGTAGAGACAACTTGTGTATCAAAAATGAATAGTTTAAAAACATGCAATTATAAATAAGAATCTACGAGTTCATAGTACTACTAATATTACTATGAATAATACAAAAGGAGGGAGAAGGACAAGTGCTTTTTTAAAATAGAAGAATGCCAACCAATAAATGTAGGAATTATAACATTGGAAAATTACCATTTTTGTAACAACCATGGTTAATAGTTGATTCGCACAAGAATCAATGGAGGACTTCCCTGGTGGCACAGTGGTTAAGAATCCGCCTGCCAATGCAGAGGACACAGGTTCGAGCCCTGGTCCGGGAAGATCTCACATGCCGCAGAGCAACAAAGCCCATGTGCCCCAGCTACTGAGCCTGTGCTCTAGAGCCCACAAGCCACAACTACTGAGCCCGCGTGCCACAACTACTGAAGCCCGCGCGCCTAGAGTCCGTGCTCCACAACAAGAGAAGCCACCCCAATGAGAAGCCCGCGCACTGCAGCAAACAGTAGCCTCCGCTCACCACAACTAGAGAAAGCCTGCGTGCAGCAATGAAGACCCAACGCAGCCAAAAAAAAAAAAAAAAGGCAAAGTGCAGCAGAGATTCATAAAAGTGTCTTTTCACAATGAATTCCAGAAATTGCAATTATGTCTGTCTTTTTTTTTCAAGACTGATTCTAGTGGGTTTGATTTGTCTCCAAGTTAAAAGTTTTAAACATACAATTCAAAGTGGCCACACAGAATGATGGAATTGAAATAATATGTCTATTTCTTCATCCTTACATTTTATTGTGGGGACTGTATTTCAAATGTACAATTTAAAGCAGGGTATGGCGGGAGGGAGTAATTAGAGGCATTAAGGAGCTAAAAGCCAGAACCAAAGATTCAGAACCTTTACAAATTCACTCTTAAAACATGGCGGCTAATGAAATGTGAACTTAAAATATACAGTGGAATATTATTTGGCCTTAAAAAGCAGTGAAGGGCTTCCCTGGTGGTGCAGTGGTTGAGAGTCCGCCTGCCGATGCAGGGGACACGGGTTCGTGCTCCGGTCCGGGAAGATCCCACATGCCGCAGAGCGGCGGAGCCCGTGAGCCATGGCCGCTGAGCCTGCGCGTCCGGAGCCTGTGCTCCACAACGGGAGAGGCCACAACAGTGAGAGACCCGCGTACGGCGGAAAAAAAAAAAAAAAAAAAAGGAGTGAAATTTTGACACATTCTATTCCATGGATGGATCTTGAAGACATTAATGCAAAGTGAATTAAGCCAGACGCAGAAGGACAACTATTGTATGATTCCACTTCTATGAGGTACCTAGGTAGTCAAATTCATAGAGAGGGAAAGTAAAAAGATGGTTGCCAGGGGCCGGGAGGGGAGGATGAGGAGTTATTGCTTAGTGGGCACAGAGTTTTTGTTTGGGATGATGAAAAAGTTCTGGGGATGGATGGTGGAGACTGCACAACAATGTGAATGTAATTAATGACACTGAACTGTAAACGTGTAAATAGTTAAAATAGTAAACTTTATTTGATGTACATTTTACAATAAAAAATAAATTGGAAAAATTGCTAAGTAAACAGAAACCAAGGGGAAAACTCACTTTAACCCAAATAATAGTAATAATTAAAAAAAAAAAAAGCATGCTGCTGAGTCTGCGTGTCAGGGGCTGACTTGGTACTAATTTACCTGCAGAATGTAATGTTTATTAAAGAGTAATTTTTAAATGTGCTAATCTGCAGGGAGATCAGCTTGGTGCTTTGTGACCACCTAGAGGGGTGGGATAGGGAGATTGGGAGGGAGATGCAAGAGGGAAGAGATATGGGGATATATGTATATGTACAGCTGATTCACTTTGTTATACAGCAGAAACTGACACACCATTGTAAAGCAATTATACTCCAATAAAGATGTTAAAAAAAAACATGAAATGTTAACATCAAAAAAAATAATTTAAAAAAAAGTGCTAATCTGAAGGTTCTTTATTGTTAAAACAGTAACCACAACAACTGTTAGACCCACAACGTGGGCTCCTTGGGGAGGCCATCTGCAAGCGCCCGCTGAAAGCAAAGACCCAGCCTGGGGACTCCAGGCCGCCTATGACGTGAAGTTTCTCCACCGCGCTTCTCAGTGCTCACCCAGCAGACAAAACACACGTTAATGCAATTAAAGTGTCAATTCCAGCAATAAAAAGAAACGAGCTATCAAGCCACGAAAACACATGAGGAAACTCAAATGAATATTGTAAGTGAAAGAAGCCAATCCGAAAAGGCTGCACGCTGTGGGATTCCAACTATATGACATTCTGGAAAAGGCAGAACTATGGAGGCAGTGAAAAAAGATCAGTGTTGGCAGGGGTTGGAGGGGAGGAAGGGATGAACAAGGTGGCACACAGGATTTTTAAGGCAGTGAAACTATTCCGTAGGATGCTGCAATGGTGGATACATGTCATCACACGTTTGTTAAAACCCGTAGAGTGTACAATACAAAGAGTGATCCCTAATGTAAACTATAGACTTTGGTTCATTATTTTGTATCAATATTGACTCACCTATCATAACAAATGTACCACACTAATGCAAGATGTTAGTAATAGGGGAAATTGGGGAGGATGGGGTGGGTATAGGGGAACTCTCTACTTACTAATAAATTTTTCTGTAAACCTAAAACTGCCCTACAAATAAAGTTTATTAATTTAAAACAAAGCATTATTTCACTTTTCCTTTTTTGTACATTAATATTTACCTCATTTATTGCCTTAGCAATGACATTGTTTAGAATTGCCAATGCATAGGGACAGTAAAAACCAGCCGGACATTTTAGTCTCCAGTGAGGTCCTCTGCTCTGAACTGCTTGGATGTCTGGGCCTGGCGGTGTGTGCCCAGCACCCAGCACAGTAGTTGCTGAGAGCAAGGCGTTCGGTGCTGGCTATGGACTGAGTGGATCTGAGACTTGTGGGCTGTGGGCCTACAGCTTTTGCTCAGGGTTCCGAATGTAAACATGGCTGAAGAGTTGAAATGTTTTTGCAGAAGTGATTCCTCAGCCAATGAGGAGGAGGTTAATCTCCAGAACTTGGACTTCTTGATCAAATGAGCCTGCAATGCCTTGAAGGTAGCAATTCCACCTGACCTCATTCAGAACATTTTTCTTCCCATAGACCTTTTTTTTTTTTTGCGCGGTACGAGGGCCTCTCACTGTTGTGGCCTCTCCCGTTGCGGAGCACAGGCTCTGGACGCGCAGGCTCAGCGGCCATGGCTCACGGGCTCCGCCGCTCCGCGGCATGTGGGATCTTCCCGGACCTGGGCACGAACCTGTGTCCCCTGCATCGGCAGGCGGACTCTCAACCACTGCGCCACCAGGGAAGCCCTTCCCATAGACCTTTGATTACTGATTCAGAACCGTTTATTCTGTGTCCTTTATTGGGAACTCCGTATTTTTTTTTTTTACATCTTTATTGGGGTATAATTGCTTTATAATGGTATGTTAGTTTCTGCTTTATAACAAAATGAATCAGTTATACATATACATATGTTCCCATATCTCTTCCCTCTTGCGTCTCCCTCCCTCCCACCCTCCCTATCCCACCCCTCCAGGCGGTCACAAAGCACCGAGCTGATCTCCCTGTGCTATGCGGCTGCTTCCCACTAGCTATCTATTTTACGTTTGGTAGTGTATATATGTCCATGCCTCTCTCTCGCTTTGTCACAGCTTACCCTTCCCCCTCTCCACATCCTCAAGTCCATTCTCTAGTAGGACTGTGTCTTTATTCCTGTCTTACCCCTAGGTTCTTCATGACATTTTTTTTTCTTAAATTCCATATATATGCGTTAGCATACGGTATTTGTCTTTCTCTTTCTGACTTACTTCACTCTGTATGACAAACTCTAGGTCTACTCACCTCATTACAAATAGCTCAATTTCATTTCTTTTTATGGTTGAGTAATATTCCATTGTATATATGTGCCACATCTTCTCTATCCATTCATCTGTGGATGGACACTTAGGTTGCTTCCATGTCCTGGCTATTGTAAATAGAGCTGCAGTGAACATTTTGATACATAACTCTTTTTGAATTATGGTTTTCTCAGGGTATATGCCCAATAGTGGGATTGCTGGGTCATATGGTAGTTCTATTTGTAGTTTTTTAAGGAACCTCCATACTGTTCTCCATAGTGGCTGTACCAATTCACATTCCTACCAGTAGTGCAAGAGTGTTCCCTTTTCTCTACACCCTCTCCAGCATTTATTGTTTCTAGATTTTTTGATGATGGTCATTCTGACTGGTGTGAGATGAATGTAGTTTTGATTTGCATTTCTCTAATGATTAATGATGTTGGGAATTCTGTATTTTCAAGAGGCATTTCATTGCTCTGTTCTCATAGTCTTTTATGGGCTTGTGCATCTCCCTATGTAATCTTTTGTGTTAAATAGCTGTTTCCTGATATACCTTAGTTATTCTGTTCTCAGCATATCAGTCGTGCTTTCAGCATCGATACTATTTAGTCTATTATCGAGGAATCTTGCTTTTGTTGAGTGAGATATTCTTTTTATTTATCTATTCATTTATTTATTTATTATTGAAGTGTAGTTGATGTACAATATTATATAAGTTACAGGTTACAGTACAGTGATTCACAATTTTTAAAGGTTATACTCCATTTATAGCTATTATAAAATATTGGCTATATTCCTTGTGTTGTACAATATACACTTGTAGCTTTTTTCTTTTGAGAACAGATTGCAATCACTGTCTAACCTTCTGTATTTCTTGCAAAGGATTCATTGCTAGTCTCTGAATTAATGTTTGAGGTTCTTTGTGCAGTAAAAGTTTTTCTTTGGTTTCAGAAAACTCGACTTCCTGTTTATTCATACTTCCTTGTTGATCTTTTTGTTCTTATTGATAATTTATTTGGAGTAGTTTTATAGTTTATGTAAATATTTTAATGGATTTTAAAAGGAGTGAGTTCTTGGGGGTATTATTTGCACTACCATTAGCCTGAGAGCACTTTCATATGTGAGAAGCCACCTGGCCGGGGTGGGGGAAGGCACTGAGGAGATCATAGGACAAGGACACCGAATGGGCTGTGAACTGGGGCCATGTCCTGCAGGGCCTTCGGACGGAGTTAGGGAGTTGCACCTTACCCTGTGAGCTGTGCCAAATGGAGAGCAGTGAGGAGTATTACCGGGAAATAGTATCATCCTCTTTGGTTTAAGGAAGATTATCTAGGTAAGGAGATCAGCTTTGGTGAGGTGAGCAGAGAGACAAAATGGGGGCTAGAATGCAGACTTTCCAATATTGTTACTTTTGAAAAGCTCTAAAAAGCACAAGTCTTCCTGCAGAGTCTTGTACTCATAGACCTGCAGGCTGCCAGCCATACCTTAAGCTCAGCTTGTGGGTAGATTCCTGCCAGTGAGAACAATGTGTATCCCTTGGATGCATGGCTCTTAAGGTGCAGAAGAAGCAGGGGTATATTTGGACAGGGCTCAGGCTTCGGTGTCAGACACACCTGGTTTGAGTCCGGATTCTGCCACTTCCTAGATGATGGTCATAGGCAAGTCACTTAATCTTTCAGAAAGTTCTCATTTTTAGACCAAAGTATGAGAGGCCTCTTCCCTGGGCCCCTGGCTTTAGAAGGTCCTGCTGTGGTCCTCTCCTGCCCACAGGGAATCTATGCCAATGATCAAGGCCCACATGTTAGTCTATGTGAATGGTGCCCCCCAGACTTGTGCAGTGCACATCCTGTGCAACTGCCCAGTGTGGACTGCTAATAATAGTGAAAAGAGGAGACAGGATTGAGGACACTAAGGGGGTAAAATCCAGCCTTGGCTGGTGTCAGGATGTGACCAGTAGAATGATTGGGCCATCAACAGCCAGAGGAAAATACGGCAGAGACTTGAGAGGTCAATTTTAGGTGTGTTAAGACTTTGGCCCTGCCAAACAGCCATCCAGAGCTATCCAGCAGCCCAAACTCATGAGGGTCTCAGGGCTTGACACAGCTTTGGAAATCACTGGCATCAGGGTCATGGTTGAGGCCTGGTGGCTGAGCAAGGCCTCTGAGGGAAAGCCTATAGGTCATGGTGAGGATTGAGCCTATTCTCCTGGGGGGCATATGTGTTTAATGGACATGAGGGCAAAAAGGGGCCATGAGAAGAGCAGAGGGCTTTAAGGTTCTGGGATAATGGGACGTCACTGGTGGTACATCCCAGGAGTAGAGGGTTTTGAGAGATCAGTGAAGACAGAATCATTTGCCTAGAAGACAGTTCTTTCTGGAGGAACAAAGACACAGTGAGTGAGTAGTGTGGATGTTGAAGCCAGGAGGTTGTCTACACCTGCAGAAACGTGGTGGTGATAGGAAGCAGGGAGAAAGGCGGTGAGCTTGAGGGCAGAGCAGGATCAGGCCGACAGTCCTGAGAGCACGGTGAGGGGAGGAGCTGCAGAAAGAGGATAGTTGATGAGGCATGTCAGAGGGGAAGCAAAGGGTGCAAATCAAGAGAAAATGTCCGGGGGGAGGGGAGTAGTCCCAAGGAGTAGGAGTCAATGTGTGCGAAGAAAAGAGACAAAATAGGGAAGATGTTTGAAGGGTAGGGAAGGGGTATTGGGCCTGGGTTTGGGCTTGCTGGCAGAGGAAGAGAGCAGGTATCTGTCAAGGCTTCTGCAGGTGGGAGTCAGGGTAGCATTGGAAGCATCTAGATTTTTTTTTTTTTTAAGGAGATGTTGGGGGTAGGAGTTTATTAATTCATTCATTTTTGGCTGTGTTGGGTCTTCGTTTCTGTGCGAGGGCTTTCTCTAGTTGCGGCAAGCGGGGGCCACTCTTCATCGCGGCGCGCGGGCCTCTCACTATCGCGGCCTCTCTTGTTGCGGAGCACAGGCTCCAGACACGCAGGCTCAGTAGTTGTGGCTCACGGGCCTAGTTGCTCCGTGGCATGTGGGATCTTCCCAGACCAGGGCTCAAACCTGTGTCCCTTGCATTGGCAGGCAGACTCCCAACCACTGCGCCACCAGGGAAGCCCTGGATCTAGATTTTGATGAAGCTTTGATTATGTCTTCTATGGTGTCTTCTATGTGTGGTCCTCTTGTGTCTTCTGTGGTGTGCTTGTATCTCTGACGGGAACGTGCACTGTTACATGTGTTTAATGTATTTCAGCTGATCCCCCGCTCCCTAAGGGTATCAATTCATTTCTTCTTACAGGACAATGAGTGCCTGTTATTTTCAGAGTACAATGGGAGACATAAAATGACTAACAGCTCTCCTAGGTTAAGCAGCCTACAAGAGCATCAGCAGAACTTGTGATAAGGTTGTTGAACAAGTTTGCATAGCTAGCTATGTAGGGTTAAACAATATGGACAAAATTAAGATTCAACACTGGCAGGGAGGATGGGTTCAACAGCCCATTTAGGATGGTTAAGGTTCAAGTGCCGTGTGTAGAAGTAAAAACACAAGATGAATTGCATAAAGGCTGGAGCTCGGGAGCCTGACTTGGCAGTCGTTCACATAAGAGGTCGCTCTGTGGTCCATAACTGAGTCTTGGACTCTTTAGTGACTTAAAGCTTTGTATATGCCCAGAGTGATAACGATAGCTTCTATACCTGCCACATCTCAGATGGCTGGTACTTTTACTCCTCTAGTATTTCTTCTTGATCCTCATATCCATATTATGTGGTGTTATTAGCCTGCTTTACAGACAAAGAAAAGGACACAGGGAGATGAAACAGCTCATCTCACGTCACACAACTGGGAAGTGAGGGAGCCATGTTCTTTCCACTGAGCCACACAGCCCTCAGCGTAACTCAGCTGCTTAAAAAGCTAATAAACTTTGGTGTGTGTTAATAAAAATGGCGTGTCCAGGTTGTGGGACTCCGTGGTGTCTGTGTGCTTGGTTTAGGCCAGCCAGATCCCATCTGGGACATTGGTCATTTCTAGAGATCCCACTGTAATGAAGGATGCTCTAGGTGTGAACAGGGATATGGTGGGGGTAGTATAGGGTCACAAGAAGGTTCAGGGAATTAAGGGTGCAGTCATGTGGCTCAGAGGGATGAATTGAGATGCTTCTTGGAGTACAAAGAAATTTAGTGGAAATATGATGGAGGCAGATTTAGATTAGTTCAGTTTATAACTGCAACAAGTTGGAATCTTAGAGTTCAATAGTAATGTGTGAATGAGTAAATCCACACAATGAAATACTAGGCAACTCTTTAAAAAGATGTACAGTTGACCCTTGAACAACACGGGTTTGAGCTGCACAGGTTCACTTATACGCCGATTTTTTTTTTTTTAATCTTTAAAAATTTATTTTTGGCTGCACTGGGTCTTCGTTGCTGCACATGGGCTTTCTCTAGTTGGGGCGAGTGGGGGCTACTCTTCATTGCAGTGCTCCGGCTTCTCATTTCGGTGGCTTCTCTTGTTGCAGAGCACGGGCTCTCGGCACGTGGCCTCAGTAGTTGTGGCACCCAGGCTTAGTTGCTCTGTGGTATGTGGGATCCTCCCGGACCAGGGATCGAACGCATGTCCCCTGCATTGGCAGGTGGATTCTTAACCACTGCACCATCAGGGAAGTCCCAATGCAGATCGTTTTCAATAGTAGATACTACAGTCCTACAGGATCCAAGTTGGTTGAGTGGGTAGACGTGGAACCTCAGATACCAAGGAGCTGCAGATACAGAGGGTGGACTAGTAATTAATCTGGGGCTCTTTGTGCAGAGGGTTGGTGCGCCTAACCACCGCGTTGTTCAAGCGTCAACTATAGTTCTGTATTAGTTCTGTATTACTGATACTTGAAGATATGTTCAGTGAAAAAAGATCACAACATGGTATTATTGTTTTATTCCATTAAAAATATATATATATATACACACACATATGGTTATATTTAAATAGTCAGAAAATGTTTGTGACCAATAATATGTGGTTCTCTTGTAGTGGGATTTCAAATAATTTTTTATAACTCCTGTCTTCTAATTTTTCTATATTTAATACGGAATTTGTATAAGAAGAGATGAAAGCATATTTATATTACCCAGTAGTGAGTCAGTCCCTGCCGAAGCAGTAATCTCCTAGCCCCTCACCTCAGGGTCTGGAAATGGGGCCAACACAACAGGGGCTGGGAAAGGGGACACTAGGTCTCTTTCAACTCAAAGATGTCAAGTGGAAAGCAGGTTACCAGACACAGTGTGACCCCGCTTTCATAAAACACACGAACATCTGTGAGAAGCTCTGGTGACCCTGGTGTGCCCAGGCATTTCCAGAGGGTTCCTTTGCAACTGAAACAGAGAAGAAAACCCCCAAGGCTGTCATCTGGCACCCCTATTGCAATGATGGGGTTTTCACGCAAATGTCCTCAGAGAGGAGCTTTCCTGTCTAGTGACCTAACGGGATACTGGCATCAACTGGAGAGAGTAATGGACTGCGGGGTTGGCTGTCCCTCAGAGATGCTGAATGCATTTTAGTCCGATGCTTCAAGCAGAAGGGATGGTTTCTCCTCCTCCCATTTGCCCTTCTGTCTTTTCCTTTCTTCAACTTATAGTTCCCTTTTCAGCCATCAACAGAATTGGCAATCTGAATGAAAAGGGGTAGCCCCAGGCATGGGACCTTATGGGAAAGCTCATCTCTCCAAAGATAGGCCCTTCATACTGGATGTGCTGCTGAGGCCATCAGAATGGAGCAGGATGCAACAATCCTTAGCAAACAGTACATCAGAAGTGAACAGTCTTAATGGGGGCGGGGGGTGGGAGTCTCCAAACTGAATGGAAAGAGGGGACAAAAAGATCAAAGGGGAAAAACAAACAAAAGGAGAAACAGATGAGTAAAAGGCCACATCTACTTTCCCCCTTTATAGCAGCTTTAACAGCTTCCAGTCTTTGAACATCACCTTATGCGGGAGGTGGAAGGGGAACAGGCTATTAGTCAGGGCTTCCTTTGTGTACCTACAACCTGCAGGGGGAGGGTGGGATTACAGGGAATCTTAAATACCGCAATCTGGGCCCAATTCAAGGGGGTGGGTGGGGTGGGGGAAGAAGCCACACAGAATTTGAGTGCAAAAAATAAATATAAAATTTATTAAAACACCCACAATATTTTAAAGATACCAGGAGTAATACAGTTCACAAACCCAGTTGTTTGTGTAAATTATAATAAAATACAAATCAAAAAAGGATACATACTTGCAATTTCTAGGCACCCTAAATTAAATCTGCTGAAACACTGGGGGAGAAGGGAAGGCAAGGAGGGTAGCTCAGGAGGCAAACCAATAAAGTGGGAGGAAAAAATATTAACAAAAAAGTAAAAATTATACAAAATAAAATTATCAGCATAAATTTACTGTACTAAGAATATCTACAGTTTAATAATACACATCCTATTGCCTTGAGACATTGCAAAAATCTACCATTCATCCATCAACCCCAGATAAACTTCATTTCAAGTAGCCACAGTTACAAAGTCAAGACGGAATATTCAAGTATGGTTGTTAAGTTCACCTCCATTGGAAGCCAAGTAACCAAACAGGAATTCAAAGAGAGAAGAAATAAAACACACCAAAAAGCTACAGGGGTTCTAAATGAAGTCTAATGCATTAATATGCCACAATATGACCTGTCCTTGTTTCTTTTTTTTAAAAATTAGAATACGTGAAAAAGAAATTACATCGCTCCTGTTTTTCTCCTCCTTTTTCCCCTCAAAAGAAAAAAAAGTACTGGAACCAAGAAAATTTGGATGTTCAAATGAGCCAAACAGTATTTTTTAAATCCTCACGTGAATAATGATGAGTTATCCCTGAATGACAGGTAGTCAAAATGAGAAAAGAGCGCAAACAATACCACTACAAAAAGCATCCCTGATATCAGAATAGAAGCAAACAAGGAAGTAGGCCAATTCTCACTGATTCTTAGGCAAAAAGCAACTTTAGACTTTGCATTTCTGTGCTGCAGTCTCTGCTCAGGGAAGAAGCCTATTGCTTTGCTCTTGTCGGCAGCTCTGCAGAAGGAAGGGCTGGGAGTGCCAAGACAGGGGCCTCACACATGGAAAAACTCTTTGCACATGTGGGTGTGGGACTGTATAACCTATGTTGGGGGTATGCACCCCCAAAAATGTTCATTTTGGTCCAGGGTATGTTGAAGCTGGCCATGTACTACAGCAGATGCAACTGGCTAATAAAACTAGGTTTTGAGGGAGTCATTTCAAATGACAGCAACGATGACTGAAAAAGCTCAATGAGATGGGCATGGGAAATTCACATTTTATTCAAAAGCAAAAAAAGGAAATGAAATAAAGTCAACCACAGTCCTTCCTTTAGGCATTCTGCCATTTTAACTGAAGAATGAAACACAAAATGACCCCAGATTCTTCAAGGTCAGGTATGTCACCAAATGGACCACCTGTATGTATCAGACCCTCACGGAATCTACTTTACCAAAGTTGTCACGATGTCCCGTTGTTGAGGTATTTAAAAAAATTATTGTGACAGTGGATGACACAAAATGGAGCTTCCTGTTGAGTTTTTAAAATATCAACTTTTGTGGACCCAAGAAGAAATTTAGAATAGCACCAACTAAAAAGAGCCTCAGTGGCACTGAGTGAGCAAAGAAAGCTCCTTCCTTTAAGTTTGAACATGAGGGGTTCCCAATGAGAAGCAGAAGCATTGCTGGGGCAAAGGCTGTGGGGAGCAAAGGAATGAGACCCCCGCCCACCATGGTCCTGGCCAGTGCTAGGTGAGGAAGGAGGCCCATCTGGCCCACCTTGGTATGCAGAGCACCTTTGGAACCCTCAGAGACATCTACTTGGCACCCTGGACTGCAGGAGGAAAACGTGTGTTGGCTATGAGAATGCCTGCCACGTTAGAAGAGGCAGGAGTACCCAACTCCCCTTCCTCCAAAAAAAAAAAAAGAAAAAAGAAAAGCCCTTCACACCTCCTTTCTTATCAGGCCTAAGAGGACAGATGTGAAACGAGAGCACCCCGCCACCTCCAAGCCAGGAAGGCCCATTCCCCTGTCGTAGTAAGGGGGCTGGCTGCCTTCGAGACTTGCCTTTCTATTTGGCCAGCAAGGGAAGAATAAAACAAAACAGAAAAACTGCTCAGAGCAGGTTCTAGCACGTAAACAGAGGTCTAAGGAGACAGCACCAAAAGGGGGGAGGGGGGGAGAAGCCAAGAGAGACTGGAGCCCACCTTGTTTTTGGTTGGTTGTGGTTTCAGAACCTTGATAGCACCTCAGCAGGACAGGATCAGGGACAGTCACATTAAAACACCATAGCACCATTTTATTTATACTATTTCAATTCATAAAAATGCTTCCTAGTCCATAAAACACACTTCAGTAACAAAAGGAAAGAGAGATTGGTTGAGGCACGTCAGGGCTATCATTTTAATTTTCCACAGCACTGCCTTGGTGTGAGATCTGGCGGTGGTTAACTTCATGAAGCCTGGCCGGGTTCTCTCAGTGGAATCAGGTTACCATCTACTTACTCACTGTCACCCGTCCTCGCACACCCACTGCTGTCTGGTACAAAGCAATTAAGATCTGCTCTTTCTTTCCTTACTTTAGCACTTTAAAAGTCCCTTGTTCTGCAAACTACTGTTTCCAAAAGAGGCTGGTGAAAGGACCAAGAGGGGTGGGTATGATCTCTTTCCATGCATACCTGTCATCTCAGTGAGACAGCAAAGCAGTACCCACGAAGCCAGAGCGTGGGAAACCTAGGCCCTGCCAAAAAACACACCAAACAACAACAAAAACAAGAAACCTCAAAATCCATGAAACACCTTACTCAAGATTTCTGATGGTTAGATAACGGTTTCTTGAGCTAGCACCAGTTATTTTGCGAGAACCTGCCGCAAAGCGATTTTTATTTTAAAAACCTCTTAGCACAAAACTTTGCAAGTACTTTCCTTGCAAGCAAAAGGCAGGGAAAACAGAAGAAAAGAAGAACCAAATGTCTGCACTGCATGTGGATGGCGTCTGTGGACAGGGCACACTGGGGGATGACTCTTAAGACTCCATCATTTCCGCTGCTATACTATTATTAAAACTTGATCATGTTGTTAGGTTCTTTAGTTGCAATGGCTTTATTTTTCTTCTCATGATAAAAATGTCTGTTAATCATCTTTAGGACTTAAAAAATGATAGTGCCAGTAAAAAATAAAAATTTGATTTTTCTCTTTAAGAAACCTTCAGCAGCAAGGGGGGGCGATAAAGAGCTGTGCATAGTTACTTTTTAAACATACGTCTAAAGCATGCTAATTTAATGACTGAGATTTGAGGTAGGTTATACATGTAGTGTGTAAAAATCAGCATGGGCTTGAGCATGGCAACAGCACCACCTAATTTCTGAAACACCGTTCTGAAGGGCATGGGGACGTCCAATGGAGACTGCCTCTTGACTCGCTTCTCAGCAGTCTATTTGCTGATCTAGAATTTATGAACCGAAGGCTGTTTGGGCTGGGGGGACAGACATCACATGCTTTTAGCTTGTATTGGTTTCTTCTTTCATCTAATGGCTTTGCTACCAAAGGGGGATGAGGGGAAGAGTCTATTTAACACACATCAAGGAGATTCATACATGCCAAGCATCAGAATCACCTGGGTTACACTCAGGACCTTCCAAACCAACAGCCAACCTGGGGCTTTCCCGGGTCATACAGACGGTCA